>NW_004524696.1:6822290-6862798 GCF_000260255.1 Octodon degus | reverse complement strand
AAAAAATAAAAAACCAAGGAAGAAAAGAAAAAGAAAAAAAAAGATGAACACCTCCAGAAATGAAGGGATTCCCACTGGGTAAACTATGTGTCAGGTCAGACAAAGGCAGCCATGCAAGTGATTTTTTGGGGAGCCACGATCCAGTCATACCATGGGAATGGGGTGGTAAGGAGCTCCCGCTTCTCCCTCTGAGGTTTGGTGGATGCTGCTTTTGCCAGAATCATAGGAGAGATGGGAGTAGCGTAAGTCAGATGCCTGGTAGCTCACTGGTCTTATCAAAATCCAGTCATTTTTCTTGAATAAATTGCTTCCTGAATTGTTGCTAATATTTTGTCAATTTCCCAATATGCTAAAGAAGTTGATAGTTACTATTTTTTGGTTTTTCCTCGGCTTTATTGGAAGAGAAAAATTTTCAGTGTCCAGTCTGTGTAGTTTTGCTGTGGTTGATCTCACTGTTCAAATCTGGGAGGGAGGGCAAAGCCCTGCCTGTTTTGTGATATCACAGAGAGGTAGTCAACCTTGTCTGAACTGGGGAGGCTCACTCAGCCTGGGCTAGAACTAGAGACACAACCTAACTCCCCAAGCCCCTGCAAGCGGGCTTTTCCATTATTCTTCATGAGAATACATACACCTGGCCCTCCTGAGTGAGACAAAGGAAAGCTTGATAGAATGGTGAAGCCTTACCAAAGATGTTGTACAAGGGACAGGCATTTCAGTTGCAGAGATGTTGCCGCAGGAAACTGAGTCCTGGGGTCCAGCTGTGCTGGCCCTGCAGGCCACTTGGATGAGATAACAGCTGTATTTTGTGCTAAGAGATGTGTAACTGTGACTCAGGTCTATGATCCCACTGAACACCAAACTGATGCTCTTTCTTGGGCCCCAGTCCCCAGACCAGGTGGGAAGCTCTTTAGAGTTGCCCTGGGATTGATTCCAGCCAGCAAGTTCACTGCTCAGGTTCCATTTCTCAACGCATCTCCTGAGCTCCCAGGTTTCTGAGCAGAGCTGTGTGTCTGCACCAGTCTGCAGGGGGCTTTTAACACCTCCATGGTGGCTGCCAAACACATTAGCATTTCCATCTACCATTCTTCCCATGGTTTCTGACTTTGGGCCTGATTACCTGAAAGAAAAATGCTTTCCTTAAGTTCAGGTGTCTACAGATATGAGGGGTAGCCCCAATGCAATCTACTATACAGTCTCGGAAAATTTTATGGCAAGAATAGCAGAACTTCATAATTGTGTTTTAACCACATGTGGCATTTTTACTGATCTAGAACATAACCCATGTGAAAATTATAACTTAAATAATTCCTCATAATGTGCCACAGCCACATAACTCTTTAGATGATCTGATTAGTTCTTTCTCACTAATACTTTACTTACTTATTTCATGTTGGGTTATTTTTATTACCCAACCGTGCTGTGTGGCCTGTTGTATGCAGAAGTCGAAAGTCTCTAATTTTAAGACAAATGGCCAGGGGAGCTGACTCTGTTCACATCCTTTAAAGTAAGCTCTGTTATCCAGACAGACTGTACCACCGGCATCCTTGTGAATGGAGCCCTTTTGTGTGACTTTTATGGTGCTTCATGCCAAGCAAGGTCATGCTGCAGCGTAACATGATGCCTGTGGTAAAAGTCCCAGATCAACAAATGCCTGAAACCTCATCAAGGAATACTTTTAAAACTGGTGGTTGGGCATGAGGAAGATCTGTAAAAGTCACTGAAGAACAGGAGGTATGTGTTCAGAGTCTCACTGCAGATTTGTAACGCATGTCTTTATAAGTCCTTGTGACAAGGAAAAGAAATACATTAAAGGTATGTTATGCATATAAATGACTCTGCATATTCATACTCAGCAACTGTTATGGGAGAGAGATTGCCAAATACAAGCTTTATTCTGAAGAATGAGGCTTTGAATACTCAGATAATCTTTAGGTGGTCATTTCCAGAGATTCCTGTAGATTGTTCTGGAATCTCTCTTACAGAACATGGTTAATTTGAGAACATTCACAACTATGTTTTTTGTAGTATAGAGAAGTAGAGGCTGCTGGCTGGAGTTTGGCAGGACACAAGATGGACACGTGGCTCCCAGGCGCCCCCTGTTGGTTGCACACACTGTATCTGACTGGAAGGGGTCTTGCAGGTTGTGGTAGGTAGGTTCCCTGGGGTAAGTTCCCAAGCCCCTGCAAGCTGGCGTTTCCATTATTCTTCATGAGAATACATACATCTGGCCCTCCTGAGTGAGACAATATGGGGCTCAGACTAAGTTGGATTGCTCCTGAGGCTGGTGATGTTGCCCACTGGAAGCTCCTCCAAGATGCTCTGGGAACAAACATTTAAAGTCCTTCATTCTCTCTCCTGTGAATGCTTGTCTTCCCTAAAGTATCCAAAAGGAGGTATGGAAGTACATGTCCTCTGACATTTGATCCCTGGCTGGGGTTAAAAGTGTCCTGACCTGGCTTCTGGGGCTGAGGTCTCACAGGTGGTCTTGGGCCCCTGCAGCTCCTCAGTCAGATGCTTGGCTGCATCTCAGTTGAGCAAAGAGGCCCGGTGATGGCCAGAAGCCAGGCAGTTTGTTGCCACCTTCTACCTGGCAGCCTTTCTTTCCTCTGCTGTGTGCACTACAGCTTGTGAGTGCAGTGCTAGTCCTAGGGACCTGGCCTGCTTTTCCTCAGTAGCTCTCCTGCTGTCCCCATCACAGGCTTGCGACACTAGAGGGACCTCCAGCCACTGCACAGGCCTCAAAGCAGTGCTAAGGGGGCCAAGGCTGAGCCCTGTCACTGCAGCCACGGGGGTGGGAAGTGAAAAATGAGTCTCTGCTGCAGAATTGGGGTGACAGACTCACTTGCAGACCAACAGAGCTCACCCGTGTTTTCTGAGGCCTTCCCACAGGGGTCGGTTCTGTGGGGACATTGCTCTAGAGAAGCAGGAGCCTGTCCTGAAATGTTAATCACTCCTGTTGACTTTTGTTATTTGGATGAGTATTCTTAGCTTTGCAGAAGAATAGGATGATTTTGTTGGCAGCAGAAAGTAGAATCATTTTGTTTCTCACCACGGGAGGAGTAAAACTGACAACCTGCCCCCTCCCAGTGAGGCATAATTAGAAATTAGAGTTGCATCAAACTGTTCACTGCAGCTGTAAACTCTGGCAGGGAATTGATGAGCACCTCGAAAACCTGTCAGCCTAACTTACTGTAAGCGTGTGTCGTGTGTGTATGTACACATATGTCTACATTGCTTGGACTTTTATTTATTTATTTATTTTGTGGCCAGCTCAGCCCACCCTGGGGGCAGGGTTGATGTGGCAAGTGGTGCTGAGAATCAAACCTGTGTCCCTGTGCTTTGCCTAAGCTTGCCTAAGCAGGCGCTTTAGACTGCTGAGCTATCTCGTCAGGCTCATACTTTTGAGGCCACATGAGAATCAAAATAAAATCTGTGGATTTGAGGATAGTTCCTGAAGTTTTGGAAAATTGCCTTGTTTTAGTGGGACAAAATCCTCTGCCTGTTCTAACTCTGCTAGGCTTAGATTCCTATTGGCTTCTGATATCTGATGGTTTTACAGTAATGTAAGTGGAACACAAAGGTCTAGGTGACGTTTTGCACTGGGTCTGGGGCTTCTGGTCCTACTGAGACTCGGCATCCTGACTGGGAGCTTGTGAGTCAGGCAGGAACGATTGGTAGCTGGAGCCATGTCTGCATCCAGCTTGCCCAATGTGTCTTGCCCGGTGCTTTCCCCGTGAGTGTGATTTATGAAAACGGGCCTGGGCCTTGTGTGAATACTGGGATCATGAGGGGTGGCTGCTCCATTCTGTTGTTTGAAAAATGGCATTTGGGTGGAAATTCAGTTCATTGTGGGTTTTAAATTATACATTTAGTAAGAGTTTTTGATTATTTTTCTATAAGATTTATGTGACTGTATGCATGAACTTACAAAACACACTATATTTTAAACATTATTTGAAAACTCTGAATTCAGTCAAAATAGTGTTTTGGGGACAGATTTAGGTAATTATTAAGGCAACAATAAAACTTCACAGATGGGCTTGTGCATAGGCTCACCCTGAAAAGGATGGTGGAAAGAAAGCACCCCCAGGCTTTCAGTGTTCTGAGGTTTTCTCTGGTGGGGGATCCTTTCCACTAGCCTTTCCACTATGACCAAATTAAGCTTTTAATTGGTCCCTTTAGTGTGGTTTGTCACTGCAGGTCTCTTCAGCTCCTTCCCTTTCTGTGGAAGGAAGAGGGCTCCACCAATGCAGGGAGCTGCATTTCATAGAGTAGCTGTACCACTCTGGGTGTGATCTGTTGCCACATCTCTTGAGTTGGCAGAGGATGTAGGGATCTTTCAGGGTGTAAGTGGTAGTTCCTTTCTATGTTCTGTTAGTAAAAGTACTTAAGAAAACACACAAATGCAAGATTACTTTGCATTTTATACATGGCCGGTGAGTGATGATTGGGTGTCTCGTTCTAGCACCATCGGATGAGGAAAACCATCACATGTTACCATTGTTTGCACAGAGTTTGCGGCAGATCTTGGGTACGTGCTTAAAGGAATGTCTTAGTGACTTTTCTCTTGTTGCCAAGACAAAATACCTGGCACCTAAATTAAAGAGAGAAAGGCTTACTTAGCTCACAATTTCTGGAGATTTTAGACCATAATCAGCTGGCGGGGAGGCAGATAGCAGAGGGCAACTGTTCAGGGTGGTAGAGAACAGCAAAGGCAGCAAGAGCACATGGGAGAGGAGCAGGGAGAGTGTGAGCCTCTTTCCCTCCCTTATGTTGCATGCAGGCTACCTGCCCCAGTGCAGGGGTAGCACTCAAGCCCATATTCCCAGCATTGGATCATGAATCAGTCATAAACTCCAGAAATACCACCAGCATGAGGCTTTGGGGCGAGACATCTAGACACAAACCATAATGGAACAAGCTGATTCCTGTACTGTCACGTTCTGTAACTTCAGCGTGTTGCTCAGCTATCTCAAATTCCATTTCCCAAGTATTAAAACCAATCAAGAACCCTAACATTATGCTCTGTGCTCACCATGGGACAGGCATTATTATTCCATTGCACCAGTGGATAAACCTAGGCTGAGAGGTTGTGCTGCTAGTAATGCGGTGGGCACCAGGGAGGTGACACTCAGCCCAGACCTTCGCCTGTGTGTCCAGGGTCCTTCCCTTCTCCCCAACCATGTTCTGCCCCAAGAGAAGTCCACTCCCTTTGAAGGGAACAGCTCTTATTTCATTTCTCCTCAACTGTGTAAAGTGTTGAAGGAATGATTTTTTCCTGACTCCAATCAGTGGAGAACTATTATTATTTTTAAAGGAAATATACCTTCATTGGAGACAAATCTTAGGTTGTGGGTGGAGTTGTGTCCCTCAAGAGGACACACTGAGGTTCTAATTCAATTACTTGCTAGATGTGTCTGGAAAGAGGACAGCTGATGTACTTGTTATGATGGGATTGGATAGGCTTTGGGTGGATTCTATGTCCAGTGAATGGGGCCCTTAAAGGAGGACCCCTCAACACTGACCATGACACAGAGCCTTCTTACTTGTACATTCCTGCTCTCTCAGGATGCATGGCCAAGAGTCCAGTCTTGGGAAGGCTGTTAATAATAAGAGAGTCTGAGAAAGTCTTGTTTACATAGTGCCCTGCATAGATATGCTGCTGTCTGGGTGCTGCCCACATCTAATCTGGCAGCAGAGCTTGGGGGTCTTTGTGAGGATGAGTAGTGGCTGCCCTTGGGGTCCCCCATGCCAGCAGTAATTTCAGATGATCTGGGAGCATGAGAGACCTGACTGATCTGCCAGAGAGACAGAGTGTCCCACCAGGCAGGCACATGCTGACAACTTCTGGGCGGAGTTGCTGATTGGAAGAGGTCCAGACCCTATGTGAGGCCCCGGGCTGCACCCTGCAGCTGGGTTAGTCTGCCCTGTTCTTGTCACCTCCCACATTGGGCTGCATCCCTCCTGAGGGATGGCTGACAGCAAAGACTTCACTGTGCCAGTAGGAAGAGACTTCTCTGGGTCAATGGCAGGTGGTCTCACCTGTGTCTCCTAACAACACTGGACGGGAATTTTCTCTTTGAGGGTTGATGTAGCAGCTTCTATGCTATTTGCTATGTCCTTTGTTTTGGTTACAGAGATGTTTCCTTCTCAAGAAGGACAATGGAGACTACAAAAGAGTAGGATGGTGTGAATAATGTGGGGGTGAAGTTGAGCGATGGGAGGCGGTCTGGCCACAGAGTTCAGGGTCATCCAGAAACCACAGTGACCACACAGAATCTGGGAGACAGCAGGCTTTTGAGTGTGCAGGTTGCTTCTGTACTTGGAGCTGCAGAGGCAGGTGGGGTGGTAAATAAACACCAGTCTTGGAAGCATTGCTGGCAAGAGAAAACCTTGCAGCTCTAAGACAATTGCCCCAAGGTTTTGGGGAATTCCTGCCCCACTCTGGGATGCGAAAGTGGGAGAAAGGGAGAGGACCTGCTGGGGCAGGTAGCGCTCTGGGAGTTTTGAGTCTCCCCAGTGTGGAAAGTTCCCATCCTTCTGACACAAGCACCACTCTCTTCCTTCTACTTCAGAGCAGGTGGGAGATGCTGAGCTGGAGAAAGGTCAGGCCAGGAGGAGCACGCTTGGCTTCAGGGGTGCTGGTGGAGGAAGTCTGCGTGCACCTGCAGCCACTCTGCTTTAATACTTTGCCTCTGAGGAGGTGTGTGAGGTGAAATGGGAAGCAAACTGCAAGGGTGTTTGGGGGATGCTCTTCTCTTTTTCTCTGAAATTAGGGGAAGGGCAGGAAAAGGAAAGCGGTTTGTTCAGAGCAGTAGCACCCCAGGGCCCATGCTGTTGCTCCCTGGGTAGCTAGACAAAAAGCTCTGCCAGAACTGAAGAAATAGTGGACAGCTGTGGTACCTTTCCCCAGTCATCAGAGATGCTGGCTTGGGGCACTCTACCCTCTGAGAAATGCACCTCTTGTGTTTGTATTTTTTCACTTGGCAGCTTTGGGAGCATAAGAGGGCTTGGTACCTGAGGATCTAGCATACAGAGCAGCCGCTCCCCAGCCTCAGCACCCTGCTCAGGCAGCACAAGGCTGTGCACAACCCCGAAAGGCCAAACTTTCCAAGCCACCACAGCCTCTCTACGCCCCAGCCTCCATACCCCTTCTGCCTGCCATTGCTTTGCTGAAAATAACACATTTAATCATTTGTCATAATTACAAGCGTCCTGATGACATGGAATGAAGGCCCGCCTTTGAACGCTGCCAAGCTGCTAGAAGCAGGCAGCGTGGGCGCGAGAGTGAGTACCCCGCTGCCAGGCTCCGGGAAAGGTCACACGAGAGCGTGGAGAGCCGCCCTTCCCAAATGATTGATCTGCTCGCAACGGAACTAATAATTACATAGCTCTTCATTCCCACTCGTCTCTGTAACATGAAATTTCTCTCAGTGTGAAAGACCTCGGCCACGTAGGAGTAAATTGGTGAACCATAAACCCACTAAGACCCCACAGGTGCAGTGGCCAGCCCCTCCTCCTTCATTTCTTGCTCGCTGCAGGGATTTCCTGAAGACAATCAAACAATAACATATTGGGTTCATTTTTGTTTTGTTTTGATGTATTTTTTTTAATCCACTTTGAGGAAATCTTAATGTTTTAAATTCCCTTCTCTGCATCCCCAAATGTTTTCCCTGTGTACCAGCTCAACTATTGATTCCACCTGAAATTATGGTTTTATTAGGGAAACTAAAAATACATCAAAATTAGAGCTTTTATTTATATATTGGATGCTTCTGATCACTTGCTTAAGATTTTCTCTGCTTTCTTTTCCTTTTTCCCCCTGCAGCACTGAGGAATTAATTCAGGGCCTTTGCACTGAGTTATATCCCCAGCCTCCTTCCATTTTTAATTTTTTTTTTATTTTGAGACCGAATCTGGCTATGCTGATTATTTTACTAGGCTGGGCTGGAACTTGTAATTGTCCTCCCTAAGCCTCTAAAGAATGTATGGGATTACAGGCAAGAACCACTGTGCCCAGCTTCTCCTCAGTCTTCATGACTCCAAATGTCCACTTCCCCATAGCTCTGCCAGAGCTCCAGCGTTTCTGAAGGCAGCACACCTGATCCTGTGGCTGGCTGCTCCACCTGTGAATGACGTGGAGTGACACAGTGCATCCCAGATGGATGGTGACTCCTTCCCAACCCTCCAATTTGCTTCTCCTTCCAGAACTTGAGGCTGTCAGCTTGGTTGGGAATAAAGTTCTAGGAAGTAATTTTTGGTGTCCTGAATTTGCTGTAACAAATCCCACTGATGCAAATTTCTCCATGATTCCACAGAGTGAAAATCCCACAGCTAGCTGCCAGGGGCATACTTTTCTTGAGGTCCCTCTCTTTGGCTTCAGATGATGTCTGCTCCTGGTGTCCTCACAGAGTTGTTCTTTTGGGTGTCTATATCCTGATCTCTCATGCTGGTCATGAGTCACCTTGGACTAAGGCTTCCCTGAGGATTTCTCATCACCTCAACCCTGTACCAGAGCCCATTTCCAGACAATGTTGCTTCCCCTGGAAGTGGGGTGAAAGCTTAGGTGTGGTTTGGGGCTGTTATTCCATCTCCATCTCATATGGGAATGATGCTGGAATGTAGCTAGGCCAGATTGGGGTTGTTTCTGTTCCATTTCTTATTTCCTCAAGATGAGTGCCAAGCTGACCCATGCTGCTCTTTGTGTCTTCTCAGAGATGATCAGCAAGCCCTCCCTGCTATAGTTCAGGTGAGCACTGCCCATAGGAAAGAGAGCCAGGTTGCTGAGCACTATGAAGCCCCTCCTGGCTCTGTTCCTTGCTGTGCCATAGACTGAGGTCACCAAAGCAGGGTCTGAGGTAGAAGACATGTGTTAGGGTTTCATCACTGTGACAACATACTTGTGAACAGTAACTAAAAGGCAGAAGGGTTTATTTGGGCTCGAAGTTCCAGTGGTTTCCATGCTTGTATGGCTCTGCTACTTTTAGACTTGTGGGGAGGCAGGTGCTTCATGGTAGAGCAGCTGTTCGCTACCCAGAAATCAGCAGATAGAGACAAAAGCCAGAGTGGAAGGTGCCAGGGACCAGCTGGAGTCTCTAGGTGCATGCCCTATGGCCCTCTCCCTTCAAGCAGGTCACTCCTCCTAGGTTTCCACCACCTTCCAGTAATGGCATCATCAAATCATAATCCATGAATGGATTTTCCCACAGGTGACTATTACAGCCCTGCTCCAATCACCTCTCAGTCTTATCAGCTGGCCACCAAGGCTTTGGCTGTCACTTCAGATTTAAATATTAAGGATGAGCGAGCAATGTAAAACACTTTCAGTGTGGAGTGGCAGCAGTGAAATCCAAACACTACTGTTTTGCTTTGTCAGAGACAGTCACACAGCATGGTTGCCAGGTTCCTGGACTTTTGATGTGGGTCCTATTCAAGAAGGTGGTAACAGAGGACCTCTCTGGGGCTGTCTTGAGGATCAGATGAGCTAAGAATACCAAGTGGATCTTGGCAGGCAAGAGCATAGTAAGTTCAACCCCAGCCTGAGCAACTTAGCAAGAGCCTGTCTCAGAAATATACAGTGCTGGGATGTAGCTCAGCATGAAGGCTCTGAGTTCAATCCAGTGGCAGACACACATAGATTCTCACATGCCTGCAGCCCAGCAGTCATGGCATCCACAGGACACACAGCCAGTGTACCTCTAGGGTCCAGAAATTCAGCTCCTCTGCAGATCAGCTGGGATGAGATGCCCCTTTTCCCTGCTGTGGCACCTGTCATCTTCAGCCTTATATCCATGATTGGCCCCAAGCCTGCCTTGCTGTGAATCTGTGCCACACCAGCAGAGCTCAGGCCCGCTATCCTTTGTGGAACATCAACACTTAATGCTGCCAGCGACTTGAGCCAAGATGCTGGGTCACAACAGAGAGGACTTTTGTATCAAATAGAACATCTATAAAAGGCCTCTTCAGGTTGTTGGTCTTCTTTCACCATTATTGGTACAGTTCAGTTGCTGTGATAAGGATTAATCACAGAACCGTAAATGAATTAGTCTCAGTGTCAAAGAAAGGTTATGTTTGTTATCCTCAGAGTGTAACTCAAGAAATACTTAATGCATACAATTTCTGGAGCTTGAATAAACTTCATAATGTTGATCCACATTATAAAAGTTATTATAATGTGTTCAATAACAGTGTAATGATCCCAAAATATAACAAGATTGACATTATAGTGGATGAATACATAGTATAAAAAAGCACTCATGAATTACCAGATGATTGATTCATGCATTAAATCGTTAAGATTTCCTTTTCTTGTCTTTTTGAAATTCAACAATTGTTTTTATATTGCATATTGTTGTTTTCAAATTAGTTGTTCATATTACCAGATAAAACCATACAAAATTGAATAAAATATTAAAAATAAGAAAAAAAGATGCTAGGTCACTTTTGGTACCTCAGCTGAAACTGCCAGAAGCTCATGAGAGATGGGAGCACTGGGGGATGAGGCTGCAGTGTGCTTTGTATTCAGTTCTTTCTATAAATTCAAAAGTACTAAAATTTTTATTAATTAAAAACTCACTTCTCTTAACTCTGAAAGTTTTCTTACACTTTTTATTTGACTCTAAATTCAAGAGAAACATTTACTTAATTGCAGAAAAATTTCTCTGAAAGCAGGAGAGGATGTAGGGCACAAGTTGGCTCCCATCTTGGACACTGAGGCCCCTTGCTACTCCCAGCATGTGACAGGCAGTTTCTGCCATGCCGCACACCCTTTATCCTGTCACATTGGTCCTGGTGTAGATGTGCCCACACCCATGGGAAGGGTGCCTGACCAGAGGAAGCCCACAGAGCACCTTGGAGTTTGGTTGGAAAGCCCAGTGAGAGAGGTGAACCTAGGACAGGCATTCCCTGCCAGCTGAGCTGTTCCTGACCTGCAGTGGTGGGCCTTAGTGTTAGAGACAGGTGCTCAGCAGCTTGTTGTTAAGGGAGGAGAAAATAGAACACAATGCCCTCTTTTAGTAGATAGGATTGCACTGCTCAGAAGATTCTCTGGATGGAGCACAGGGGGACATGAACCTCCTGAGGGAATTAGAAGAGGAACTGTCTCCTCCAGCTCACAGAAGCTAAGAGGGGTGGAGTCAAGGAAGAATGCCACCACCTCAGAGATCCCTAACTCACCCTGGCTCCAAGTGGGACAGCACCATCTGGCAGAGGCACATCTAACCTCTTTAGCCATTTAACAGTTTCCAAAGAGCTGTCCACATCCTCCCTCACTACTCAGTTTTCCTGCTTGACAATCCCGCTCAGTGTTTGCCTTCTGTTATCTGAACCAAATTGCTTACTCCTAGTTTAAATCCATGACCTCTGCATCTTTCCCTGAAAGGAGAAGGGAATCCTCTGTGCTTGAAGGCTAGGGAGTTGACAACCTTCTTGGAATCACCCCTTGTCTTCTCCTGGATTCGTAATTTTTTTTTTTTTTTAGTTTTTATTAATTTTATTGAGAAACAAATAGCAATGAGACAATTTCAAAATAAATTAGTAGGACAGTTCCAACAACTAATACATTACACATCTTTGTCTCCATAGTGGTTATTCATAGTACAGGATGCAGACACAATATCCTGTCCAAACACTATTAGCACAAATTCCTCCTCTCATTGAACTAAGAGAAAGCAGCTGCATATCTATCCTAACTATTTGGTATATACAGATACAAAATGGTCCTTCATTTGCATCCCTTTTTTTGTTTAGTTTTGTCAGAGATAGGTGTTCCATTGCCATTCATATATTTTAGGTGCGTGAATTCAGCAAAATAATCCAATATTGTCCAGTAGTCCATAATAGTAGTGGGTTATCTATAGGACTGGCAATGTCAGAAGTTGCTGACTTGAGCATCTTACAGCTCAGAATATTAATATGGCTTTACTTTTTATGGTTTGTTTTTATAGTTTTGTGCTAGATGGTTAAGGCCAAGATAAAGCAAGTCCTATATAACAAGAAATGAAACTTCTGTATCTGACGAGGCAGTCAGATCCCCTCGTTATTTACCCTGAAACCTTCTACTGCAGTTTGTAGATCCTTTGTCAGTGTCAGCCATGTGGATGAGTCACGGCCATTGCTTGATCAATTTGTTCTCTGTGAAAGCCTGAGAGAATATTTTTCTCTCCACGTGACTCTCCTTAGGCACACTCTACATCTTTGATCACTTTCCTGTGTGACGCCATAATCTCCTTGATCAGAAAATTTGAGACACCATTGAGTTATAGGGTGTTACAGTACAGGTTCTCCTAAGTCCTGAGTCCTTATTGACCTTGAAAAGCTAGGGCCAAACTGTTGGCTGTCCTTGTAGCCCTTCTTTTTCTCTAATTTTTCGTCTGAAAACTTAAGTTGTTAACCCTCTAGAAAAGAAGTTCAATGATTATTACCCTATAACATAGGCAGTTGAGTTTAACCTCACTATCTGTCTGAATATCTAACTGAATCCACAATTTCAAACCTTACTTTCTTGCTGGTGTTGAGGGTCCACACAGCCAGGATTCAGTGTGGTCTGAGAGGTGCTGGTGTCCACAGAGCCAATCTGATTCCTTGAAGATACTGAAAGTCCTTCTTTCATCCTCTCAGTCCCTAAAGCTGGCAAACACACAATCCCTACCATTCCCCAAGTGGGAGGAGACACTATTGTACACTGAGAACAATCACTGGAGTTTGCCATGTATCAGAGCCCCAGTTTCAGGCCCCTTTCCTGGGACTGTGATCTGCAGGCCCATCTTACCCTGTGGATAGCAGTGGGGCCACAGTCATGGAGTGTAAGCAGATGCCACTGAGCTTACTGTGGTGCCTCTTGTTTTGGACTAAGCAAGTTCACTCAGCCCTCCGTGACCTCTCTGCTGTCCTGCTGTTGCACCCTAGTCTCTTCCAAGAGATCTGCTCTAGAAGGGCTTCCTCTACTAGCCCAGAATTTGCTCATCCTCATCATCTTCTCTTGGAGTGATGTCCTGATGGGGTGTCAGTCATCCTTCCTTTCCCTCTGGTCACCACATTCATATCTTCTTTTGCTTGTGTTAGGACATGTGAAATGAAGACACACTGCCCAGGAACCTGAGTGCTATCTACCACCTGCTTCTGCAAGCTGCTTTTGACAAAATGGACTCTTCTATGCAGCTGGAAAAGTGGATCCCCACTCCTTGGCTTCCATCCATGAGGACCTGTTCTGGTTGTTTGTGTCTTATTCTTAGAATCCTGTCATGACACGATGTGTTCCTTACATGGAGCATATTGTGGAAATAAGATAATGGACTAAGTTCATGAAGATAAGAAGTTCACCGAAATAAGAAGACAATGTTGGCTTTTTAATTTAAATGCACACAGTGATATATAATTGATCTAATGAGAGATTTGCAAAAGTATTTAAAGGAAAGCTCAAGACAGCAAAACTGGAAGCCACCTGAAATTTTTTGCTAGTTTTAAGAAACCATGTATCAGCAGGGATGGTGGCACAAGTCTATAATTCCAGCACTCTAGGAGGCTGAGGGAAAAAAATTCCAAGTTTGGGCCTACCTTGGCAACTTAGCAAGACCCTGGTTCAAAATAAAAAGTCTGGTTATGTAGTTGAGTATGGATGCTTTGGGTTCATTCCTCAGTACCACACAGGCATACATGCACATATGTGCACACACAGATGCATGCACACATGCACACACACACACACACACACACACATACACACACACAAAGATGCAGTGTGTTATTAAAATGGGGTTGATCATTTTAAGAAGCTGGGGATGGAAGAGGTGGGAGCAGGTGTCTCCCAACTCCCCTGTGGTGCCTGGGGTTGGTGAGTTGGTCTTCAGGGTGTCCACATCCCATAGCTCACCAATCTAGGACCATCCAACTGGTTCTAAGTTTGCTTTTGTCTTTCTGTAGTTATTTCTCTGTGCATCTTGAAATGCTCTCATTGGCACATTGTGACAGCAAATCGGATGACTCCTCCATCTAATCTACATTCTGTGTATCTTAGCTATTTGCAGAGGTGT
Source organism: Octodon degus (assembly GCF_000260255.1). Lineage (NCBI taxonomy): Eukaryota > Metazoa > Chordata > Mammalia > Rodentia > Octodontidae > Octodon > Octodon degus. Next base: position 6,848,768 of record NW_004524696.1, on the reverse strand, counting down.
TGCAAGCCTACCATTTTGAGTCTTGTCCCTTCTGTGTGCCCACTTCTTGCTTTCCTCCAGTGTCTCTGCTTCTGTATGGGCTTTGTGTCCATCCCAGTCTCTTCTCACCCTTGGGAGGCAACTGCTGAACCTAATCTGAGCTATTATTTGAGATCCAGAGATCAGAATCAGCCTCTAAGGATTGCTGAATTGCTCCTTCTTCCATGGAGTCCATCAAGTTAAAAATGACCTTGATTTGTTCCTATTCACCCTTTGTCTTTCTGCCCTTGGTCTCCTCCAGATGTGCTTGTGACTACACTGGAAACAAGCTATCCAGGCATCCAGAGAAGGATCAATGTCCACACTTCTCAGAGGAGTTGGAGTTCACTGAGTGAGTCCCAGCTTGACCAATGCCTTAGGGGCCAACTGACATGCATCAGTGCCCTTGGATTCACATGCCTGGTTCAAGTCAGATGGGACATAGCCAGGGAGATTTCAGGGTAGAAGGATGATATGAGTGGGGGAAACATACTCACAAAGACAGAGAAAGGGGCTGAGCAGGAAAGAGACAGGTGGCCTAGCTTGGTGGCTCAGAACAGACTTCAAAAAATGGAAAAAGAGAGCGAAGCCATAGGATGCTACACTTCTCATAAAGAGAAAGCCCTTTTGTATAGTGTAATCATTTCCTGACATAGTGTGATTAAAGTTTAATACCTGAAAATATTTATGCTAATTTTTGTTTATAGACTTAGTTTCCATGTGCTATGGTTTAGCTCTAAAATGCCTCCTAAGACACATGCCTTTGGTGGGCAGACTGACTGGCACACACAAGACCTAGGACAATGGTCCCAAGCACATGGAGTCATCAGCAAGACCAGCAGTGTAGTAGAATCTGAAGTAGTAGTGAGGAGCCAGCAGTTGGGCTCTGGAGAGCTCCACCAACAGAAGATCAGTCCTAGCCCTCACATCCAGAGGCCAAGGTCACCTCCACGCTCAGCACAATTCCCATGGTAAACTTGGCTGGAGTACACAGCACATTTCTCAGATCTGCCATGGACACTATCACAGAACTATAAACACCAGAGGTATTTTACTACTCTTATTCTCTATTGTTTGTCTGATTGGCTATCCATTTCCTGTCTGGGTTGAAGTCGTTTAGCTGTGTCTTATACTCTGGTTATTTTTAGTTTTAGAGTTTTTCTTTTCTCTTCATTCTTTTTGAGGTCTTAATTTTTTCCCCATCTTTTCTTCATTTCTGTTCCTCTTCTCTTTCTTTTTTTTACTGTTGAATTTTTGTTTATTCTTTTTTTCTCCTACTAATCATATTTCTTTCTTCCCTCAGTTACTTTTGATTTTAAACTTTTAAATGAGTGAACATCATCTCTTCCCTTTCTGATTACTGCATTACATTCTGTTTTATTCTTTTACTCCTCTGTCATCTATTTCCCCTAACTCAGGTGATTATTATTTGACTTCCAGGCTTTATCATATTTGACCTCATTCATCATGTTATAGTGTCCCCTGCCCATCTTAAGTCCCCCTAAGAAGGATAAAACCACTCCACTCTGTGGAAAATCATTGCATACAAATACATGGTATATGTTTGATTTTATTATGTAACTTTATAGTTTTCTATTGTAGTTGGAGGTAGCAGGTTAATGGTTACTATAGTTTGTCAATAGTTAAGCTGCACTTGAAACTGTTGTTATACTAACTGTCCTACATGAGCCAGGATGTCATACATGTTATAATCAGTTTTTCTTCCCTGAATGATAACACTGTGATTATATGAGGTCATAATCACCACCACAGACAGGTACCAAAGGATTGGGTTCTGAGCCAAGTAGTAACCTTTACATCTTTACAAATCAGGAAGATAGGCTCTTGGGATAGGTATGAATAACTACCTACATCTAGAGCACACCCCTGAAGAACAGACATCTCCTAAGAAAGCCTCAATACTAGTGATAAAGCTATCTAGCATAAGAAATTGGCAAGCATTAACATAGAAAACTAAATAAAATAAAACAGAGAAAATAGAAAATGACAAGATGCAGAAGCAAGATGCAACTCCAGACACCCAACCCATCCAGGAAAAGCTTAGAACACAGTGAGATATATGAAACTGGAAACCGAACACTAGAACTTTATGAGATGATAGCAAGAGAAGTGAAAAAAACAAGTGAATGGAAAAGGTTATAGAAAAAATAGTCTCTCAGGTACAAAAAGAAATTACACTTAGTATCTGCCTTCCTTCAGAGTGTGCTGGCATTGAGGGGCTGAAACCTTTCTCCTCACTGCAGTCCTTTGCTGTGGTTACATTCCAGGCTGGAAGTGGATCATGAAGCACTGGCAGCCATGTTACATTTTGGAGAAGGTGAAGCATGACAGGATCTGCTGCGTGGAGATAAAGGCAGAGAACCACTACTGGCTGCACATGCCCTGCATGGGTGCTCAGCAGGAGCATGGCCATGCTGCTGACAGCCCTGGCCTTCAAGACCATCAAGGTGGCCCATACGGCTAAGTCCTCCCCCCCCCCACACACACAGTTTAGCAGTGGACCCACTGGACCATCTCAATGTCACCAGGAAGTGGTCCTGAGCCTGAACCTTGCCCTTTGACCAGAGGGACACCTAGCCTAGGAACTGAAAATCCCAAGTTTCTGGAAAGTTATGAACCATTAGACCAGTATCTCACTAAAACAAGCAAACCTGAATATGAGGGCCTGTGTAGAGAATGTCTGGGGCAGTGAAGTGTATGAACAAAGATCTCTTGGGTTCCTTATTTCTGCAGCTTTATAAAATGATATTGGAGTTTCTTGGAGTCAAATGATACAAAAGGGATCTTTCAGGTTCCAATAAAACTGTGATTCCAGGACTTTGGTTTAAGTATGAGTCCTACATGGAAGCTTTATCATGCAGTAGCACTTCTCAAAAATAATTATCTAAATTTAAATAGAAATACAAGCTTTCCCATGTCAACATACTATTAAAATAGCCTTTCCTTTTGGGATCTAATACTGAAGTGACACTTAAGTGAAATAAAGTTATTTACTGGAATTAAAAAAAAGAAATTATACTTAAAAATATTACAGAAAACACAGGTAAAGGAATAGACAAGCTTAGAAAAATGATGGAAATAAAAAAATGCCCAATATAGTGAAAAAATGGAGTCCGTGAAACAGATCCAAACAGAAATCAAAGAGATTAAAACCACAACTGAAAGCATATGCAATACACTGAATGAAGGAGAGGGTAGAATATCAGCTCTTGAAGACAGAATTGCAGGTAGTGATCATGAAAAGAAAAATATATTGAAAATAGGAAGAGATCATGAAAAACAAATGCAATAGCTACAAAATGATGTAAACAGTAATACAATAAGTTTGATTAGGATCAATAAAAAATCTGGAGACCACACAGATGCCATAAAACACTCTTCATAGAAATCATGGAAGAAAATTTCCCCAGCATGGATAAAGATGTTGATATGCAAATGAATGAAGCATATAGAATTCCAAACAACCATCACAATAACAGCAAACTTCTACATAAAATACCTCAAGTCAAAAAGAGCTTGAAACAAAGTATTTCAAGTGCTGAAAGAAAGCAACTTCCAAGCCAGATTGATGTACTCTGCAAAACTATCTTTCAAAATAGGAGAAATAAGATACATTCAGAGTTCTAAGTTTCTAAAAGTTTGGATTGGCACCAGAAGAAGCTCCACACTTGCACATGGGGGACAAAGTAACAAACTTTGTTTTAAAGAGGATATGACATATGTATTTCCCTGTTAACGGAAGTCCTAATGGTCTTTACTTTCCTAGCATTTGCTATGATAGACTCTAGGTTTTAGTCATTCAAAAAATTCTTTAATTAAAGTATTAGTCTAATTCCAAAACCAGAGAAAGAGCCTACTACAAAAGATAACTATAGGCCAATCTCTCTAATGAATATAGATGCAAAAATCCTCAATCAAACACTAGGAAACAGAATGAAAAAAATCATCAAGAATATTATACATCATGATCAAGTGGGATTCATTCACAGAATGCAAAAATTGTTCAATACATAAATCCATGGATGTAATATACCAAATGAATAGAATCAAGAACAAAACCCACATTATCATCTCAATAGGTACAGAAAAATTTTTTGACAAATTCCAACTCTCATTCATGATAAAAACCCCAAAAAGAATTGGAATAGATGGCTTATATCTCAACCTGATAACAGCCATCTATGAGAAACCAACAGCCAATATCATATTAAATTGACAGTAACTGAAGGCCTTTACTTTAAAATCAGGTGCAAGACAAGTATGTCCTCTGTCTCCACTCCTATCCAATATAGTTCTGGAAACATTAGCCAGAGAAATTAAACAAGAGAGAGAAACAAAATGAATAAGAATTGGAAAACAAGTGAAATGATCATTATTTGCAGATGACATGATACTCTACATAGGGGACCCCAAAAACTCCACTAAGAATCTTGTAGATTTAATCACCAAATTCAGCAACATAGCAGGATACAAAGTCAACACTCAAAAGTCAGTAGCATTTTTGTACACAGAGAATATACTGTGAGCAAAGTAAGGGAAACCAGCCTTTCACAATAACATTTTTTTTTTTTTTTTTGTTAGAACCGAGGATTGAACTCAGGCCCTTGCGCTTGCCAGGGAAGCGCTTATTTCACTGAGCCATCTCCCTGGCCCCTCACAATAACATCTTTTTAAAAATACTTACAAATCAATCTCACAAAGGACTTAAAGATTTATACAGTGAAAATTATGGCACTCTGAGAAAATAGATTGAAGAAGATTTGAGAAAATGGAAAGATGTTCCATTTTTCTGGATAGGAAGAACCAGCATTGTGAAAATGGCCACACTCCCAAAATTGCTATACAGATTCAAGGCAATCCTGATTCAAATACCATTAGTATACTTCACAGAGCTGGAAAAAACTTTCCTAAAACTTATTTTCAACCAGAAAAGACCATAATATCAAAAGCAATCCTGGGAAACAAAGGAAAGGCATGAGGTATCACAATTCCAGACCTGAAATTATACTATAAACCTACTGTAATGAAATCAGCATGGTACTAGCTTAGAGACAGACCTGGGATCAGTGGAACAGATTAGAAGATGCAGACCTGGGATCTGCACAACATCAAACACACTTAGCCACCTTATCTTTGATAAAGGGGCCAAACAGGCTCACTAGAAGAAAGATATCCTCTTTAATAAATGGTGCTTTTCCACATGTCAAAGGCTTTCCCACATGCTGAAGGCAAAAACTAGACTCATGCCTATCACCATGCACAAAGCTACAGTCAAAATGAGTCAAAGATTTTTAATATTAAAAAAGAAACACTAAATCTTCTGGAAGAAAATGTAGGTAGGAATCTTAAAGACATAGGGGTAGTTAGAAAGCTCTTAAGAAAAAAAGAAATGCATATCAAATCAAAGAATCAACAACTTGGATCTTATCTTTTTAAAAAGTTTCAGCACAGGCGCCTGGGCGATGGCTCAGTAGTATATGCGCTTGACTGGCAAACACAAGGATCTGAGTTCAATCTCCGGTTCTGAAAAAAAAAAAAGTTTCAGCACTTCAAAGCAAATCTCCAACAAAATAAAAAGAAAACCCATACACTTGGAAAAAATTATAACTCACTGTCCCTCAGACAAAGGCCTTCTATCTAGAACATACAAATAATTTAAAAACATCAGTCCCCCCACATTCAAAGACCCAATCCAAAAATGGGCATCCCAGATGAATATACACTTCTCAGAAAAAGAAATACAAATGGCAAGTAAATATATGGAAAAATGTTCAACATCATTGGTCATTCAAGAAATTCAAATTAAAACAACACTGAGATTCCATCTCACCTTAGAAGGAATGGCTAACATCAAGATGTCAGCCAGTAACAAATGCTGCAGAGGCTGTGGAGAAAAAGGAATACTTCTGCACTGTTGGTGGGAGTGTAGACTGGTACAACCACTATGGAAATCTGTATGAAGATTCCTTGAAAAACTAGGATAGGAGATCCTATTAAAAATATCCTCCTGGGTGTTCTTCCAAAAGAACTGAAAACCTCATACAACAGTGACAAATGTGCACCTATGTTTATAGCAGCACAATTTGCTATAACTAAATCCTGGAAACAACCCAGATACCCATCTACAAAGAATGGATAGGAAGATGTGGTATTTTTATACAATGGAATATTGTTCAGCTGTAAAACAGGATACATTTGAGTCTTTTTTTGGTAAATGGATGCAACTAGAGAACATACTCTTAAGTGAAATAAATCAGACCTGCATATGCAAAGATAGTATTGTCTCCTTAGTGTGAGAACCCGAAAGAGAAAAATGACATCTGAGGGTACAATAGATATTTGTAAAAGAGAATTAACTTATTCAAAAGGAGAGAGTTACTGAAGTAGAGAGGACAGGAGAGGGAGTGGGGAAAAAGATTTATCTATGCATGTAAGTAGGATGGTTCAGACAACTGTACTGTGCATTTCTTCTGGTCTATGGAAAGAAACAGTTACTGCTTTGTTTCATCTCCTTTTTTACAATTGTTTCACCTTTTTGTCTCCTTAATTTCTTATACATTTCTTTCTTCTTCCAATTTTACATGCATATATCAGGTCATATGAATAACTGGCTAGAAGACAGCACTATATATTACAACAAATACTGTGAATTCATATTACATTGTTAAGTGAAAATCTGCATCACTTGTAATATTTTTGTTTTAATTCCAACTTGTATTCTCTTTAAAAAATAAAAAATAAAATAAAGAAAAGAAAAAAATGTAAGTAAAAACATACCAATAAAGAGAAGCCTAGGTCCTGATGGATTCACTGCTGAAATTTACAAGCAATTTAGAGGCTACTTAAGGCAAATTCTCTTCAAACTCTTTAATAAAATTGAAAAGAAAGTGGTTATTCTTAGCTCTTTCCTGGAGGAAAATATTACCCTGATACCCAAACCAGAGAAAGACCCAACAAAAAAAATTTACAGGGGCTGGAGAGATAGCTCAGCAGTCTATGCATGTGACTGGCAAGCACAAGGACCTGGGTTTAATCCTGTACTACATGCTGTGCTGGCCCCATGCTGAGCCTGCCACTGAAACCAGGCATGGTGGTGTCCACTTTTAATCCCAGCTTTATGAAGGCTGAGGCAGGAGGATCACTATGAGTCTGAGCTGCCTAGTAAGAACTTGTACCAAATAAATAAATAAATAAATAGAATGTCAGGTCAATCTCCCTAATGAACATAGATTCAAAAATCCTCGTTAAGTCACTAGCACACAGAATGCAACAAATCATCAAGAATAGATGGTTTTTATCTCAATCTGATAAAAGTCATCTATGGCAAACCAACAGTGAACATCATACTAAATAGACAGAAACTGAAAACTTTCATTTTAAAATCAGGAACAAGACAAGAATATCCACTACCACCACTCCTATTCAGTATAGTTCTGGAAATACTAGCAAAGCAGTTAGACAAGAGAGAGAAGTCAAAAGAATAAGGCTAGGAATGGAAAAAGCTACATTATCCTTATTCACAGATGAGATGATACTCTCTATGTAGAAGATCCCAAAACTTCAACAAAAGATTTCTAGATTTAATACCCAAATTCAGCATAGCTCGATACAAAATCAATACTCAAAAATCAGTATCATCTCTGTACACAAACAACAAATTTACTGAGAGAGAAATTAGGAAATCTACTCTCTTCACAATGGCATCCCCCAAAATGATATACTTAATCAATCTGACAAAAAAAGTAAGCGATCTCTACATTCAGACACTGTAATGGTTGATATATTACATCAACTTTGGAAGTCTAGAATTTTTTGTTTTATTTTAAAACCCCAAATTTTATTTATTTTTTTAAAGAATACAAAGGTTAAAAAAATGGAAACAATACAAAATTTCATTAAACAAAGTAATAGAAATTGAACAATGGTTGTTGCATTGCATAATGTTATCTTCAAATTAGTTGTTTACGTTACCAGATATAGAGTTGTAAAATTGATTTTTAAAAGTTACAGGAAATTAAAAAGAAGGAAAAAATTAAGCATTAACTTTTTCAATAGACTAGTAGAAATCAGAATTACAATTATTCAAACTATCCTGCTTATATACATGAATATATATATTTTTTTCTTCTTTCCTTTCGTCCATGACCTCATCTCAGTTTTTACTTCCCATTGAACAGATCCTTTCCTTTTCACAATATCTATTGATCATTTCAAATGTTATTTACTCTTTCAGATATTCACACTAGCGAGACAATGTGATGTTTGCATAATTCAGCAGTCCTACATCCTAGCATGGAGACCACATGCCTTACCACTCTAGGATGTTGTTCATTGTCACAGCCTGAAAAGTTTAGAAGGTTAACTAAGTGAATCATCAGGGGGCCAGTGTCCTTACTTGGTAAATATCCTGAGCCTATGCAAGAGGACAACATGATATGGTGTGTGCAGGTAGCCTGAATACAATATGAGGGAGGAAAAGATGCTTTCTCTTTCCTCTCTTTTGCTCTTGTTGCTTTTGTTGTCTTGTGCTGCCGTGAATGGTTGTCCCTCTGCCATGCCATCCAGCTTTGGAGACAGCTGATCACAGACCAAAATCTCTACAAATTGTGAGCTAATTAAATATTTCCTCCTTTAACTTTCGGTGTTGAGTATTTTGTCTCAACAATGAAAGAAGTAACTAAGACAGGCACAGAAGGTATTTGTTTATTCATCCATATTCAATTCTAACTGCACATCTGTCCCTGTGCTCTTTGGACATATTACTTGGAACAGAATTCATACTGAAAGGCAACTACAAAGGAATGAGGGTTCTTTAAAAATTTTTCTATCCATAAAAGCATGGGCTTCTCCCACCAACCAAGTAGTTGTTGGCTCATGGAAGACCTTGTACAAGAAGTGATGTGGATCTATATATGTGGTTTGCTCCAGGCTTGAGAGTGGTGTATGTGCCTGCATGCCCAGAAAGCCAGATAGCTGGCAGGCATTGTTTTCTTTAGAACTTTACAGACAGCATAAATGCAGGCCATTATCTGTCCTATAAGAGGGTTACCCTGTGCATGATTTAAAGTCCACAGACGGCCGGCCACGTTGGCAAGTAAAGCAGGAAGCACAGGCTCACTTCTGGAAAGCTTGTTAAAAGCTAACTGCTGCCAGGGACTTTACTGCATAGTAATTGGCTTAAACTTGTGAAAGGGTCTGAGGATCCTAACCTCAGCCAGATCCTGGGCACTCCATCGGGACTTCACCTGCTACCAATACGAATTGATTTCAATGACTCTAAATTTAGCTCAGAAGATTGGAGAGTGGTTCTAATGTGGGTCTATGACACCACTGTTTTATGCAGGTGTCTATGGGGGTTGGACTTCTTCAAGAGAAAGTGCAGCCCTCTAATATGGACTTAAAAATGAAGTTCAGTCTCCTCACAAAGAACCTTGGTTCCTGGGCTTGTAGCTTATGGGCAGAATGTAAATGTTGACAAAGTCACTCTGTGTTGAGATCAGGTCTGATCTAATTGACAGACTTGTGCTGCACAGAGATGGCTTCCTCCTTAATAGGGAATGTTCTCCAAGTCCTAGTGAAGATTTGGAGTGTGACATACAGAGCTCTTGGACTTCCAGGGTTAGGTAACCTCAAAGTGTCATCCTATTGGAGAGATGACCACTCCATACCTGTCATGGATGCCATTAATGAAATTTGGAAATCTAAAATTTGTGTCTCATCTTTAAGATTCTGCTTCCAAATGACTGAAAATAAAGCCTCATTGTTTTAAATTACTTGCTTCTTCTTTCACTGGAGTGGTGTCTACAACAGCAAGCAGGGCAGGAGTTATTGGAAGCCAAGAACAAACAAGCTGATTCTTCCATTTCCCCTTAGTGATGGGAAAGTTGATTATATTCAAGCTGTCATTTTAATGTCTTAATTCTTCCTTTCTGTTTGTGTGGGTTGGGGTTTAGCCCAAGCTATTCTGAGAGATCAGGGGATTATAGTCAAATAATCAGTTCATCCAGTGAACAACAGAAGTCAGTCAAACTGGTTGTTTGACTGAATTGACCAGTCTGTCCGTTGGTACCTCCCAGACATAGCTACCTCATCACTAGAACAATAAATGGGTATTCTCCACACATATCCAGGAGGAGCATTCTGCATTAAATAAAGATGCACTTCCATGCCACATACTCTTCTTTGAGACTTTGGGGGTTCACTTCCTACCCCTCTGGGACCTATGGGGCTGGAAGAAGCTGTACGCTTCTCAGGGTTGGGGTGAAGTTCTGAGGACTCAGTCATCCTCTGGGCAGTAAAGACTAACTGGGAGGTAGTGGTCACCATTTGCAAAGATTGCACCATGGGTGAGTCTTGCTGAGCAAGAGAGCTCAGAGAGCAGGGCAGTGGCTGCATTGGGCACCTCGTCCTTCCTCAGATCTCTGACCGTCTCCTTTTCTTTTTTGTTCCTATGAATCCTTTAAGACATAAAAAGGTTCACTCTGCACAACCCATTCTAATAGTTTTATCTTCTTCTACTGCTCAACTCATTTAACAGGTGACCTCAGAAAAGAAAAAAAGGTATAATGTATCCTTTGCTGTTTAGAGAGCATAAAACTAAACAGGCCTAGTTCATGAGCAGGAGACAAGAGAGAAGTTCAAAAATACTTGGGAAACATGTGGAATTGTCAGATAAGATGGACAGAAGGGTATGAGCATGTCTGAATTTCTCATTTATAATTTTTGGAATATGGTAGAATTTCATGTGATCTTGTGCTATTCCTTCTTAAGCCATGTAAATGTATGTCCATGATGAGTGACAATAATTTAAAGGTCTTCTAACAACTTCCTCTTTTGAGCTAGCAGACCAGCTCTCTAGCATCAAGTCTATGCAATTGACCTTCTGAGGCCACAAGTACCCGGGAACTGGGAATTCCTGGTGTTCTTCACCCATTAAAGATGAGCAATGAAGTTCTGTCCAGAAAGGACATGGAACTAGCCATGTTTTTTGCTGTTTCTGTTTCATTGATGAAGTCTTCACCTCCAGGTAAGGGAGCTGCTGTGCTCCCTTCAGGTCTTATCAGTGTACAGAAAACGATTTCTCAAGTACCCAAGTGATGTGTCACTGCTTTGCTTATCAAGTTTGGACCTTCTGTTTAGTGTCTAGGGCAGAGCATGCCTGAAAGTCATACTGAACAAGTGCTCTGAGTGAGGAGGGCTTTGCTCTGCTGAACTCTATAAGATTGGAACCATTGGCAGCTCTGGGTTCCATGAATAAAGCATATAATGTCAACACAAGCATCTAAGGGTGAAGGGTAGAAATTATGATCTCAAAGGACACTGGATCATTAACATCATGTGGTTATCCATACCTGAGAAGTGAATGATAACTGACATCGCCAGTCAAGTGGAAAACTCAATACTATTATGGACTACTGGACTATTTTGGAACATTTTGCTGAGTTCACACACCTATAATATTTAAATGATGTAACTAAACAAAAAAAAGGGGATATAGGTGAATGTCCATTTTGTATCTGTCTATTCAAAATGGTTAAGATAGATCTATAGCTATGTTTTCTTAATTCAAGGAATGGAGGGATTTGTTCTAATAGTGTTTGTAAATAGCATATGATTTCTGCATCTCGTATAACAAACAACCACTAGGAAGGCAGTATGCAATGTGTTAATTATTGGAACTGTCCTACCAATTTGATTTGAAACTGTTTCAATGCTATTTACTTCTCAATAAAATTATGGAAGAAAATAAAAAAAGAAAAAGAAATAAATGCTAATAAAGTTGGGTCATATAATAGTACTTATGCTCTAAATCTTATTTTTTTTGAAAGGTGAAATAAAAACCAGACTTTGCTATAAGATTGCTTTTGAAATTTGCCAACACCTTTTAAACTATATCTTCAGAATTTGAAAGCCACATTTGTCTTTAATATTCACTCTTTTTGTATAACACTGTTCTCTGATCTTTGGTGTAGAGCTTTGGTGCAGTTATAACTTTAGCACCTACTGAAATTTGGGTATAGATCTATGAAGTTTGAATTCATCCATTTGTGCCTGACTTGGGTCTGGCTGCTGTGCTCAGCTTCTTCCTGCTGTGCATTTGGAAGTGAACCTGTTGTGCCCCTCTGGCAAGATGTTCTGCTCCTGGACTAGCTGGGTGGTTCTGGCCCCTAGTCTCTTTACAGGGACTTCAGCTGTAGAGTTTCACCCCAAGCCTGTATGTCAGGCCTGGCTAAGTCTGAACATATCAATACTTGATGGAAAATACCTGTTCCATGTTATGTCTAAGATGTTTGATATTCAGACAGTGAAGTTAAGCTCAACTGCCTATGTTATACGGTAATAATATTATTAAGGTTCTCTTCTGGAGGGTTAACCTAAGTTTGCAGACCAAAAATTATAGAAAAAGAAGGGCTGCAAGGACAGCCAACATTTTGACCTTAGCCTTTCAAGGTCAGTGAAGATTCAGGACATAGGAGAGCCTGTATGGTAACATCCTATTAACTCAGTGGTGTTGCAAATTTTCTGTTCAAGGAGATTATGGGGCCACAGAGGAAAGTGATCAAAGATGTAGAGTGTGTCTAAGAAGGGTCACGTGGAGAGAAAACATTCTCTCAGGCTTTCACAGAGAGCAAATTGGTCAAGCAATGGCCGTGACTCATCCACATGGCTAACACTGACAAAGGATCTATAAACAGTTTCAGGGTAAATCCCGAGGGGATTTGACTGAAATTGTTGGAAACAGAAGTTACATTTCTGGTTATATAGGAATTGCTTTATCTTGGTCTTAACCATCCAGCAGAAAAGTATGAAAATGAGGTATAAAAAGTAAAGAGCTATATTAATATGCTGAGGGGTAAAAGGCTCAAGTCAACAACTTCTGACATTGCTAGTCCTATGGAAAATCCACTATTATCATGGACTACTGGACTATATTCGTTATTTTTCTGAATTCACCTACCTACAATATTTAAATGGCAATAGAATACCCATCTCTGACAAGAAAAGGGATACAAATGAAGGACCATTCTGTATCTGTATATACAAAATAGGGCCTGGGGAGATGGCTTAGTGGAACAAGCACTTCCCTGGCAAGCACAAGGACCTGAGTTCAATCCCTGGTTCTGCAAAAAAAAAAAAAAAAAATTAAGATAGATATACAGCTACTTTCTTTTAATTCAGTGAGAAGAAAGATTTGTACTAATAGTGTTTGGAAAGGATATCATGTCTGCATTTTGTACTATGAATAACCTCTAGGAAGACAACAATATGCAATGTATTAATTATTGAAACTGTACTATTAATCGACTTTGAAACTGTCTCACTGCTATATATTTCTCAATAAGATTAATAAAAAACTGCTATAGAGAAGGAAATATATGTAGAAAAAATGCTAAAAATAAAACATAAAATTCACTCTTTTTTAAAAAAGAAGCAAAAAATGCCTTACTAGGTACAATTTAAATTACACAGTCAAATAAAATAGACGAGAGACCTTCATGAGAGAGGAGCATTTTATAGTCTGTAACTGGGGATATTTATACATTTTTGACTGTGAAATTGGTGAATGTATAGAAAGTTAGAATTTGTTTCATAGGAGAAAATCAATGGCCCACACACAGGTTGAAAAATAATGACTAATTTCACAAGTGAAAAGATGATACATTTTTATGAAAAAGACAAGAGCCTAGGATATTTTATTCCTTAAGATTAAATTTCTACCTTTTACCTTATCAACCAAACTAATTTAAGAACTTACAATATCGTTAAGGAATTCGGGATGATCTAAAGAGAATTACAAACAAAGACTATGGAGGATGGATATGGGTGACCTTGGGTAACTGAACTTGCATTCTGAAGTTGTAGTCTTTGTAAAAGTAAAGTTTTAAAATTATGATTTTCCTTGTATGCTCTTTATTCATCTTTATTTCTTTTATTCCACTATTCAACCTCATTTCCCCTGAGTCTTGGCACCTTCCCTTGTTTGTAAGGGATGCAATGGGATAGAAGTTCATCTTCTTATGTCTGCTTCAGACTGCAAGAGGTTGGCCCCGCCCATCCAGGGATTATAAACCTCACTCTGACTGATCTGAAGGATACACAGAAATATGGAATGCTGTTGTTTGAAGAGCCATCATTTTTTTTTTTTGTTGTTGTTGTTGTGGAAAAGAAGACAAGACAGTAGCAAGACTCTGGTAGCTAAGCTTCATTTTATCATCTTATTAAATAAATAGGAGCTAAAGATTAAAAGTACAGTATTGATGACTAGTGGCTCCAGAAAGTTGCGAATGTCATTTAAAATTAGGCAGCATTTGGCATAAGCCTGTTATCTTTAACATTAACCTCTGTTAATGTGATGTTTTGAGGGGTTTGCCCAAGTACAGCAGGTAGAGTTTAAGAGCATACAATTTCCTCCCTGTTTTGTCAATAACTCCATTGCTCTTCTCCTATTTTAATTATAATAATAGCCAAATGAAAGTATTTATGTTGTGTGGCTGTTGGGCCATTCAGATTTTCTTACTATAGGGCCCAGAACCTGGGTCTGGCTTCTGCTTGTAGAACTAAAAACCTCTTGAGATGACCAGCACCAGAGAATATAAATATATGAAGTCTGAAGTAGATAACACAAAGTTAGCTTATATCACAGAAGTAACAAAGATTAGTATCTAGACTATTTATATTGCCTTTTTATTCTTTTTTATGTATTTGGTACAGAGTCTACAGGGTCTATAGGGTCTCACTATACAGATCAAACTCATATTGATCCTCCTGTTTTCAGCCTTCCAAATGCTGGGACTACAGGTGCATGCCACCAAGCCCAGTCTGAATTGCCATCTCAGTGCTCCCCGGGGGTGGGGCTGGTATGGTAAGCTGGGAATTAAACTCTGGCCGCTGCACTCTGCCTAAGCAGGTGCCTTAATCTGCTGAGCTATCTGGCCAGTGCTTTGCCCTTTTTATTCTATAGGTACACCTATAAAAGAAGCCAAATCTTTATCTGAGAATTACTTGAAAGGTCATTGAACTAACATAGGGGCTATACACAGAGAGGTTGAGAAATTCATTTTTGAAAGTAGGACTGTGACTCATAGTCCCTCACAGGTGTAAAGTAAACTCTTACAGCTGCACCTTGAAACTACCAGTTGGGCTCCAGTGTGGTGTTTTGAGCCTATATCAAACCTATATTTTTCTGTTTTTATATTACAGTTTCTGTATTGAGCCTATCTTTTTCCGTTTTTATATTACTACTTATTACTTTTTTTGTTATACTTTCCTACTGGTTGCTTAATATCAAGTCAAAATAAGACCTGTATCTAGCAAAACTAACCTATTTATATACATTTGGCAAGATTGATTAAGTAAGGCTCCTCAGGAGTTATTTTTGGGATTGTGTGAGAAGCCTCTTAGTTCCTCTAGGTTTTCCCTCTACCAGTTGTGGCTAGGATGGGTAATAGTCTTGCTTGACCATGTGGTTTTCCTTGAAGGCATGGGGACACTCCCTACCTTAATGATCCCCCTCCCTTTGTATAAAATGCTCATTGGTTGCCTTGTGTCTTCTGGGGTTCAGTGTTCTCCTCTTCCAGAGGTTAGGTGATTCACAAGAGTCACAGAGCCTTATCTCTTGGCTGACCTTGGAAGGGATGGGCCAAAATGTCAGCTGTCTGTCTTCTTACCATTTTTATCTTTTAGATGACTGTCTAGGCCTTGATAGTTGAACACCCAGAAGGTTAAATGTACCAAAATTGAAGTAGGAACAGTAGGTCTTAATTCTAACTGTTATAATCCATTCTGGATACAGGGCACATCGAAATACTAATACTAGAAAACAGCTACCTTTTCCATTACTCATAGTCAGCATTAGTATTAGGAGTCAGCATTGCATTCTATCTAACTTGCAAATGATAAAATACCATCTTAGCATCCCATGTAGGCTGTCTTTAGAAGTCATATTTCTGCACAATGAGCAAGTAACAGTTACAAAGCTTTGCAAAGAAAATACAAAATAAAAATACCAAGAGTAAACACAGCATAGTAGGTTAATAATTATGATGACATTATTATGCCGGAACTATTAGGTTGTTTTCATTATCTCTAAAAATATACTCAAATTCCTATTTTAGTATAAAATGACTTATAAAACTGAAAAATCCTTATCAAAAATAGATAACCTTTATTCAATCACAACACATCAAATGACATAATTAAATTTTCATCTAAATTTGCTATGTCTTTCAAACAAAGTGTCTTTAGAATGTACATATTTACAGATGTTCTTTATAGAATATTTATGCCCTGCTAGACTATAGTGTTTAACTATATCTAACTATCATAATACAGTTAAGAACACACAAATATAGCCTGACAAAGACTATTGTTACAAACAGTTTTCCTTGGGGACAGCAATATGGTGAAATGGTTTCTAAAGCTTTGAATTTTAGAAGGATTGTATAATTGGGGAACATAAATGTATTTAATGTACCAAGAAGTTAGGAATGATTAGCATCATAACTATATAGAAATTATACATATATATTATATGTATATATTAATTTTTATCCTTAAGACAAAATTTATATTACTTTAACAGGTTCATACAATGTAGCAGCACTGAAAGAGTCCAAAGATATCTTTATATCTCCTATAAATTTAGGAAACAGTGTTAATGACTACAAATAAATGTATTACCCAATATATAATTATGCCTCATTCTACAATAATAGGATGCTTATTTAATCAAAGGCAATAGATGTAGTTGAAGTTTAAGTAACAGGTCTGACTTATAACAATTGAAAGAACAGAGATGCCAAATAATTTGATTATTTTATGTTTAAGGTCTAGATACATTGTATAAAAAAAGGGCATTTATGGGTTATTTTTGAACACATTGAATTTATCCTTATCCTCAGGTATAGATAGATAGATAGATAGATAGATAGATAGATAGATAGATGATAGATAGATAGATATCATCTAAGATAACAGTGGTTCATTTAGCTAGTTAGATACTGATTATAGGAAATATTTTATAATAAATCAATATTTAAATAAGTTTTAACTCTTAAAACTCAATTTTTAAAGAAATCAATAGTCTAACAGCAGAAAACACAAATAATTACTTGAATAAAACACAAAGCCTTTGATTCCTAGTGTAGTTTTGTAAGTTTACCATGTGGCACTGTTGTAGGCAGCTGAATTAGATAAAAATATTATAGGCAGTCAGACAGGAACAGGCTCTCAAAGAGACAAGATGGAAGACAAGGTGATTTTGCAACTTGGAAGA
Organism: Octodon degus; assembly: GCF_000260255.1. Classification (NCBI taxonomy): domain Eukaryota; kingdom Metazoa; phylum Chordata; class Mammalia; order Rodentia; family Octodontidae; genus Octodon; species Octodon degus. The sequence goes on along the minus strand of NW_004524696.1, from coordinate 6,831,454 downwards.
GACAGACACTCCCATATGAGTCACACCTCAAGACCAAGACAAAAGAGGAAACATAGCTACATACTCCCCTAGGGATGGGCATCAGGGATTGATATTCTACATAGGTATCAATCACCTTGAAAGAGCCCAAATGAGTCACTAGCTGAACTCCAGCAGGAAGAGATCTTGTCCCTATTCATTTCTGCTTGCTAAGTGACTTACTTCCCCATTTGGTACTGGATTTAATTAATTTTAACTGAGCAATGATGCTTGTAATCTCATTGGTTGACCATAGTTTTGTCCCACCTCATCCCTACCTAAGCGAGATCCCCTGTCTTCTCCACCACCTTAGACCCACCTCACCGCATGGTTTTACTCTATAAAAGTCCTGGAAGAGAAAACTTCCCTGGGGACTACCCTTTTGGGCCTCCCTCCTATTTCTCTATTGGACAGGAGTTTTCTTTCCCTCAATAAATATATTCTGCTCATAACCTCTGTTTGTTCCTAAAATTCATTCTTTGGTTTTAGAGAACACAAACTCGTCCCAGGTACCTTTTAGGTTAGGAGATCAGTTTTTCTCCCTGTGTCATTTGGACTTTTGCCTGTATCAGTATTTTAGTATCTTAAGAAAATCTTATTTCTTTAGATAGAGAAAAACTTTCAAGTGATGTTTTCCTTAGAGTCAAGTTAATTTTATATAATAAGAACTTAAAAACACTTCTTGGCACATGGCACAATGGAACTCTGAGGAAATCCAGAGAAACTACAATGGACAGGACAGAAACAATTGGTTCAGGCAGCTACCATTTCAGCTGCAGAGGGGAGCTGCTCAGGCCCAAGGGTCCCCTGCAGAGGGGCAATTTTTATACATCATTTTAAACATAGAATTATTTAGAATTTTTAACTCTTAGTAAACTCAAGGAAATAAAAATTTCTCCTATGAATTACTATATAAATTACTATATATATCATATATATTAATAACTTATGAAATCATTTAGTAAATAAAATATATTTTTAAAAACTTGAAGAAGCCCTAAAGTTCTTGATTTTATAACCTGTCAAAGGTTGATTCAAATGTTATTATAAATATTTGCTTATTTACTCATTTAAAAAATTTTAATTACTCATAAGAATTAAAGCATAACATAGAATAATATTTAAAAATGTGTAGATATATGTTGTTTTTTAACCAAGGAAAGACTTTAAGTTATTGTGCATAGAAACCTCTTAATTTATACATAGTTTTAAACAAAGACAAATATCTTGATTGACTAACAACCTGGACAAAACATGTTATCAACTCTACAGACATCTTTACTTTTCTCTTACTGATCCAGTTAAATTTGCTCATTGTTAAACCATGTGAACAAAAGACATTTAGGCTAATTGCATGTGTGTCACTTACTGATACTCCATTTTAAATAGATTTATGAAGGATGACATATAGCTATACATGTCCAAAAGAAACAGAAGAAGAATTTGATAACCCTGGTAACTCTTGAATATTTCTATTGTTATGGTTTGTGTATATTTGTCTCCCCAAAGCCTCATGCAGTCATGGAGAGGACTACTAGAGTTTGTGATTAACTCATGATCCACTAGGATTATGGGTGTGAATGCTGCTAAGATTATGGTTGTGAGTACTACACCCAGTCTGGGGCATAAAGCCTGAATGCAATTTAAGGGAGACAGACTTCCTCTCTGTAGCCATTGTTTCTGTTACTCTGTTACTGTTACTTAGTAATAGTTACTAAGTTACTGTTAACTTACTGTTACTGTTACTGTAACAGTTACTGATACTTTGCTCTTGCTGTTTTGCTGCCTTCTGCTACCATGCACTGCTGCCCTTTGCCATGTTCCAGTCTGCCTTGGAGCCAGCTGAGTGTAGAGTGAACCTCCAGTAACTGTGAGCTAAGCAAACCTTTTCTTCCTTCATTTTGGGTGTTGATAATCCTTAAACATCTGCATATATTGATTGAAAGTTGTCTTATTGAGAGTTGCCACAAATTTGTAAGGAAAAAATTAAAAAGAAAAATTAAATCATATGACCTCAAAAATATATTTAAAAAAAAGTAGAGCAGCTTCAGGTGCTTTAGCCAACTGTTGAAAGTAAATTATCAGAAAAAAAGGGGGGCTAGGGAGATGGCTCAGTGGAATAAGCACTTCCCTGGCAAATGCAAGGACCTGAGTTCAATCCCCAGTTCTTGCCAAAAAAAAAAAAAAATAAATAAATAATCAAACAAAGAGTCAAAAAAGAATATGTATGACACAAAACAATTATAGTAAATCATAGTGTAGCTTTAGATGTATTGGCCTTGTTAAAATCTCACACATTTTTTCTATATTTCTAACTGTATATAGACTGTACAGTTAGAATTTTTCCTAGAAGTTATAATTTATCATTTTGATCATGTAAATCACCACAGTATTTTCTCTAATACTCCAGCCACCCTGAGTACTTTTTCTTCTTGTCTATTAGTCAACACCAAAGTGTGTTGCTCTCACTGCTAATTAATATTTCCCTTTGGCCAAATTGAAGAAAGTTGTTGTCCTGGTATCTTTCTCCTGGAGCTGGCTTATAAGAAATGACACTGAATATGGTGCAAGGAGATCCCCAAAGTGGAGATGGAAACTTTGTCTTACCCCACCCAGGGGACAGGGTGCAGGTCTGCTGATGTCTACCACAGAAAAAGAATTTTCAAGACAGGTCAGTAGTACACATAAGGAGGTTAGTTAGGTAGAATTTAAAGTACACATTCACAGAACATAGAGGTGGGCCCTCAGGACAGGGCCCACTTTCTTTCTTTTTGCCTTCTTCTCCTTTCCTGCAATAGGAAGCTCTATCCAGAGCTTAAGTGACACCAACCTTTGAGTCTGAACAGCAGAAGAGCCTGCTGCATTTGAAATTGGTAAGATTATGGACTTCCATAGCTTTTATCTTCAACTGAAGATAGAAGCTAAAGACAAATACAAAGGACATCAGAAGTTAAATAGAAAAGATAGTAACATTAGATAAGGAAACAAATACTTATATAAAATTTGATCCCATCTTATAAAGACTAAAACCTAATCACATTTCAGCTCTTTCATTTTTGCTTGTCACCACTTCAGAGCCAGGCAAAGCCTGCTGCGTGAGTAAGAACTTCTACCATGCTCTTGGTATCCCTCCAGACCCATCCCAAGCCCAGGCCCTGTGCATGTGTGGGAGAACTTCTTCTCTCCACAGCACTCCCTGGACCACTTGGGACCTGCCCAGGCCAGGAATACAGGCCTGCAGTGAAATTCTGCAGCTGAAGTCCCTGCAGAGAGACTAGGGATCAGAACCACCCAACTAATCCAGGAGTAGAATATTTTGCCAAGGGGGCACAACAGGTTCACTTCCAAGGGCTGCAGCAGCAAAGAGCTGAGCACAGTGGCCAGACCCAAGCCAGGAACAACTGGATAAATGCAAACTTAGGAGCTCTGTACCCAAATTTCAGTAGGTGCTAAGGTTATAACTGAACCAAAGCTGTACACCAAAGGTCAGAGGACAATGCTATACAAAATGACAAAGAGAAGGAGTGAAATGCAATCTCAGGTCCTGAGCCCACCCAGAACAAATGCAGAGGACACTAGCAAAGAAAAAATTGGGAATCATACATCTGAAATGTCTCAATCAATAACATCTGAAGTAAAACAAAACACAGCAGAAAGGTACAGAGGAATTCGTATCAGAAATAAACTCAAATAAAAAAGAAATCTCTGAATTAATAGCATGTGAAGTGAAGAATCAAATACAGAAACATATACAGGAGATCAGATCACAAATAATCTCTGTAGTGAAAGAATTACTAACTGCTTCTCAAGAAGACACTAACAAGACATAGAAAACAATGGATTCCTTGAATGAGCAATACGGGAAAGAAAGAGATCTCATGAAGCAGAGTCAAAGAGATATAGAGGAAATTAAAATCTCAATCACAAGCCTGCAAAGCCATTTGAATGAAAGTGAAGAGAGAGTTTCAGATCTTGAGGATGCTGGCACAGCTAGTGAAAAAGTAAGAAAAGATATCTTAAAAACAACTAGGATGCAGGAAAAAATAATTCATCACTTGCAAAGTGATGCAAAGATGAGCAATGTGAGACTAATAGGTATCAATGAGAAAGAAGGAGTCAATACAAATGATATTAAAAAAATATGGGCAGATGTAATAGCAGAAAACTTCCCAAATATGAGGAAGCAATCTGACATTCAGGTAACTGAAGCACAGAACTCCAAATAACTTCAACTCAATTAAAAACATACTGAGACATAATAGTAAGATCCCAGAAATACAGCACAAGAGCAATATACTGAAAGCCACTAGAGAAAAGAAAAAGATCACATTTAAAGGAAAACCCGTCAGAATAATGGCAGACTTCTCTTCAGAAACCATGCAGGCAAGAAGAGCATAGAGCAGAGTACTTCAGGTCCTCTATGAAAACAAATTCCAGCCTAGACTACTATACCCTGCAAAGCTCTCAAGTTTGATGGAGAAGTGAAATACTTCCATGACAAAGAACAACTAATGAATTTCACGATGACAAAGCCAACCCTACACAGACTACTAAAAGATATTCTAGAGAAGAACCAAAATGATCAGAACTCCATGAATGAGAAAGAAGGAACCTGCTAAAGAGGGCAAACAATTAAACACAGGAGAAAAAGGAATAAACAACAGCAGGTAAATAACAGGTCAATTGTAAATCAATACATCTCAATTATAGCCATCAATGTAAATGGACTCAATTCATCAGTTAAGAGAAATAGACTGGCATAGTGGATTAGGAAACAAAATCCAAGAATATGCTGCAGACAATAAACACACTTAACTCATAAAAAAATTTGTAGGCTGAAAGTCAAAGGATGGAAAACAATACTACATGTCCTAGTCCCTCAGAAAAAAGCAGGTGTAATAATCCTGTTCTTAGACAGCCTCAACTTCAAACCAAAAAAGATCAAATGAAATAAAGACGGCCACTATATACTGGTTAGGGGAAAAATTCAAGAGGAAGAGGTAACATTCATAAATATGTATGCATCAAACACGGGAACACCCAACTATATAAGACAAATCTTAATGGACATGAAAAATCTAGTATCCAATACCACAATCTTAACAGGAGACCTTAACACCCCCTTATCCCAAAAGATAGGTCAAGCAGACAAAAAATTAGCAAAGAAGTAACAGAACTGAAACAGAGCTTGGAACAAATGGACTTAGTGGGCATACACAGAGTGTTCCACCCAAATACAGATGAATAAACATTTTTTTCATCTGCACATGGGTAATTTTCTAAAATATACCACATAGTAGTCCATAGGTCATGCTTAGGTCATACTAGTCCATAGGTCATGCTTAAATATATGCAAGAACACAGAAATTATCCCATGCATATTATCTGACCACAGTGCAATGAAACTGGAAATAAACGACAAAAGAAACCAGAATAACTCCATGAATACATGGAAATTAAACAAGATTCTACTCAGCTACCAATGGGTCACAGGTGAAATTATACAAGAAATTCAACAATATCTACAATGAAAATTCAAGCAGAACTTACTGCAATTTATGGGATGTGAAGAAAGCAGCTCTCAGAGGGAAATTTACAGCTGTGAACTCACACATTAGGAAAACAAATGGGAACAAATAAACAACCTAATGGTGCACCTCCAGCATCTAGAAAAGGAAGCTCAAACCAAACCCAGAACCCAAATACAGGAAGAAATCATAAAGATAAGAGAAGAAATTAATTCCATTGAAATGCAGAAAGCAGTTCAAATAATTAACGAATCAAAAAGCAGGTTCTTTGAAAGATTACGTAAAATTTGTAAGCCCCTAGATAACCTTCCCAAAAAGAAGAAAGAAAAATTCAAATGCAAGCAATAAGAAATGAAGAGTATAAGTACCACAGACCCAGTGGAAATTCAGAAGATGATAAATAGCTATTTGAGAATCTTTACTCTACATAAGAGAAAATACAGAAGAAATGGACAGATTCCTAGAAAGGTACAAATTACCAAAACTGAATCAAGAAGATATAACAACACTCAATAACTGAATAACAGCCAATGAAATATAAAATGTAATAAAAAAACCTACTGACAAAGGAACATCCAGGTCCTGATAGATTCATAGCTGAATTCTACAAGAAATTAAAGGAATACATAATCCCTATACTCATCAAAATCTTCAATGAAATTGAAAATGAAGGATCCTCCCAAAATCATTCCTGAGGCAAGTATTATATTGATACCAAAACCAGGGAAAGAAAAAACTAAAAAAGAGAACTACAGGCTAATCTCCCTCATGAACATAGATGCCAAAATCCTCAATAAAATCCTAACAAATAGAATACAACAAATCATCAAGAAGATCATACACTATAAGGATAGTTCAGTATATGCTAATCCATAAATGTAATACACTATATCAATAGAACCAAATCTAAAAACCACATGATTATCTTAATTGATACAGAAAAGGCTTTTGACAAAATCCAACACTCATTGATGTTCAAAGTCCTACAGAAAATTGGAATAGATGGCCTCTACTTCAATCGGATAAAAGCCATCTATGACAACCCAATGGAAAATATAATTCTAAATGGGGGAAAGCTGAAATCTTTTACTCTCCGTTCTGGTACAAGACAATTGCACTCCTCCTATTCAATATAGTTCTGGAATCATTAGCTAGGGCCATTAGACAAGAGAGAGATATAAAAGGAATAAGAATAGGTAAATAAGTTAAATTATCATTATTTGCAGATTAAATGATACTTTATGTGGAAGTCAAAAAAACTCCACCAAGAAGCTACTAGAATTGATACATAAATTCAGTAGCCTAGCAGGATACCAAGTCAATATCCAAAAGTCAATAGCATTCCTCCACACAGATAACATGCACATTGAGAGGGAAATTAGAGAAATAATACCTTTTACAATAGCACCGAAGAAAACGAAACACCAAGGAATTAATCTAACTAACGAAGTCAAAGATCTTTTCACAGAAAATTACAGTATTCTGAAAAAAGAGATTGTAGAGGATTCCAGCAAATCAAAAGATATTCCCTGCTCCTGGATAGGAAGAACCAACATTGTGAAGACGGCCATACTCCCAAAATTGCTGCACAAATTTAGTGCAATCACTATCAAACTACCACCAACATACCTCACAGACCTGGAGAAATCATTCCTCAAATTTATTTGGAACTAGAAAAGACCTAGAATAGCAAAGGCAATCCTGGGCAATAAAGACAAGGCAGGAAGCATTACAATTCCTGACTTGAAATTATGCTACAAAGTTACTGCGATATAATCAGCATGGTGCTGACAACAAAATAGACTTGAGGATCCATGGAATAGATTAGAAGATTCAGAAGCCTATATGAACACCCTCAGGCACCTGATCTTTTACAAAGGGGCCAAACATGTTTACTGGAAGACACATAGACTCTTTACCAAATGGTGCTGTAAAAACTGGTTCTCTACATGCCCAAAACTAAAACTCGACCTAGGTCAATCACCATGCACTAAATTCAATTCAAAATGGATTAAAGATCAAACATGAAAACAGAAACACTAAATCTCCTGGAGGAGAAAGTAGGAGAAACTCTTGAATACATAGGGGGAGGCAAAGAGTTCATGAACAAAAATCAAATCGCATGGGTAATACTTGAAGTAATTAACAACTGGATTCTCCTCTTATTGAGAAGTTTATGCACATCGAAAGAAATTACCAACAAAGTGAAAGGATAACCCAGAAATTGGAAAAAAAATCTTGACTCAGAAGCATTCAGACAAAGGTCTACTCTCTAGAATTTACAAAGAACTAAAAAACATTAGGACCCCAAAATTTAATGACTCAATCCAGAAATGGCATCCGAGATGAACACACACATCTCAGAAGACGAAATGAAAGAAGTGAATAAACATATGAGAAAATGTTCCACATCAGTTACCATCTGTAAAATGCAGATTAAAGCAACACTGAGATATCATTTCACCCCAAAAAGAATGGCTATCATAAAGAAGTTACAGAAAAACGAATGTGGGAGAGGTTTTGGGAAAAAAGAACCCTTCTTCACAGGTGGTCGGAATGTAGACTGGTTCGACTATTATGGAAATCATTGTGAAGACTCCTTAAGAAACTAGGACTGGAAATCCCATTCAATTCAGCCATCCCCCTACTGGAAATTTTTCCATAGGAACTGAAAAAATATCATAGAGATATATGTGTACCTATGTTTATAGCAGCACAATTTGTGATGGCCAAATCTTGGAAACAACCAAGATACCCATCATCTGAGGAATGGATGAAAAAGATGTGGTATTTTTTTTTCAATGGAGTATTACTCAGCTATAAAGAATGATAAACTTGAATCATTTATATTTAAGTGGATGCTACTTGTAGATATACTCACGGATGAAATACACCAGACCCACATGTGTAAATATCATGTAGTCTCCCTAGTATAAGAGCTCAAAATATGAAATACAAGTAGAAAGGTATACCACAATTAAAAGGAAAGTGAGAACTTGAGGATTAGACAATGAAGATATGGCAAGGAGAATATCTAGGAAACATGACAGGGGCAAAGTCATACATTTATACTCTAAGATGGGTTAAGCAATGATCCTGGGAATCTGCAGCATGTTTTTGAAACTAACAGTTAATTGGTAGGATTATCTTAAAGACCCAACCCAGAAATGGGCATCTGAGATGAACACATGCTTCTCAGGGATGAAATTAAAGAAGTGAATAAATATATGAAAAAATGCTCCACATCACTGACCATATGTGAAATGCAAATTAAAACCACATTGAGATATCATCTCACCCCACAAAGAATGGCTATCATAAAGAAATCACCCAACAACACATGCTGGAGAGGCTGTGGGGAAAAAGGAACCCTTCTCCACTGTTGGTAGGAGTGTAGACTGGTGCAACCATTATGGAAATCAGTGTGGATATTCCTTAGAAAACTTGGACTGGAAATCCCATTTAAACCAGCTATTCTTTTACTGGGAATTTTCCTGGAGGATCTGAAAACATATCATAGTGATACATGTATACCTATGTTTATAGCAGCACAATTTGTGATGGCCAAATCTTGGAAACAACCAAGATGCCCATCACCTGAGGAATGGTTGAAAAAGA
>NW_004524696.1:6814250-6821135 GCF_000260255.1 Octodon degus | reverse complement strand
ACCTTATCAGACCCAAAAGCTACAACTCTTGTTGCATAGGTCCTGCTTTACCTTGGTCTTAACCATCCAGCAGAAAAGTATAAAAATGAAGTATAAGAAATAAAGCTGTGGTGTTATGTTGAGCTGTAGGGGACTCAGGTCAACAATTTCTGACATTACCAGTGAAGCAGAAGATCCAATACTATTATGGACTACTGAACTCTTTTAGAATATTTTGCTGAATTGACACACCTATAATATTTAAATGATGCAACTTAAGAAAAAAAGGGGATACAGATGAATGTCCATTTTGCATCTGTGTATTCAAAGTGGCTAGGATAGATATATAGTTACATTCTCTTAATGAATTGAGGGATTTGTTTTAATGGTGTTTGTAAATAGGATATCAAGTCCGCATCTTGTACAACAATCAACCACTAGGAAGAATGTATGTAATGTGTTACTTATTGAAACTGTCCCACCAGTTTGGTTTGAATCTGTCTCATTGCTATTTCTTTCTCAATAAAATTATGGAAAAAAATGGTAGGATTCTCATCCTGACTAACTATATATACTGATACCTGTGAACTAAGCAGCTGCACTGAAGACAGCAATAAGTAATAGAACGGTCATGCTTAGAAAGACTGTCCTTCTGGTCTTCTCATTATGTACTGTGTCTCATGACATACCAGTAACTGCCATACTGTCTCTCAAGTAAATGTTTTTTTAAATAAAGTGTAATATATGAAAACAAGAGACAAGAAAAAAAAGTCACAGAACTGTCCTTCTACAATGCTGTATATTGCTAGATTTTAAATTTCTGTGTAAAATATGTAACTGTTTATTTCTATCTCTTAAAGTATTTTTTTAAAATTTATTCTTCATATTCTGTAGGGACTTAAAGCTTAACATCAATATTTGATGGAAAATACTTGTTCCATGCTATGGTAATAATAATAATCATCTCTTCTGGAGTGTTAACAACCTAAGTTTGCAGACCAAATATTAGAGAAAAAGAAAGTCTGCAAGGACAGCTAACATTATGGCCCTAGCCTTTCAAGGTCAGTGAAGACTCAGGACATAGGAAATCCTGTGCTGTAGTATCCTATAACTCAGTAGTGTCTCAAATTTTCTGATCAAGGAGATTATGGGGCCACACAGGAAAGTGATTGATGATGTAGAGTGTGCCTAAGGAGAGTCACATGGAGAGAAAAGCATTCTCTTTGGCTTTCACAGAGAGTAAATTGGTCAAGCAATGGCCGTGACTCATCCACATGGCTGACACTGACAAAGGATCTACAAACTGCAGTACTGGGTTACAGTATAAATCCTGAGGGGATTTAACTGACCTTACCAGATACAAAAGATATGTTTTTTGTTATATAGGTCTTGCTTTATCTTGTTCTTAACCATCCAGCTGAAATGTATAAAAGCGAAGTATAAAAAATAAAGCCATATTAATATGCTGAGCTGTAAAATCTCAAGTCAACAACTTCTGACATTGCCAGTCTTACAGATAACTCACTACTGCTACGGACTACTGGACTATATTGGTTTATTTTACTGAATTCATGCACCTACAATATTTAAATGACAATTAAATACCCTTCTCTGATGAAACTAAACAAAAAATGGAGATACAAATGAGTGATCATTTGGTATCTGTATATTCAAAATAAGATAGATATACAGCCCCATTCTCTTAATTCAGTGAATAGAGAGATTTGTTCTAATAGTGTGTGTGAACAGGATATCATGTCTGCATCTTGTACAATGAATAACCACTATGACAACAATATGTAATGTATTAATTATTGAAATCATGCTAATAATCAGTTTTGAAACTGTCTCATTGCTATTTGTTTCTCAATAAAATTATTATTACTTTTATTTTTTAATAGGAAATTTCCAATAATTAATAATTTCCAATAATTTCCAATAATTAATTGTTATCTTCTCAGCCATCATCCACAGCACAAGAAGCAGCCAGGACTTCCCACCCAAACACTACTACTACAAAACTTTCCTCTCAGTGAACCAACTGAAACCAGCTATACATCTATCCTAAGTATTCTGTATACACAAATACAAAATGATACTTTCTCTCTATCCCCCCTCTCCAGTTCAGTCCTGTCAGAGATGGGTATTCTGTTGGCATCTAAATATTATAGGTACTTGAATTCAGCAAAACAATCCAACACAGTCCAGTAGTCCACAATAGTAGTGGTTTGTCCACAGAATTTGTTGACTAGAGCCTTTTACAGCTCAGCATATTAATATAGCTTTATTTTATATACCTCATTTTTGTACTTTTTTGCTGGATGGTTAAGCTCAAGATAAAGCAATATCTATATAACAAGAAATGTAACTTTTGTATCTGATCAGGACAGTCCATTCCCCTCAGGATTTATCCTGTAACCCTGTACTTCAGTTTGTAGATCCTTTGTCAGTGTCAGCCATGTGGATGAGTCACGGCCCATGCTTGATCAATTTGTTCTCTGTGAAAGCCTGAAAGTTTTCACCCCCATGTGACTCTCCTTGGGCACACTATCCATCATCGATTGCATTCCTCTCTGGCTTTATAATCTCCTTTATCAGAAAATTTGGGGCACAACTTAATTGCATAATGTTACAGTATGTGTTCTCCTATGTCCTGAGTCTTCACTGACCTTGGAAGGCTAGGGCCAAACTGTTGGCGTACCTTGCAGTCCTTCCTTTTCTCAATTTTTGATCTGAAAACTTAGGTTTTTAACCTTCCAGAAGAAAAGCTTTTTATTACCCTGCAACATATGCAGTTCAGGTTACTGTAATTATCTGTCTAAATATCGAACATCTTAGGCATAACTTGGAACAGGTATCTTCCATCAAGTATTGATGTGTTGAAATTTAAGTACTTACAGAATATGAAGAAAAAAATTTAAAAACTGGGAATAAGCATGTATTTTTTACACAGAAATTTAGAAATCTAACCATATACAGCATGGCAGTAGGCCAGTCCTGTGACATTGTTTTTTCTTTTTCTTGTGTTTTTTTTTTCTTTTTCATTTGTTACCCATTTTAAAAAAGAAGAACAAATAACAACAACAACAACAACAACAAAAAAACATTTTACTTCTGAGACAGTATGGTAATAATTGGTATGTCATGACAAGAAGTACGTATTTAATTCTTTTTTTTTTTTTTTTCCAGAACCGGGGATTGAACTCAGGCCCTTGCGCTTGCTAGGGAAACACTTATTCCACTGAGCCATCTCCCTGGCTCCTAGAAGTACGTATTTAGAAGACCAGAATGACAGGCATTCCAAGCGTGACCCTTCTATTATACATTGCTATTTTCAGTGCAATTGCTTGGCTCACAAGTATCAGCATATATAGTTAGTCATGTTGAGAATCCTACCAATTAACTGCGAGTTTCAAAAACCTGTTGGTGTTTCTCAGGATCATTGCCTTGCCCATCTTGTGCATACAAGTGTATGGTTTTGTCCCTGTCCTGTTTCTCAGCTTTTCTCCTTATCCTCTCCTCATTGTCCAGTCCTCAAGTTCTCACTTTCCTTTTAATTGTGTTATACCTTTCTATTTGTATTTCTTATTTTGATTTCTTATACTAGGGAGACTATATGATATGTACACATGTGGGTCTCATTTATTTCACTCATGAATATATCTTCAAGTGGCATCCACTTAAATATAGATGGTTCAAGTTTGTCATTCTTTATAGCTGAATAATACTCTATTGTATAAAAAATATCACATCTTTTTCAGCCATTTCTCATGTGTTGGGCATCTTGCTCATTTCCAAGATTTGTCTATCACAAATTGTGCTGCTATAAACATAGGTACATATATATAACTATGATATGATATTTTCAGTTCCTCTGGGAATATTCCCAGTAGGGAGATAACTGCCTTGAATGGGATTTTCAGTCCTAGTTTCTTAAGGAGTCTCCACACTGATTTCTATAATGGTTATATCAGTCTACATTCCCACCAGCAATGGAGAAGGGTACCCTTTTCCCCACAACCTCTCCAACATTTGTTGTTGGTTGATTTGTTTATGATAGCATTCTTTCTGGGGTGAGATGATATCTCAGTGTTGTTTTGATTTACATTTCATGGATGGCTAGTGATATGGAGCATTTTTTCATGTATTTATTTGCTTCTTTAATTTTGTCCTCTGGGAAGTGTGTGTTCATCTCAGATGCCCATTTATGGATTGGGTCTTTAAATTTAGGGGCCTTAATATTCTTTAGTTCTTTATAAATTGTAGAGAGTAGACCTTTGTCTGAGTGCTTATTACTTAAAATTTTTTTGAAATTTGTGAGTTGTCTTTTCACTTTGTTGATAATTTCTTTTGATGTGCAAAAACTTCTCAACAAGAGTTGGTCCCAGTTGTCAATTCTTTCAAGTGTTAACTGTGTGATTTTATTTTTGTTCATGAACTCTTTGCCTCCCCCTATGTATTCAAGAGTTCCTCCTACTTTCTCTTCCAGGAGATTTAGTGTTTTAATGCTTAGATCTTCAATCTTTTTTGACATTAGCTTAGTGCGTGGTGATAGACCTGGGTCAAGTTTTAGTTTTCGGCATGTAGAGAGGCACTTTTACCAGCACCATTTGTTAAAGAGGCTATCTTTCTTCCAGTGAGTATGTTTGGCCCCTTTGTCAAAGATCGGGTGGCTGAGTGTGTTCATAGAGGCCTCTTCATCTTCTAATCTATTCCATTGATCCTCAGATCTATTTCTTTTCCAATACCATGTTGATTTTATCACAGTAGCTTTGTGGTATAATTTCAAGTCAGGAATTGTAATGCTTCCTGCTTTGTCTTTGTTGGCCAGGATTGCCTTTGCTATTCTAGGTCTTTTCTAGTTCCAAATGAATTTTAGGGACGATTTCTCTAGGCTCAATAAAATTATTAAATAAACTTTGATTGTGATATTGCTTTGTTTATTTATTTATTTTATTTTAGGGAAGGGTCTACAGGTTGTTCAGGGTCTCACTACTAGATCAGAGTTGTAGTGATTCACCTGTTTACAGTTTCCCAAGAGCTGGGATTACAGGCATGTGTGCCACCATGCCCAGTTTCAATTGTAGGCTCAGTGTGCCTCAAGGTCAGGGCTGGTACTACATGCTCCAGGGTCAAATCTACCCCCTGCATCTGCTTGCAGGCACTTTAACTCACTGAACTATTTGGTGGGCCCTGACATTTCTTGTTTTTGGACCCTACCTTTTAAACCTAGTCAAAGTCTACTTCATATTTTATATAAATATATATAATTGTCAGATTTCAATTTTTAAGCAACTTTATGAATAATTATAATTTCATAATAAAAGATTATAAATATAATTGTTTCAATAATTGTAGTCCAGTGTTTGTGATTTTAATCTGTGAAGTACAGAAGAAGAGCTTTTTCATCACCTATTATTTTGAAAAAATTATGTAGGAAAAAATAATATTGTTATGGCCACAAGGAATGGCACAGGAGCCAGTACTGGCCTTCACCTCATTTGGAAAACACGTTTTCCTCATATCTGTCTGTGTGTGTGTGTGTGTGTGTGTGTGTGTGTTAGGATTCTCTAGAATAATAGAGTCAATATAAAAATATGTGTATTTATCAGTAGAAAACTCACATGAAATATGTATCTAAAGGGATTCTTTAGGAAAACTTTTATGATCAGAGGCTGGAGAATTCACGGGGCCATCTGTGTCGAAGGTGGCAGAGCATCCATAGGCTCTCTGTGCACTGGAAAACTGAATAACCTAGAAGATTTCCAGCCCAAGAAGTTGGGAGCCACAGGGTAAGCTGGACCTAAGATGCAGTAACAGTGTAAAATTGAAGGCCTGGACACTTACCGTGGAGTTGCAAGAGCAGCATTGTGCTGGATGGCTAAAAAGACTGGAGGTTGACATCTCATGGAGATGGTGAAGATGGGAGCCCTTCCAAAATGGAGGGCTTACTGTTTTCCTTTTTATTGCATTTAGGCTAGGAGCCCATTGGTTGGTTCTATCCACATCTGGGGAGTATCTTCCCTCAGTTTGCTGGTCACACCCAGAACTGTGCTTTGCGAATCATCTAGGCATTTTCTAATTCATTCAAATTGACATACCATGATTAATGTTCACAGGATGTGCATATGTATTTAGCTCATTGTGGTTGGTTCCATTCACAGATTTGCCAGAGTGACAGCATAACCAGGAATTTCTCCATCACAGGCATCTAGTGACTGCTCACTCTTAAGGATCTTTAAAACTTGTCATTTCAAGAATGATACAGAAAAATATGCACTTTGAGTTTAGCATTTCCTATGTAGCACAGTTCCCTTGAGACCCTACTCAGCTGTAAACTCCATCCACATTCCTGTCTTCATGTTGAATGATGCACCATCATAAGGCTGTACCACCTGTAAGGAGCATGGCGCTGCCTCCAGATTTTGGTTATTATGTGTAGAGCTGTTATGGAAGCTCACATTCATATTTTTTCATGAATATGTTATGATTTCTCTGGGACTAATTGGCCAAGATTGCAGTTCTAGTAAGAAGCCCATCTTTAGAATTTTAAGAAATTC
Source organism: Octodon degus (assembly GCF_000260255.1). Classification (NCBI taxonomy): domain Eukaryota; kingdom Metazoa; phylum Chordata; class Mammalia; order Rodentia; family Octodontidae; genus Octodon; species Octodon degus. The sequence goes on along the minus strand of NW_004524696.1, from coordinate 6,814,596 downwards.
ACAGCATTGTTTCCATAGGGCTGCTTCATGTTGCATAGCCAGTAGCCACAAAAGGATCCATTTCCTGCATTCTCCCTAGAATGTAGTGATGTCACTACTTATTTTAGGCATTCTGACTTGAACATAGTTAATCTCATTGTGACTACAGGTTGTACTTGCCTAATGAAAGGTGATATCAGGCACCTTTTCTTTTTTTCTTTTCAAAATTTTATTGATAAACAGATAGCAATGAGACAGTTTCAAATCAAATTGGAAGTACAGTTTCAATAAATAATACACTGCATATATTCTTCTTAGTGGTTAATTGCTGTACAAGATGCGGACTTGAGATCCTATCTACAAACAC
>NW_004524696.1:6783080-6807870 GCF_000260255.1 Octodon degus | reverse complement strand
TGTTTTTTTCAGATTGGGTTTCCTGCCTATGTTTCTGTCGTTGCTTCTTTACTTTCATCTGCTATGAGTTCTGAGAGTTCTTTTTTTATTTCAGGAAAGAATTGCGCTCTGATTTCCTCTATATCTTTCTGCTGTTGCTTATTTACTATCGACGCTATTAATTCATACTTTTGAGCCGAGCCAGTATCCTCCGCACTTGTTCTGGGTGGGCACTGGGTTTCTTCCGTATGTTTCTGCATATGATTCTTTAGCGCACATGTTATTAATTCAGGGATTTCTTTTTTCATTTCCAATCTGAGGTCTTCTACATCTTTCTGCAGCTGTTTCTTTATTTCAGAAGCCGTTGATTCAGTGCTTTCAGCTGTGTGATTTCCAATTTGTTCTGTGTTAGTGACCTCTGCACTTGGTACGGGTGGGCTTGGGTTCTGAGGTTGCATTTTGTTCCTTCTTGTCATTTTGTGTAGCACTGTCTTCTGCCTTTTGTTGTAGATGTTTGCTGTAGTTATAACCTTCGGCTGTACTGAATTTCAGGTGCAGCTCTACAAAGTTTGGACTTATCCAGCTGCATCTGGCTTGGGTCTGGCTGCTGTGCTCAGCTCCTTCCTGCTGCTGCCCTTGAGGGTGAACTTGTTGTTCCCCTGTGGCGAGATGTTCTACTCATGGACTAGCTGGTTGGATCTATCCTCTACACTCTCTGCAGGGATAGCAGCTGTAGGATTACACCCCAGGCATGTATGCCAGGCCTGAGCTGTGCCTGGAGGGGGCACGGTGAAGTAGGGGGAAGAGGAAGCTCTCCGCACACACTCACGGGACCTGGGCTAGGAGTGCATCTGGGGGTCCCAGAACTTAGCAGAAATTTCTACTCGGCGGGCGGGTTGGGGGAGGTACTGCCTAGTGGTGGTGACCGGCCCAAGGGGGTGGGAGAGGGTCTGACCCATGCTGCGCCTGGGCTGTGTCTGGTCTCACCAGCGCAGGGTAGCAGGAAGCTCTCCACACACTCACCGGACCTGGGCTAAGACTGTCAGGCACCTTTTCATGTACTCATTTTCCACCAGCAACTTCTCTTTGGACAAATGTCTTCTCATATCTTTTGTCCATTGTCTAATTAAATTTTCTGTTCTGAGATTGCTCTACCTAGTGTTGTAGTCATTCATCAGAAATGTGGTATGTAATATTTCCTCCCAGTCCACAGCTTGTCTTTTCATCTTTTTCTTAAAGTCCTTCGTAGATGAAAAGTTAAAAATTTTGCTGATCCAGTATCAATTTTTCCTTTTATGGATCATGATAGATCAAAGTATTTTGCCAATCTATATATCCAAGCATTTCCTACTTTTTTCTAAAAGTTTTATAATTCTATACTTACTTTTAAGCCCAGGTTAATTTTGAGTTATAAACATGAGGGGTTGACATAGGTCTACTCTTTGTTGCCTGAGGGTGTCCAATTGCTTTGACCATCCTGGCATCTATGACAGAAATCACAGGGACATCTCTGTGTGGGGCTTTTTCATGCTTTATTATTTTTTTTTCACTGATATGTGGGTCTAGGCTGCTGCCACTCTTTTCCCCTTAAAATTGTTTTATGGGTTTCGGATTCTCTGCCTTTCCACTGCAGAATTTTAAAACATTTTGTTCTATGTGTTATCCAGATCTAAGTTTACCTTGAAGATCTTTTTGTGTGAATCATGTTAATGTGTAAATTGGTTTTAAGACATCTTTTGTATGGTATGTCTTCCAATCCATAAGTGTGGCCATTACCCTAATTACAGAAGTGTTCTTTGGTTGATCCTAGCAACATTTTATAAACTTCAGGACACAGAACCTGTGCATATTTTGTCAGAGTTGAGTCTATGGATTTCATTTTGTTTGGAGCAACTCTATGTATTATTGTATTTTTGATTATAAGTTCATGTACTCAATGTAGAGAAACAGTATTGATGTCTGAGAGTTCATTTCATTTTTGCATCCATTGATTTTGCTAAACTTGTGGGTCAGTTTTAGATTTTTTCTTGTAGCATCTTTTTTTGAAATCAGTTATGTTCAGAATCCAGAAAGCAAAGTGTGGGAGTGGGAGAGAGGAACAGAGTTGGATTCACTTCTTGTTTGTGGTTCACCTTCCCCTATCCAGGGTGGTTAGATAGGCTGGAGGAAACCTGAGGATAGCAAAACCCTGTGGCCCTGGGATTATCCTGGGAGACCTCAGGCCTCCTGGAGCAGGTGAGGGGGGCATGTGGAAGACCTTCAGGGTCTGCACACTCTAGTGGGTGCTGAAGAGGAAGCTCAAGTGACATATGGATGAAACCAAGAGACTGCAGAACAAGTACCCTGGAGCTGATTGAGGAGGCCATGTGACGGGTTCTCATGCTGAGGTCATAAAATATCTGTGGGCATCAGCAAGAAGCATCAGCGTAATTGATCTGCAATGACCTTCATTTAGGTAGTGTCAGCCCATGGGACACAGAAGGAGGGCAGAGTCCAGGACTTATTGGAAAAACTTACAAGCTGGTTGTACTCCAAGGCAGGGTGTGCAACTCACCTGGTTCTGCGTTTTCAAACCTCTCCTACGCCATGACGAGAGTGGGGCATAGGGAAGGGAGAAGAGAGAGGAAAAGGGAGAAGAGAGAGATCTGGGAGGTACCATGAAAGAATGGGTACCTTTTGCTGCTACAATCATGTGATTATCACTCTTTTTTTTTCAATACTGTGGCTTGAACTCAGGCCTTCGTGCTTGCCAGGGAAGCACTTATTCTACTGAACCATCTCCCCGGCCCTGATTCTCACTCTTACTGAGGACAAAGTCAGTACTGGTGATCACTTCCATTTGAAAAATTCCAGAACCCAGAAAATAATACAAAATGAAATGAAAGCAACACACACACTCTGGCAGCAGAAAGATCAGGCCAAAGCCTGGCAGATACAGCCTTGGAGCACCTCCTTCACCTGCTCTGCACCCATTTACTTCCTGAGTTTCTAACAGCCATAGCACCACATTTTCTGGCTCCAGAAAGAAGCAGTGAATTGTATAGAGTAAACTACAAAACCAGTGGTGGCTAATGGCCTCTCCACCCCACATGCCCTTGCTATAAAAGGAAAAAGTTATATCCAACAGATTAGAAACTGAAAATGCAAAATCTGAGCTCCTTGACATTATCAATGTATTGCAGCATGGTTAAATTATGTTCAGCAGCCAAAAAACATATATCTTACTGTAGAAATATTTCCATCCAGTGTATTTTGGAGGAAATACACAATGAATCTTTAATGGATAGTTTTATCCTAAATCCCATTCATTTTCCAAACCACACTCGGTAGTTAGCTTGCAGGATTTTGTGAATGTGCTGTGGTGACTAGCAGGCTCTGCTGGCATGTGTGTGCCTGGCATTCCCATGTCCTGTCAATAACCAGGGACATGGCCTGTGGTTCCTGAGAAGGTAGAGGACACTTCACAGCATGCTTGTGCCTTCCTTTGCTGCTTATGCTTCTGGGAGACACCTTTCTTTTGGGAGATGGTTGAGGACAAAGAGTTGTAACTAAGGGCAGAAAGCCTCCTCTCATAGGAAACTCCACAGTGTGGGAGCAGACCAGATGCTGCTAATGGTTCTTGATAGCTCTGACAAAGGAGCCACATTGGACCCAGGGCACCGTCTTAGTCAGCCCAAAACCCAGGGATAAATGATTGACGATTCTGAGAAGAGAGTGGAAAGGGAATTCCTCTGGCTCTATCCAATTGCAAGTGTGTAAGGCTGTGGGGGTGGGAACTTTTCTTCTCCCACCTTTAAGTGAGTGCAGGAGCTTACTTAGAATGAAAACGACTTCATGTGATGTTAGTTAAAATGTATTCAATAAGAGGACAAGGCCATGGAAATCTCTAGTTGTCATGACTGTAAAACTAATTTCAATTAAAAATGGTTCTGGCTTAAGTCAGAACGTGTGCACTCATGCTTTAGATTTTGGTTTCTTTCCAGTCAGTCAGGAGTCCTTGCTGAGAAAGAAGCACCTGCTGGCCACGTGCATGCTGGGCAGAGGGGACATTGCTACTGGCCACTTGTGGACTGCTGATGGGCTGGAAGCCTGAGATGCTTGTTTGCTATTTCAAGTCTTTGTTCGGTTTCTCAGTGTCTATTGTATTCTTTCTCGAGTCTTGGAGCCTGGATCTATTGGCTAATTTGGGCCCAGTACATCTGGCCACACCTCCTGCAGTGCGTGCTTCTTCCTGTTTCTCCCTGTGACTTAATCCAAGCCAGGTCACACCTGCTTCTCACAGAGATGCTCATTGTTCTGCCTCACCTGCTGCCAAGGTTGAGCTACTTAAAGTCTGAAGAGCATCCTAGTATGTGATAAAAGGCTCCCCAATTGCCAACTATTATTGCATAAAAAGTGTCAACTGGCCAGAAAGTTGCACAATATCTGCTTGCCCATCTCCAATAATGGCACTAATTACAGTGATTGCAAAGTGTGGTTATGTGATGGCCACCCGTGTCATTGCTGCCCTTACAATAAATACAATGGACAATGGCCACTGGAGAGCCCTTGCTGTGCTATCCTGTGAGGATGACCTCTAACAAGCTCATTTCCCTGTCATTAGTGACTGGGTCTCTAGGACTCTGGCTCTTTAATCATTACCCAGCATCCCCTTTTTCCATGCATAGAGATAAATGAGCTGCTTCTAGGTAGTTTGAGGTCAGACATGAGCATGTACTATTGCTGGGTGTGGTTCAGGCACAGGGTCATGGTGCAGACAGCCCTTTTTGGCAATCTGTGCATGTCTGCACATTGCTGTAAATGCACAGAGCATGGCACCTACTGAGTTTTTGTTTTCTCTTTGCAGCTGGAGGGCATTTAACAATTTTTTCTCTTTTCCTTTGGTACAGAGGAACAGAGATTGCTGATTTTACCTGGTGCTTTTCTGAAGTTGTGAGGCTGCAGTTCTTGCAAGAGGGGCATCCACCTTCTCTGGGGCTTCTCTGGGTAATTGCTCCAAGCCCTGCACCACCAACATGCCTGGGAAGGGTGGGGGTTTTCTGCACTTCTACCTACTTCTAATTTTCATAGACAGCCCCAGAAGACTAGCAGGCCAGAGCGCCCAGTGCCAGTGTAAATGAGCCCCATTCATTTCCTGCCGCTGGCATATGGCATGTCATTGTCCTCGGTCACCGAGGCAGAAGTGATGCAATTTGTTGGCATGTCTTGCCACAGCACAGACTACCCATCCCACTGTGCCCCAGAAAACAACAGAAGCTGCAAAAGGGCAGCCAAAACCTTCACAGCTTCTTTACACATGTACATGGGGCCAAGAGCTAGGAAACAATGCCATCCTGCTGCTGGGCCTGCCTGTGTGGAGAGAACAAGGAAATGCAGAGCTTTTGGCCTCCCTTCCTCTCCAACTGCAAGGAACATCCAGGTCATGGGTACATGAAATCACATTTGGAGCTGATATTCTTTTGCCCATCACCTTTATGCCCTCCATCCCTGACAGCACGGACACCCAGGAATGTAGACAGCAGGATTCAGAGTCCTTCTGTGGCAGGACACAAAATCCCCTCAAGGCTCACGTGGAGGAAGAATATATGCTTACATAGGAAACCAGTCATCACTCTATCAAAAAGACACCTGCTTCATCATGTCAGGCAGAAATACTCAGGAGGAAGAGTCCCAAAAGATTTCTTTTATATCCTGCTAAAGTTGAGGTTTTACAGAGCAACCATTTTGCATGTCTGAGGTCAACTTGAAACTAGGCAGAGGTGCTTCACTCCATAAGGTTTGATTTGAACCACAGTGAGAATGACAGACAGAAGCCCAAATTGATGTACTATGACCCACAGTGGTTTTGAGCAGATCCTAACAACTCATGGACTCTTTCTAATAGAACAGATGATGCTGTGTATGTTGTTGTGTCACTAAGGTGTATCTATAGGAAGAAATAAAGTCTGGCATGTGACACTACTGGCACAGATGAAGACAAGTTCTATGTTTTGAGTGAATTCCAGAAGAATTATGCTATGTGAGAGGAAGCACTCCTCAGTTTACGTACTATAAAAATCCCCCTTTTAAAGTATTCTCTAAATGTCCACACTGCAAGGCTGGAGAATGTTGGCTGTGCTGGGAGTGAATGGTAAGGAGGGGCTGAGTCTGAGGGGTGTCAGAGGGTTCTAATGCTCTACATTAGGACTGTGTCCTCAGCAGCATCCTGCAGAAGAGACTGTGATACAGTTTTACAGGATGCTGGTGTAGAAGGACCTCATTCAGCCTTCAGTGGCCACAGGAAGGGCATGTGAGCTTGGAAAATCACAGAAGGCTTTGGAAAGGAGAATGACCACTGCAGATGGATGTCTAAGGGCAAATGGCACAGAACTTGGGAGTATCTGGGTTGGAAAGGGGCATGCCTAGGAAGGGCCATGGCTAGGATCTGGTAGCAACACTAAGTCCCAGAGGCAGAAAGGCTAGTGTTGGGGCTGAGCACTGAGAAAGTGATTCCCAGAGCTGCTGGCCAAGCAAGCAGAGGGTGCAAGTGCACTTGTAGTCTTCCTGCAGCCAATTAGACAGGAAGGTCCCTGTCTTATTTCAGTATTGATTACATGTGAGTTGGCCCCTGGTTCAGCAGTTCTTCCAGGTAATTCATTTGGGAATCTTGTACTTTCTATGTTTTTCCCCTGTCCTTATGAAAGCACTTGTGCACTCTTACGCAAAATCATTCCAATATCTGAGGTTTGCCATTATTATGCAGGTATGCTCAGGTACATGGTGGGTAATGCAGAGTATTAAAACTACAGGCTTCATGATGTTTTTACTCTTGCTTGGGAATGTGTCTCCTTTCCTGACTGCATTTTTTTCCCCTGGCCAGATGAAAATTCAGATCATCCACTTCAGGACCAAATGTAGAGCTTGGACCTTGTTCTTTTGGTCAGTGGTCATGACCCAACTGTAGGAACATGCCCTGTTGTGCTCTTAATTCCTACGCTGCAATCTCAGTTACTTTTCTCTCATTTCTGGGACCAAATAACCAACACCCAAAATGAAGGAAAAAAAGAAAAGATTTATTTAGCTCACAGTTAGTGGAGGTTTCAGACCATACTCGGCTGGCTCCAAGGTAGGCTGAAGCATGGCAGAGGGTAGCAGTTCATGGTGGTGGAAAATGGCAAAGAGCAAAGTTCCCTTCTATATCCTTTAAGTAATGAATCGCTCTAGGCTAGGGCCTCCAAACCCTAGGGAGGGGCCTTTATGCCCTGGGAGGGGCCTCCATACCCTAGGGAGGGGCCTCCCTGCCTTAGGATATGGAATTGCTGAGTTAATTTAGTTAAGCTGTTAACTTCTCAAGCTGACACAGTGTATAAACCTCTACAACTACCTTTCAGGGAAGGAACATTGGGTGGAGCCCACAAAAATGCAGGGTAGCCCTGGAGTCCTCAGTTCTTAGTAACACAGACAGAATCCCAGCTCACACCCTATGGGGTCTTGATGGTTCTGAATGATGGTGGCATCTGGCATCATGATTGTCCAAGTTCCTTGTCAGCCCTCCTGAGGCCATAGATATGACCAAGATGCCTATAAATCAGGGCACCAAATATCCTGCATGCGTAAAGAGATCTAACTGCACTATACTGTTCTGGTGAAAGTATCACAGGATCCCTTACACTCTCAAAAGTAACATGATTCAAGCAAGAAATTGTATGGGCAACATATGAGGCCACAGAAAAACCCCGTATATTTGACCCATAAAGGAGTTCCATGGAGCCAGCTTGCAATTGCCCTGCAGGCTGGCACAACGGTGGGTACCTGAGAATGGCTAAATTTAGCTTTTGAGAAAACATAATTCTAAAACTTTCTCCTTACATTTCAAAAATTTTAGTTTAGAAATTCAAATGGTATGCCTTTTTTGTTGCTTAATGAACCACACAATGAATTGTGAAGTCCTGATCATGGCCAGAACAGTGCAATAATGCATCTAAATAGCTAAAGCCATCAAGTGTCTTTTTTTTTTTTTTCTTTTTTTTACCTTGGCATTGAATTATGTTTCTGGACAGTGAGTGGTAGATATTAAAATTGGCTGGTCTCAGAGAATCAAAGTATTTCTTACAATACAGAAGTATAAGTGTAGGATGCAGGGGCTGGGGAGCTAGCTCAGTGGCTTAAATGCCTGCCTGGCAAGTGCAAGGACCTAGGTTTGATCTCCAGTAGCACATGCTGAACCAGCCCCAGAATCTCAGGTGCTCCATGCTTGCCTCTGAAACTGGATGTGGTGGCACATACCTGTAATACCAATGTTGAGGAGGCTGAGACAGGAGGATTGTTATGAGTCCAAACTGCATAGTGAAGCCCTGCACCAAATAAAGAAATAAATATTTAAAAAAAGATTAGGGTACAACACAGCACATCGCAGGGAAAAGCAGGGAAAGGGTTCTGTGGGAGAGCATGGGAAGGGCAGGTCCTAAGAACAGGTATCATTTTAGCTAAATCCTCAAGATAAAGGGCAATGGTGCACACAAAAAGTCTGGGAAGTAAGCGAGGGAAGTCTGAGAAGTCAGTGCACTTTGCAAAGGAGTTGTGCAGAAGGTCCTGTGTAATCAGTTAGTTTGGAGAAGGGGCAGGTCAGAAGAGTCAGGCCCCTGCTGTTGAGAAAAGAGCAAGAATTTTGGCCACATATATTGGAGTAATGACATTTAAGTTGGGAGCAAAGGACAGAATTATAAAGGGCAGAGTTATAAAGTGAGTAAAAGTGATAAGATCTGGTTACTATTACGTGTGGGTGAGGAAGGGAGGTCTGGTTGGAGCACTATGGTCAGAACTCTGGGTTAGAGGTTGGGTTGTGAGGAGCTGCAGGCTGGAGGGTAAGAGAGGCTGCATTGGATCTTGACACTGCTATTTCCTGTGATCTTTTGCAAATTTGTCAATTTCTACACATCTCAGTGTCTCCAACTCTAAAAGAACATTGATAATAGCTGTTATCTCACAAGGTTGTGAAGGCAAAATAAGATAAGGCTTTTGAGATTTGTGTAGGTTTTAAAAAATAAGCTTTAAAACAAGAGGAAATATTGTTATTTCTCTGAACAAACTTGTTCTTCATCTTTGCAAAGGCTTAAATTCCTTGCATTCTTTCATTTTCTCATTAAGTCTTTGTCATGTGTTCCCTTCAAACCACTCTCCATGTGTTCTATCACCTCCACCATGTTCTTGCTGAACACCGACACTTCTGAGTACTGGATCAGTTAAGTAATGCAGTTCCTCACACCTACACATGAGCTGTACCTTCACCTGAGAGCTTCTCAGACCATCATCTAAATAACAGGGGATGGATGGGCAGCCTTGGAGCTCAACAGGCTCCTTGCCACCATCCTGCGCGTTCGCACCCTCCTCACACATTGACTCTGTGGCCCCATCACTCCCTGCTAAAAGTATTGACCAGAACTTCACATCAAAACAGAAAGCATTGCTCTAAACTTCCTAACCTCAAGCCAGAGAGATCACTAAATTTTTTCTGAAACTTTCTTTACTTCCTGTCTTATCTGAGCCTGACCCCGTTTCCTTGCATCTTCCTAGAGTCCCTTTACTCTTTCTCTGTCTCTTGCTTTATCTTTACATTTTCCATTCTTCTGGCTTTTCCCCCTACTATTGATTAAACATGACTAAGTCTTTTTCATCTGAAAGTGATATACTGAATAGATTCCTGCTGCTATCAATATGGAGTCAACAGGCCAGATTTTCCTTCCTGCTTGATAAAAACAAAACAATAAAGTGCACAGCAGAATGACATTCTCAGCTTTGAACACTGGACAACATAAAATAGAAATTCCTTAAAGCACGAGATAAGAGTGGGACGCTCCACGGTTGTTCCAGTTTGTTGTCCCTGGGCACTGCACAGGGAGGGGAGATGCAGGCAGTGCCTGGTGGTCACCCAGCATTGAGGAGACAGTGCTCATTTCAGCAGGACAAAGGAGTGAGAATCTAGGAAACAGAGACTGGGAGAGATGCATCACGGAGTTCTCAGAAGCCCTGTGTATCTTGAGCATTCACTTGAGTAAAAAGTAACACATACACGAGGAAAAACTGAGGCCAGAGCCACCTGAGAGGACTAGGGGAAGAGTGCCTCATGTCCTACAGTGCTGGCAGAGTGACTGTTGCCACAGGTATGAAAGAAAAGACTCAAGTTGGGGGAATCAAGTTCTAAGAAGGGCCATGACCATAAAATATAGGTAGCCCTGGTTTCACATGACAAATCCAAAATCCATTAATTTCTCAATCTGATGATGGTGTCTCTGAAACCACTACATGTGCTATCACAGTTAATGGTGAGGGACTTTTTTCCTAAGATCAAGAACAAGTCCAGGTGTCCATTCTTGTCACCTCTTTCACCACTGTAGGAAAGGTTCTGGCCAAGATAGCTTGGTAACAAAAATAACTAGTAAGCTTTCAGAAAAGAAAAAATAAAACATGCCATTTGCAATGACATGATTTGTAGATGGAGAATACGATGGAATCCACAGACACACATATACGTAAACCACTATTAGAGTTACTAAATGAAGCCAGAAGGGTTGTCAGATACAAAATAAACATACAAAATTAATTGCATTTATACATTATGAACAATCTAAAAAGTGGAGATAAAAAATCCTATTTGCAATTGGTGTCCTGATGTGGGCTCATCTGAGAAAAATAGAGCCTCTGCTTACCGTGAATCCAGGGTTCAGAGATTCGAGAGAATCAGAGACACAGCTTGGATGGTGTGGGTGCATGAGGGAGGCTGAATGTCAGCAGGTTGGGCCTTAGCCTACTTGGTGCCTGCTTGGTGAGGCAGACATGAGATCTGAAAGTACAATATTTGTGTCTGACAGTGTCTCACACTCTTGACAGTATTCTAGTAAGGCCCTTGGAGAGACAAAGTAAAAATAAAGTTTTTCCTAGAAAAATGCATGGAGAATGGGAGCTGCTGAGTTGGCAAGGAAGTAGTCATAGCACTTATTTTCTAGCACATGAAAAAATATTTGGAAGATACTTTATCATACTAAAAAAATAGCTAAGTGAAAGTCTTAGCTAAAGTCCTACTTTGTACTGTTTCATATTGAAGCTTTCATTTAAACATTATCCTTAAAATTACTTTCAACATAATTAATTCATATTTACTCTAGAAAAAGAAAATAAAGAAAAATGACAAGGTATATGCCATATGCCCTTCATATAAGTATGTACAGTTTAATAATCATATACTATTCTTGGGAGTGAAAAAATGGTAATGTTTCTGCATTTGTAAGATTCTTAGAAGAGGGAGACAGACAAATGCGAAAATCTAGGAACTGCATGTGTAACACACACACTGGCAGGCTCCTGTTGCTCAGCAACTGTGTTGCTGAAGCATTTTGCCTTTCCTCGCACATTTGGCTGCATGTGGTCCATACTGTTTTGCAGAAGATTCACCGAGGTCTCACCACCATTGTAAAAAATGAAGACATAATCTCATTGAAAATGCAAATGATTATATTCAGAAGTACATTTCTCCATGGACAAATCTGGACAATTGTCTTGGCATCATCCCCAGTGCATTTCTGCCAGCTCCATCACCTATGCCAATGCAGGACACTCCTCCTGGCAGAAAATGGCTGTGCCACTCTGCCTTTGGCAAGGGCTTCTGCCCCTTGTGTCCTTCTAAGATCCCCTCACTGTCCCTCTCAGTGGCTGAGACTCCACTCCACTGGATACAGAATAAGGAGTACAGAACAAAGAGGTTTCCATACATGCTTCCTTGAGACAGAGGTCAGAGATCTTTCTGGCTTTCTTAAGAGCCACCAAGATCTGGGACACCAACATGTGTTCCACCTCAAGGGAAGCAGGGAATAGGTCTACAATCCTGTCTTTATTTCTAGCTTAGAACCATCTTCTCTTATACAAACAAACAGTAAAATGGCACTCCCTTGGGGGAAACAGACTCCTACACAGAAACAAGATGGCTTCCATTGGGAAGCGGAAAGTTGAAAGAGCTTGAATGTTGAAAACAGCCTGGCACTGTGGGCATCCTGGGAGATTCCACTCCATCCACTGCATCAAGGAAGTTGCCTCTTGGTCCATTGTTTCTTTTCCTGCTAGCACATTTCCCTCTGGACTCTGCATTCTAAATCCACACGAAGGGACACATCTAGTTGTGTCTCCTGGGCACCTTCTCCCTGCTCCATAAAACAGGAAAGTGTTGGATACCCAGGTCTTCTTCCATTGCAGAGATTCTCTGGGGATGCTCCTGGCTTCACCCAGAAATATCTGCATTTGGGGACTGTTGTCCTTATCTTTTTCCTGGATTAATGATGCTTTGTATTTGTAAAAAGACTTCCCCAAGTAGGCCCCAAAGGTAAATTCAAAGCTTCATCTCCTTGCTGTAGATTTTAAGGAGGAAAGACTTTTTACTTTGCTTTCCAGCTGTTATCTTTCAACTGTTGAAAGTTGGAGGGTCTAATTGTAGTGCATCATTTGATGCTTGTTCTCAGGTCTTGGAGGACCTGGCTTTGCTATGTCCAGGGAATTCTGCCCCTTTCTTTATAATAAATCAGATTGCAACCAAAATATAGCATCATGAGCTTCATGGTAGTGTCATTTGGATGACTTCAGATCAGAAATTGTCATGTTGTCCCTTAATGTCTCATGGTCAAGATGCTTTGGAGGCTGCATGCACACCTTCTTTGGGAAGAAGTCTCCACAAAGATGTTGCTAAAGGTGGTATTTTCATATGGAAAAATTAGAAATGAGACCAAGTATTTCAAACACATACAGGCTTAAATTGGAGCTCCAACTTAAAAGAGGCTGAACAGATCAAGAAGACCAGGGACAGATCCTCTGTGTGACAGTGTTTATTAATTTTCTGAGGAGGCTAAAGTTTGGAAATTTCCCTTGGCCAAAGGAAGATACTTTTCTTCTTGAGCAACATTTGAGCCACTAGGTTCATAGTCACCTTACCCAAGGAAGTGTTGAACTCTTCTTGAAACCAGCACAATCATCTTTTACAAAATTTAGCCTTGTTTGTTTTCTGGGTCTCATGATAAGGTTAAGGGACTTCTGGTGCTTCGGGTTGCAGCTGCTGAAAAAGTACAAGCGTTCAGTGGAAGAAAACATGTACCAGCTCCAACAGATGATCACTGTATCCACATACAGAGCTTGGCCCAGCCTGAGCAAAGGTTAAAGCAGCAAAAGGTACAGATGATATAGAAAGACAGAGACCCCAAACCTGCTCATTCTATTGCATTTCCCATCCTGGATCTGCAGGCCCAAGTAAAGGGCTGATTTTTTTTTTTTTTGTGTGTGTGCAAAGCAATCTTCAGGTTCTCAAGAAAGTTCTTAACCTAAGCATTTGTTGTCATAACCCACACATCAGAGATGTTATCTGCAGCAAGGTAAGTGGGAAGCTAATAATTTATCTCACAGATATGTACTTCCAATATTAGTGATGTTTAAGTTTACTAAGAGCAAATGAAGTTAGAGACTTTATTTAGGTTTTTTTCCTTATTAACAGGTAGACAATAGTCTGTTATCCAGGAACTCAAAATGGTGGAGGAATGTAAGCCACAATTTTGCTGCAGCTCTCCTGGAGGGAGCAGCCACTCCTTACTTTGAGATCTCAGAGAACCTTATGTAAACCTCAGTACAAGATAAGTCACATGTGTAATGATTCTGCTTTATCTGGCCCCAGAACCCAAGGCCTGCGAGCCTGTCTTGTATCTCTTGCACCTCCCAGGCCTGCACACTCTAGAGCAGCTACTTTTTTGCTAAGGACAACCAGGGTGGAAAGGCATGCTAGCTGTGCAAGAGTGAGGAGATCCTGAACCTCCGTGAATACAGTGTGTCCACTGGGTCTGTGCCTGACAAGACAGCATTCAGGATTTCAGAAATGTTTTCATTGAATGACACTTCTATTTCTAGAACTTAACTGTGTCTAAAGGTAGGAGGGTTTCCTTTTTGTGTGTTTCCTAGAGTCCCACTATTCCTCTGGTTCCACTCCATCAAGTCATGTGACCCAGCCTTGTGGGAAGAAACAGGAGTGACCTGCTTTGCTGGTAAATCTACAGGAACCTTACAGTGAGTAGCTGGGATATGGCTAGTCTGGAATATCAGCCACCTGCAGAAGTCCTCGCGCAGTCTGTGTATTATGATGGGGAATTTTTTTTAACCACATAAATGTAACTTTTACCATGTAAGTGTTACTCAACTTATTTAAATATTTTTATTATTAAAAAACTCTGAATGCTCTCTAACTTTTCCAATTAACAGAATTTTCAAAGTACAGTTCATAATTTGGATGAATACAAGGTCACAGGAAGCTTGTTGAAAAATAAAGGAGATGATTGAGAAGGAAATGAATAGGCAATATCAAAAATCTGTTAAAATTAATATAAATTAGCAAAACTGATGGTATTAACACAGAAAAACATAATGATATAAAGAAAATTTGAAGATTCTTAGAATGGAGTAGCAAATCGTATAATTCTTTAAGAAAAATCATAGGGCAGGACAATGCAATGGAACAACACTTTAGTAGAAACATTTTAGGATTTAAAAATTATTGTCCAGACTTTTCTTTGAAGGGCTTGGTAGTTTATTTTTTTAAAAACTGTACCACACTGATCATGATGACTGGTATACACATGATAATGGCGTTCCTCTTGGATATTAACACTGTAGTATTTTTTATATACTGAAATGTTTCAACAGGACCAAGAACATTAGAGAATAAAGATCTTAGACGAAAATGGACACTCGGGCTCAGTGTCAGGGCCGGGGCACTGTAGGACTTCAGGTTGGAGAATCCAGGCGAGATCTCGCTGGGTGAGCACAAGGTATTCAGACTTCTTTCCCCAAAAGTGCAGTGACGTCAGTATCCTATGCGGAATTTTCACTTGCAAATGAAATCAGTAGCATACAAGTAGGACAACAATGGAGCTCACTGGAAATCAGGAGGCATTTCAAGATATTTCTTCACACAGTTACAAAGTTGAGAAATGTTCATTGTGAATCACAGTGCAGTCCCTGTGATAGAGAGAGGGTGGTGTTGACGAAGAGAAAGGAGGGTTCTCATGTGAGTCTTGGCTCCATGGCACAAGGCCAGTGACAGCAGGAAGCCCAAGCACAAAGGTGAGGAAAGGGGAACTAGGTGAGGACATCCCTGGACCTGTGACTGTGCCTCAGGGTGGGAGCAAGAGCTCACATGACTCAGGTAGTGGTGTAGTAAGCCATTGCCAGGCTGAATATGTGACTTCTCTTGCCTGAAGACTGCATGATTGTGAGATGAGAGATGTTTAGCCAAATCTACCTTTAGGTATCATGTTCATTCTTTTCATGTAGGGTGTGCACACGCAAGACTTCTTTCACAATGAACCCAAGGTGAAGCAACCAGTGAAGCAGGTTTTGAACTTGGGGAGATTTAAGAAGACAGTGATGGCTTCATGTCAAGAAAGGTTGGGAACCTGTGACATGGATGAGCTGGAGCTCGTAGGGCAGGACACATGACTCTAAGCTTCAGCACTCACAACTGGAGTACCTGTGGGCAAATTCTTTACCTTGGGAAACAGGAAACCAAAACTCTGACTCCTTTAAAGGGCTTTTGTCTCATTGAATTAAGAGAAAGTAGCTGTATATCTATCCTAACTATTTTGTATATACGGATACAAAATGGTCCTTCATTTGTATCTCCCCCTTTTTTTTTGTTTAGTTTTGTCAGAGATGGGTATTCCTTTGCCATTTAAATATTGTAGGTGTGTGAATTCAGCAAAATAATCCAATTCACTAGTCCATAATACTAGTGGACTGGCAATGTCAGAAGTTGTTGACTTGAGCCTTTTATAGGTCAGCATATTAATATGGCTTTACTTTTTATAGTTTCTTTTTATACTTTTCTGCTGGACGGTTAAGACCAAGTTAAAGCAAGACCTATATAACAAGAAATGTAACTTTTGTATCTGACAAGGTCAGTCAAATCACCTCAGGATTTGCCCTGAAAACCTGTAGCACAGTTTGTAGATCTTTTGTCAGTGTCAGCCATGTGGATCACCCATAATTACCTTCTTTTGACACTGTGGTTGTTTTATGCATCTCAAAATCTCTGCACTCATCCTGAACTTGAAATTTCTCATTGCTATCAAACTTACTTTTATGTTTTGTTACTCCACACATTTCTAACTAATCACAAATTTGTTTTATAAAATTTATCATAGCTGGAAATAGAACAATTTTCTGTATGCCAGTATGACTTTTATGTTGTACATTTAAAGCATTACTTTGAGAAAATGTCCCAAGGGCTTAGATTGTCAGATTGGATCCACGGCATAAAAAGTTTAAAACCCTGAAAAGAAAAAAAGGGTTTTGTGTGGATCTCAGTATCAAAAGCCCTGGACAAATGATGGGAAGGCCTCAGTGAGTGGGAGAAAGATACACATGGAATGGAGACAGGCCTGATTTTAACAGTATCATCTGCCAGCTTCTGGAGTTTAGGTACATTACTAAATCACATCTATTTATTTATCTGATATACTGGTGACTTCTGTTTCCTTTTATCATTAATGTTCCACTATTCAAATGAAATGATCACCAGGCACTATGGAAGGTGTGCATTACTAACACCAGGATTCAAGTTGGAGGTGGAAGGTGCACAAGAACAGACCTGAGTTCACACTACAGTCCTGCAGGAGATATGAGCTCTGTGGTTCATGGACACCATTCACTTCCAACAGGCCAGAGCTCCAGTCTTTCCACCCATCTGTACTCTGAGTCCCGTGGGCAAGGCCTCCTGCTGGATGAGCTGGATGACTGAGTGGAGCACTCACAAGCACTCACATCCTGAAGGTACATCAGTAAATATCAGGCAGCCATTTGGTAGAAGGATCGACAGAAGACAACATCTGGCTAAGCTCACAGCCAGGAAGCTTGCTGCTGTGACACTGAGAAGGATGATGCTTTTCCAGACAGAATTGCCATTATCCTCCCATGTACTTACAAAAAGAAAAGAGGATGTCTCAGTGACACTAGTTCTAATTTCTGCTCAACTCATACTGGCTGTTGTATGGTGGTGTAGCTTGAGTGACCACAGTAGTGAGAGAGATGTAGGATTTGTCTCTTGGTATAGAGAAAGCTGGCCCTTATGGACATTTCCTTGGGGTGGTAGCTTCTGGCTCGGGCACCATGGATCCTTGTGTGTTTTTAATCTCCTGACATAAGGTGGTAGAAAAATTGCTTACTGCCCCTTAGGATGGAAACTACAAGCATCCCTGGGCCCCTGAGCTGATCCATGTCTGGCCAGCGTTCCTTCTCAGCAACTTCATAATCAATACTGATTGTGAGCCAAATGGATTGCTGCAGCCACCCAGCTCCATGGGTGAGGGGCTGGAATGAAGAGATTGACTCCCTCCAAGTCCATTCATTGTGCACATATAGACAGTGTGTGAGATGAGCCAATTTAGGTTAAAATATCTTAAACAAATCCTCACAGGAGCTGACATTCAAGATTGATTTCTTTTTCTCATGAAAATGATTACTTTCCTTGGCTTCCATCCAAACCCCTGGACCCCTTTGAGTGAACAGAGCTGAAGATGCTATAGAGCAGAATCCTCCTCAGGGCTGGGCTTGGCAGCCAGGGCTGGTGCTGTGGGTGTGGCCTGAGCTTTCATTCAGCCCCAGTCCAGCTTGCTCGGTGGCTGGTGGATGTGGGGTCACCATGGTCCAGCCTTCTTCTGGCCCTGGGTTCCATGCCCAGCTTGGGTACCCTTGCACATGGGAGAGCAAGCACCTTCCAGAGTTTTCCAGTTAGCACATGCCTGTCTGCTCCACACACCCATACCATCCTTATCCCTCTCCTTGTCCACGTGCAGCATTGTAACACTGTTCTCTTTGTAATTCTGGTTTAGTAAATTCACATGACAATTTGTTTAGGTTTTGATCCCCAGTTGTTGAGGTGAACAGGTATCTAGGAGTTGTGAAATGTTTTGTAGATGCGATTGACATGTATATTCATGTGTCTTTAAAGGGCAGCCCCTTTTAATGTGGGTGGGCCTCCTCTCATCAGCTGGATCCTTAGGGTCAAAGAGAAGGATTTTCCCAAAACATTGTCTCTCCTGAGTTCTCAGCCTAGGGCTGGCCTGTGGACTTGAACTTACAAGCATCATATCTGTGAGCTCCCAGAGAATGACTCCTGTTTCTGTTCTGTCCTGTTCATGCTTCCTTCTGCCTCTTTGTTCTAGAGAACCATGCTGCCACAGACATCCCCCTTGTGTGAGTGGCCTCTCCACTCTATTGTGGGTTCCAGACCATAATGATGTGGAGGAGTCTGGTGTTTATGAAATGAGCAGGCTGAGTACTTGGAGAGAGAGCTTGCTCTTCCAAGATGTCATCAACATGTGTTATGTGGACAAATGAACAGTGAAGATCCAATGGTCTATGAAACAAGATAACCAGCAGCCCCAAGGAGACTGAGGTATATCTACTGATCCTTGCCACAACTTCCTGATTGTCTTTTTATCCAAACATGTCTCCTCACCCCACATGTTCCTTCTGATCCATGTTGTGTCCCATAGCTGAAGACATTCTTCTTGGTCTTTATGTTGCTAGCCTTTCTGGGTGTATCACTCATTCTGCTGGCAGTTACCAGATGAGGCCATCTAATACAGGCTGAAGGAAATGGGCCTTGTTAGATTCTGGCCTGAGTACAAACTACTAACTCCCACTTCACTTTCCAATCTGTTTAATAAAGGCCTTTCCCAACTGGGGAGAGATTATTGGATAGGTCACCAATTGGTGGATAGAGGAGTGGCTGGTCTTTGTTCATTAATAGGAAGCCCCCAATGTTCTCCATGGTCTCTTGGAAGACACTCCTCAATAATTTGGTCATTGGTTCAGAAAAATATTAAAATACGGTTTTCTCATGAAAGAAGCTCTTGGCGTAAAACTAAATTAAAAAATAAAATGGCAATTTGCTATTGCTAATATAATGGTGTATTAAATGTATTCATGCCTTCAAATGTACAGTATTCTACAAAATAAAACTGATAATGATATTTTCTTTAAGATTTAAACACACAATTTCCCCTTAGGCTGCAGATGTTTGTATGCCATTGATGTCAAATTTTCTCTCCAAAACTATATAACTGTTGTCTGTTAGCATTATAGAGAGAGTCAACTACTAGAATGTCCATGGTTAGTAAGAAATAACAGTTCTCTACTTATACTTTATATTTCAAGGTGCTTAATACTCAGATAAAATTTTAATAATTACATGTATTGCTAAACTTAAAAGACAGATCTTGGCTCTTAGGCCCCCCAAAGAGACTTGCTTAATCTAGCTTTCGGTATCTTCAATAATAGAGACAAAAATTAACTATACACAACTGTCAGCTTTTGGCTGTGGCATTCAGGGCTCCCATCAAAGCAGGACGTAAGCAAGACAATGCTCAGCCTAAACAAAATGGTGCCACCTGAGTTCCTCCTGGACCATGTTTCAAGTACAGTGAAGAAGGACTCTGAGAAAAAGCCTGATTCAACCTGCAGCCACCACTGGAACATGGTCCCATCTGCAAGCTCAAAGGTCATTGGAAATGAGACTGTCCTGTCTGCCAGAGAGAGAGAGTAAGTCATCCAGTTCTCTACCCTCACAGGAGAACTCACTGCAGGCAAATCTATTGAGAGTTGACGTGCTCTGTCTTGCTGCTGAAAAGAACTAAAGAGGCTCAGGGTCCATGGCCCTTATCAAGCTATCTTTGCCAGAGCCCCAAGTCTTGATGAAGATCTTTTTTCTTGTTGACATAGGGATTATACATAATGTTCTTCCTGAGTTTTCAGGTTGCTGTATTAGATCTACAGTCTCCATAGTTGGTGTTGATGGCTGATGTACACAACCCCTTCAGACAAGGCCTGTTCCCTGCCATCTGCAGACATAGTTGTTCTTCACTCATTACTTCCTTGTAATCCCAACCTGCCCCACACCTCTTATGAGGAGAGATCTCCTCCACAAGCTCTACTTCTCTTTCACCTTCACTCTCCCCATAGGACTTGTCCTACATACCCAATCTCAGAGTGCTACCAGCTTCTCCTTTCTTCCCTCTTCCCTTGTTGAGCACATACTCTGGGATACTTCCAGTCCCTACTCATGCCAACCGTGCTACTCCTGTACTAGTTTACTTCAGGGGTCCCTCAGCCTTCTGGTGTTTCCTAGTATCCAATATCCCCTAGACACCAACAGGGACTGTTTACCAATGGTTTTCTTAAAACTGACCACTTGCCATACAATACTCCCATTCCTTCTGTACTTAAACCTAATGGCTCTTATCATTTAGTTCAAGATCTCAGGGTTATCCATAATGTGATTACACCTATCCTGACACATGGTTAATACATGATAGTTCTAACTAGATTCAGGGCATTTCCTAGGGTACCCCCTGTCCTTAGTCCATTTGAGCTCATATATGGGAGGTCTTTTATGCTTTACAATTTCACTGCTCCTGAAACCTTCCTCCCATCGCTGACCATATTCTTCCTCTGATAGCTGTTGTGACATGTGGACACCTGCCTGACACAGCCAATAGATACCACTCAATTGGGGCCATCTATATTTCCAGGCTATTTAATATATCTTAAATCCTCTAAGTCTACAGGATTAGATCCTATGTGAACAGGCCTCCACCTGGTTGTCCTCTCAACAGCAGCAGTAGTAAATGCTGCTGGTCTGGTTCTACATCATCTGAGCCAAGCAGTGCCCAGACGGCTTCACTCCAAGCCCTTATCTCCAGAGTGGTCTTCACAACTCCTATTGCCTACACATCTCTGCCCAACTAAGGGTTGAATCCCCCCAGGTAGCTCATGTATTGCTTTTTCATCTTGTTTCTGATCCCCTACATTCTGCTAGTCCTTTCATTCACCGCCAGACTCTGGATCATTTGCCCAGATGACTTTCAGGTACTACAGAAAGTTTTTTTAATCTCAGATGTGAGTCTTCATTAATGGTTAATTTCCCATCCTGGTTGAGACAGCTGACACTAGCTTCTACAAGGGTGTGAACTGCCATTATGTCAATCTTCCTTGCCCCCCAAACAATGCCTTCCCCATTCAGCAGGAAGAAGTAGTCTACGAAAGTCATCACCCTTTCATAACAACTAAAGGACAGGAATGATCAGTTCCAGCCTGAGTAAAAACTGCTGAAATTATCATAGATCTGATGCAAAATGGCTGAAGCCCCAGAACAACAGCTTATCTTCCCAATGACCCCTTCTTCCTTCTTCCCTAACCCAACACTCTATACCTTTCCCATGCACACAAGGTAATCCCCAATCAGCTCTTTGTGTGTCACTGAACCTGCCCCTCAAATTCTGCCCATCAAAAGTCTATAAAGTCTCAGCCTTCCTGTCTCAGGTCAGAGGATCCCCCAACTCCCAGTGATCAATCCTCCCTGTATACTGTTTAGTGGCAATAAAGGCTTTTCCCTCCCCTTCTTTTACTTCCACTTCTCTGCTGCCTTGAAAAACCTAACAGACCTGGGACCAGTATTAGTTACTATTAATTAGATAACAGTCTGTTATGGCTTGTGTCTAGATCCCCCCCAATGCCTCATGGGCTCATAGGTGGGGCTTTTTTCAGGGGGGGCTGGATCAGGAGTGTGTGATTGATTCATAGTCCAGTGCTAAGATCAAGGGCTACCTAAGGGTGGGTAGCCTGGACAAGATATAAGGGACAGGAAGAGCTATGGTTTTCCCTTGTTCTTTAGCTGCCATCTGTGTATCATAGACTGTTTCTCCTCTGTAATGCCTGTCTAACATGCCATCATGCCTTAGAGCCAGCTGATTATGGATTGAAACCTTCACAGACCATTGGAATGTTGGGAGAATCTATCCTCTCATGCTGTTTGAGGGTCATCCTGCACTGAGCTAATGGGGGTTGGTTATGAGCAGTTGTCCCCTCACACACATCTTACCAAGTATAGGTGACTGGTGTCCACATTACTGTCAACATTCATTTATCCCTCTTTTAAAACTGTATGTCTTCTCTGCAGCTATTCACACGTATGTCCACATTCTTCTGCCTGGATGCAAAGAAGAAAAGAGAGGAAGGAGTCTAGTCACTTATCACATGGCAATTATCCTTGCATTACTAATTGGGACTTTAAATGTAGAGAGAGAATTTCTCCTTTATCTGACAAGAGTCTTAGCCACAGTGACATCAGTAGCAGAACATGGTCAAGGATCACTTTGCCAAGTTCTCATTCATGTATGTCAAGAAGCAAGATAAGAGTTAAAACACTGGAAGCCAGTGCTTGAAAACAGCCTAGGTTCTGTGCTGGGAGAGCACACCTTTCTGAAATTGTGACAGCCATTGAATTGCCCTCAGACCTGTGAGAGAAAGAGGGAGTAAGAAAAGGATTTCCCCTGGCACATCAGTTCCCCTGCATTCAGCCTAACGCCCAACTCAGAACTCACTGTGACTCTGGAGTTTCCCCATGAATGGGCTCACGGTGCCCACCTGTGTGTACCCACAGCAGTCTGCTCTGGAAGGCTATAGTCACCCAAAGGCTGAAAGGCAGGACACGGGGCAGTTACTGCCTCAAGAGAGGGGTCGATGTTATGGCCTTCTGGGGATGATTTAATAAGTGTTTGATTTCTTCTCTGAAATTGTCCATTTTCTTTATTGTTTTTTAATTTAAATTTTTAAGAGAATACAAAATAGTGAAAAAAATGGAAATGATGCAAAATTTCATTAAACAAAATCATAGGAATTCAACAATGATTGCTGTATTGCATGATATTATCTTCAAATTAGTTAAGCTACAAAAATTGATTAAAAATAACAACAACAACAAAACAACAACAAAAAGTCAGCCAGTCGATAAAAGTGCCTGCTTAGGCAGATGCAGGAACTGGGGGTTCGATCCCCGGTCTGCCGTGCTGGCCCTGCCTCTGGGGAATGATGAGACAGCAATTGAGACTGGATACGGTGGCACAAGCCCATAATCCCACCACTTGGGAGGCTGAAGACAGGAGGATTACTACAAGTCCAATCTGTGTAGTGAGATGTTGTACATTCTGTAGATCCTGTACTAAAACAAACAAACAAACAAATATTCTAAGAAATTAAAAATAAAAAAGGATGAAGTATAGAAGGGAAAAATATGTATTTATGTATATATGCAGGATAATTTGGATACATGTACTGCTAAGTTTTGCTGATCTATTTTTTTAAATAAATGAAAATTATTTTAGTTATTCCCTGTTTGTCAACTTGCATTTTGAATAGCAGAATCTGACCTGAGCTAATATGGTTTTTGACATGATTGGGAGCCATGTAAAACATGATCTTATGAAAATATTAGAAAGGAAATATTTTTAGTAGACCAATTATAGATTTTTGACTACATCTTGTAGAAAAGTAGAACTGCTTATGTAAGAAAACTAATTTGGTCATAAAGAGCATATGGGCGCTGTGTCTTGGGGACCACACTTGCTCTCCCCTGGGGTTTCCTCTGCCTTTCCGTATCCCATAAATTAAAACTTTGTTGATTAGCGTGCAGTTTTCTCTTCTGTTTTTCAAGGAGAATTTCTCAGTAAGAAGGAGGTACATCCATAAACAGAGAGCCAGCATTACTCTCAGGACCCAGTGCCATTTCTTTCTGGAGTTCTAAAATTTAACTGTACATTTTAATACTTATTACCAAATGATACCAGGGGCAATTGAAATCAATGTTTTTATCATAGTCTTTAGCATTTAATTTAACAAAATAAAGTTTATTTTGAGTTAAAATTACATTGTTGGGACTGGGGATATAGCTCAGTGGCACAGTGCCTCCTTGGCAAACATGAGGTCCTGAGTTCAATTCCCAGTACTGCCCCCCCAAAAGAAATTGTATTTTCTATGTTTCGTGAGGAGTTTCTTTTATGTTTCTAGAGCCCAAATAAAAGGCTTATAGAAGCTTCTGGCTCAAGGCCAAATTACTACCTTTTATTAAAAACATGTTAAAAACAGTATATAAATAATAAAAGGATGACACGTCCTCAGAACTGCTTTTATATATGTTACTATTTTATTTTTAAAGGATATACAAACTGCAGTACAGGATTTCAGGGTAAATCCTGAGGGGCTTTGACTGACCTGGTCAGATACAAAAGTTACACTTTTTGTTATACAGGTCTTGCTATATCTTGGTTTCAACCATCCAGCAGAAAAGTATACCAATGAGGTATAAAAAGTAAAGCCATATTGATATGCTGAGCTGCAAAAGGCTCAAGTCAACAACTTCTACCATTGCCAGTCCTACAGATATCCCACTACTCTTATGGACTACTGGACTATATTGGATTATTTTGCTGAATTCGCACACCTACAATATTTAGATGGCAATGGAATACTCATCTCTGACAAAACTAAACAAAAAAAGGGGGATATAAATGAAGGACCATTTTTTACCTGTATATACCAAATAGTTAGGATAGATATACAGCTACTTTCTCTTAATTCAATGAAAAGAAAGATTTGTACTAATAGTGTTTGGACAGGATATCATGTCTGCATCTTGTACTATGAATAACAACTATGAAGACAATATGCATTGTATTAATTGTTGAAATTGTCCTACTAATCAGTTTTGAAACTCATTGCTATTTGTTTCTCAGTAAAATTAATAGAAAAGAAAAAAGTAATTAAACACAAAACACACCTTTTCCATTCATTCATAACTCTCCATGTATGTTTTATTAAAATACAAAAACACATGATTTCCCCTTATTCACAAATCTCTCTTCATATATATTTTTAATATGTCTATTTCTGTATTTCATACATGGAGTGAATGCTTGAC
>NW_004524696.1:6780828-6782145 GCF_000260255.1 Octodon degus | reverse complement strand
GTAGAGGTACAATCCAATGTCTTATTACCAGATGAGCTTGTTGTTGTTATGATCTTGTTGTTTCTTAGGCATCTCACCTGACTGCAGAGAAACAAACATATATGCAAACACTCAGGTATCTTAAAGTATGACTACATCATGTGTATTATCTAGGTATGAGTTTGTTCTGATGCCCTTATCCTTTGCTTCTCTGCAGCCTCTCTTGCCAGCAATGAGAAAGCTGTCTTGCACCATACCTACTTGTGCACTGCCATCATTGTTCAGTTCCTCTGTAGTGGACAGTGGCTCTGAACCCTAACCTGCACCTCCACAGAATGGCCTTGTCAGCTAGAGCCAGAGAACATAGCCAGCCCTCTTCCTTTACCTCTAGTTTCCACGTTCCTGAGGTCAGCATCTTGTTTCCCTCCCTTTGGAGGGGATGCTTTTTGTGGTTGTAGGACAAAAACTATTCTGTTGGTATTGTCTGCATTCCACCCTGGGATTGCTCCACACCTTAAAGGAGTTTTAAAGTGTGCTTAGTGTTGCTCTTGTACTGGTTTCTTCTGTGGGTTTTGAGAAATGCACAGGTTTTTGCCATTACAATATTTTACAGAATAGTTTCATCATCCTAAATATCCCCTCACTCTGCCCTGTGCCTTATGTACTCCATCCTGCAGGGCTCCCAAAACCACCAACCAACTTAGCATGGCAATCCTTCTATCTTTTGGAGAATGCCATACAAACAAAATCATGCAGTGTCTAACCTTTCCAATCTGGATTCATTTACTTAGCTAGCTACATGTAAGATTCATCTGTGTCTCTTTGTGGCTTAGTAGCTCACTTTTTGAGAAACAAGATGCATATTTAACATACACAGCTCAGTAGCTTTTGGTATATTGCTGAGGTTATACAGTCACCATCATACCTCATTCTAGGATACTGAGCACTGAACAATGTTTCATTGTGCAGATCTAAAGTAGTTTGTGCATCCCCACATTGAAAGTTGGTTAGGTTGCTTCCAATTCTTGACAATTGAGAAAAGGCTGCTTTAACCATTAATCTGTCAGTTTGTTGTGTTAACATGAAGTTTTCAGGTAATTTGAGTAAGTACCAAATAACACTACTCCTAGGCCCTTTGTGAAGACTATGTTGAGCTTTGTATGAGGCTGCTAAGCTGTCTTATGGATTGGCCACACCATTTTGCCTTCCATAGAATGATGAAACTTCTGTTGCTTCAATTTTTTCTGAGCATTGCTCTATCAAGAGTTTTAAATTATATTGTGGCAAACACAAGGGCCTGAGTTCAATCCCTGGTTCAGGAAAAAACAACAACAACAA
>NW_004524696.1:6762226-6763088 GCF_000260255.1 Octodon degus | reverse complement strand
TTCCTAGTGGTTAATTGCTGTACAAGATGCGGACATGATATCCTATTTACAAACACCATTAGAACAAATCACTCTATTCATTAAGAGAATGTAACTTCATATCTATCCTAACCACTTTGAATACACAAATACAAAATGGACATATATCTGTATCCGCCTTTTTTGTTAAGTTCCGTTCTTTGAATATTATAAATGTGTAAACTCAGCAAAATATTCTAAAAGAGTTCAGTAGCCCATAATAGTATTGGGTCTTCTGCTTGATTGGCAATGTCAAAAATTGTTGACCTGAGTCCCCTACAGCTCAACATAACACCATGGCTTTATTTCTTATACTTTGTTTTTATACTTTTCTGCTGGATGGTTAAGTCCTAGGTAAAGCAGGACATAAGCAACAAGAGTTATAGCTTTTGGGTCTGATAAGGTCAGTGAAATCCCCTCAGGATTTATCCTGAGATCCTGTAACTCAGATTGTAGAATCTTTTCTGACTCTTTATTCTTGTCTTACTCAACTTGTGAGAAATTCTTCTACAGTCTTGAATAGGACTTGTAGGACAGAGCACCCTTGGCTTGTTCCTTTGATTAGGAGAAATCATGTAGCTCTTCACCCTTAAGAATTTTTATGAATAGATAAGTATTTGAAGCATACAGTCTTCATCAATTTGAAGGAGTTCCTCCCTATTCTTGGTTTGCAAAGATTGCATTTTTATCCAAAATATGTTGGACTTTGTCCAGAACTTTTTCTGCACCAAACGATGTGATCAAGTAAACTAACTTTACTTGCTACCACACAGCACCACCTGCTTTCCAGTGCTGCTACTGTAGGAGCAGCTCTGAACTTACTGGGCAGACTATAACCAAGCAG
>NW_004524696.1:6751375-6761446 GCF_000260255.1 Octodon degus | reverse complement strand
ATTCTTCCGTGTCCTGCAAATGCATTTACTCACTGCATTTTCAGTGTCTGTCACAAATAAAACTGTCTTGTAATAGATGCGGAAACATATCAGCACTTCCAAGAATTAAGAACAATGTACAGGCTCCATCTCAGACTAGTTCCTGGGTTACATCTGACTCCTGGAAGGTAAGAGCTGAATTAGTACCACAAGTTGACTTTAGGTCTCAGGGAATTTGAATGATAAGCTGATTATTTGAAGAGATGAAGACATACTGGTGACAGCCATGTGTTTGTTTGTCTTTCTTTTTAATCATTATGAGCATTAAAAATGAAAATATAATGTAGTTTCCATCAGAGAGACACCTTAAAACTTCTACTTGAGTTGTAAATGTGGGGAATTTAAACAGCTAAATTCTTGTGTTGTCAGGAACACATATGTGGCTTTATCTACTCCTTTCTAACATTTTCCTTTAAATCATTTTTTTTTACAAAGTGTAGAACTCATAGTAAACAGTTGTCGTTTCATCAGTGGCTCATTTTGAACTTGATTTGAAAGTGAAGTTTTACTGACACGTCATTATAAGTATTGTACAATTTCAGAGTACATTTTGCAGTTTAATACACTGCTAAGAAAGAGGTGTTGATACTGTATACACACACACACTTTATACCTTCGAATTAAGTGAATTCAACTTTACTCATCTTTTCATTAACAACTTACAAAAGAGTTCAAAGATATAAAAAGAGTTATCAGGAATGAAGGATTTCATTATTATCAATACTTCTCAATTTTTGGATATCATGATCAAGCAAAACCAAAAGTAGACAAAATTGACAGAGATTCACCAGCTTTTAAATTCTGCTCAATTAAAAATATTAACGCATGCAAAACACAAAATGTGATTTATTATCACCATCTTGAAATAATATCAAAGAGCAGCTAAAGACTTTTGTTGTCATATCTCTTATTTAGCTATTAACCAGGGAAAACTTGGTCACTGATCGCAAAATCAGTACACTTAACTTGCTTGCTTTGCGAGTATAGGGAGAATAAAGCTACCATGTGTTTAGGGGCTGCTCCTGGTAGGTGCTTGGAGATGTTGCAGTATGTGCGCCTGTGCATGTCTGCATGTGTCTCTATGGACATGTGTGGGTTTCTATATGTGTAAAATCTGTGGTGCATGCATGTGCAAGCTCATGTGATCCTCTTAGGATTTTCCCCTAACAAGTAAGGAAGCCAAGTTTCCAGGAGGTTTAGTAACCTGCTTATGCCTGACTGAGGCCAAAGCTTCTGCCAAGCATGAGCCTTCTGAGGAAGCCTCAGGGTAGCTATGTGTTGCACTGTGGGGCCTGAGGTTGAATAGGATTTCAAGGATCACGGGCTGGCTAAGTACATCAGATGCATCAAATAGAGGAAACATGATCAAGGTTTAATAAGCCTCAGTTTAAATGAGTTTTAGTGTTTCAGTAGGGAATAAAATTTCCAGGATTGTAGATTTACTCTTGAGGAATTATTTTCCAGAGGGAAGGGGAAC
The DNA here is from genome assembly GCF_000260255.1 of Octodon degus. Taxonomy (NCBI): domain Eukaryota; kingdom Metazoa; phylum Chordata; class Mammalia; order Rodentia; family Octodontidae; genus Octodon; species Octodon degus. The sequence goes on along the minus strand of NW_004524696.1, from coordinate 6,759,930 downwards.
ATTAGAGCTTATGTTGTCATGTAAAGATTCTCAGGAGCCTTCTAGGAAGGGAATTTCCTTGCAGACCTACAGATGTTTGCTCCTGTCACCTGAAACTGTGTTTGCTCCCATGTATCTGTACACATGTGACTATATTTTTGAGAAGAAAAGCACCACATCTGCACCCCCCAGCCCAGTATAGGCAGGGGTATAAGGAGGCAGTTTCTCTGGGAACTGAGACAGATGTAGTCAATAGGATGTGCTTGGGGAAGAAGAAAAAAGTCTCATTTTCTTTTCCAAAGGTGGGGCACTGATTGTAGACAAGTGACATCCATATAACCAATAGGTCTTTACACTATGGAAAGTGACCATATATACTCCATTCAGTGTGTACAGGGAACACCGGGTGGTGGTAAAGTTACTATTCTTACTCTCTAAGACATGGATGATCCCATAGATGCTGCTGTCATTCAGCAAGGGGGCAGAAGTCAACAGCTATGGAAAAATCAACAAGCTTTCAGATGGAGCTGCTTTCTTGGGTGAGAGGGGTCTTATACTCTAGCGTAGGACGACATTTCCAGAACCAGTGTAAGGCCTAATGTGTCTGCACAAGAACTTTACATGTGTACCTCAGAGTGGGGTGTGGCCAACACTCTAGAAAGAATCTTGGATTAAATACAGGGATGAGGTGAAAGAGGGCCTGACAATGAGGTCAGCTCAGAGCTGCATTTGGCAAGTGGCAGCCAATGGTGGCTGGAAGATACGCTGTGGGGCCAGCAGTCCACTCAAAGACCTCAAGGACTGGGAGAGATTGCAGGGCCAGGCTTGGCCTCCAGATTTCTTACTGTGAACATCAGTAAGAAATCAGGTTGGCCCCTGAATCTTGATCAATTTTATATGCATAGACATGTTCCTGTCCAGTTCCCTTGGTCTCCTCTGGGTGGCTGAAACCATCACCAAGACTCAGTCTCCTAGGGGACCTGAATGTCACGTGTATGAAGGTTGGCTCCCCCTGGTTCTCATCCATGATCAGCTTGTCCCTTGATGGTTAACTTCATAATGTTTATTGCCCCGTGTTCACTGCAGTGAGATCTGACTCAGAGGTCAGATTACTTGTGGAACATCAGGAGAGGCTCAGATTCTCACCTGGTAGTGCTGGACTTTAATTGCTACCTGGGATCAGTAGCAAAGTGGGCAATACCACCATACTAAATTTTACAGTTTTGTTCAACTCCCCCTGCCCTCATGGGATTAATAGGATCATGAATAATCCCTCTGAGGAGAAGCATTAATTCTGAAACTAGAATGGACTGATGTCAAATTCCTTAGCACTTAAAAGTCTCTCTCTCCTGGGGAGACCCTGATTGCATGAAGTGTGTGCTACTGGGAGCGGGGATTCTTCCCTCAGGACAGGTGCATTCCAGTCTCTGCCAGAAGATAGGAGGGGTTAGTGGTGACGGAATCTCAGCAACAGTCGCTTCTCTGTGCCAATTGCTGCATGCCTTGCTGCTGCTATTTCCTCTGCAGCCCTGCAGTTTACTGAGAAGCTCTTCAGGGTAGACCTTGCACATTGTTCCACTTATGTTCTGGATAATGCAATTAGGATTCAATTGTATACAATTTTTGGAAGAAAACACACAGCATTTTCTAAGCAAATCATCAATATGAAAACAGTGGTCATTTTTACTATTTTTTAAAAATGCTTTTTCCTTCTGTCTTCTCCTACTCTTTTCTCTCCCATCTTCTCTCTCACTCTCCTCCTCCTCTTTCTTCTAATTCCTCCAACTCATGTCCTTTTCTTTTCTTCTGCCATACTTTTTTCTTCCTTATCTTTTTGATAACTTGAATACCTTCCTCCTTGCACTGAGGCGTGACAAGAGAGTCTGGTCCTCCAGCGTTGTGAGAAGCTAGAAGTGATGGGAATGGAGCCCACATCAGTGTTGTTCTTGGTGGGCATTTCTGCTCACTATGTCCCTTGGGAGCCGGGAGGGTCACGTGGCACCTGAAGCCTGGTGTCTGGTGCCCACTGTGTGCGGAAGCTGAGGGAGATCCCTTTATTGTTGAGTTTATGCTCTGCTTCATTTCATGGTGTTAAACAATTCCACTTGACAGGCTCAGCAGGAGTGAGGCTGATCCTTGGCACTCAAGCAGCCCCATGCAGTAGTCAAACACAGACACAGCTGGGGCATGGACTCAGAAGGGAGCACTCACAGAAAACTCAGGGAAGCGGCCGCTCTTAAAATATCAGAAACGTCAGAACTGTGAGAACAAGTAGAAACTTTAGTAGATACTTTTCAATTACTTCTAAAGTTACTCACATCTTTCTTAAATTTAAACTATTAAATGGCAATGTGTTTTCTATGGTTTCTGAGTCATCAATATTGCAAATCTGGCCCAAGAGCAATGCCCACCCCTGGGACTGCATGTACCTGGATTGTTGGCCCTGAACAGTGGGTTGGGCAAGAGCAAGGTTCTAAGACTTGCATGCACACCTGGTTCTGTGTGCATGTCTGAGGCTGTCTGCTGCACAGTGGGAGTCATAGGCATTCCTGGGAGCAAAGGAGTGATGATAGAAGTAAAAATAAAAAAGTCAGCCTCTGTTTTGGAGGCTGATTAGGAAATTAATAAAAATATATTACCTTTTCAGGTGTGAAAAATAGAAATTAGTCTCACTATAAAAAAATGGAAATGCAAAAACCTTTCCGAACAGTCTGTTTTATTTTCTCAATTAGAAAAGTTTAGAGAAGAAAACAGCACACTTCACAGAGAACTTAAATGAGCATTTTTTGAAACATTTAAATATACAAAAAAATCAAACAACTTTCAATAGTACTCGACTGCCAGAGGAAAATAAAGTTAGAGTTGCCTCTGTAAAATAAAAAAGCAGTTAGCAACTTTCCAGTGCTGTTTCTTAAGGACCTACCACAGGAAAGCAAATGACATGGAGCAGCAAAGAAATTCACATCTTACTAAAGGAAACACAGTCGCACTGTGTAATTGTGAAAAGCGTGAGAGAGAAATGCTGGGCTTGGGAATGCGACCCCCAGACTCCCTCAGCCAACACTGAGGCAGCGACCTGTGTGTGCACGGTGGGATGAGTATCTTTGAATGCTAACAACAGAGCACAGTGCTTGTCTAGTAACCTGTGTTTCTTACGGGAGATGAGGGTATCAAAGCAAGGAAATCAACAGCTAGGCAGAACACAGGGACAGGGGCTTTGATCTGGGGTGCACTGAGACAGTGATAGAGACGGGGCATAGTGGTGCACACCTGTAATCCCAGTGCTTGAGTGGCTGAAAAACAAGAAGGATCACTACAAGTCTGATCTTGTAGTGAGACCCTGTAGACTTTGTATTAAATACAATTAAAAAAATTAAGCTTTTAAAAATGTTTCTAAGCTTCTACCTGTAATTATAATCTTTACATTTCAAACCAAAGAACAGACTTGCTTACTTACCCTGACTGACTCTGGACACCCCAAATCTCTCAGTCTGGAGTGTACAACACTTGGTCAGGTTTGTGGAATGTGAGCTCCAGTCAGTTGAAAGTTCCTCCTGGGAAAAGGTACCCAGGTTCCCCAGTGCTATTTGAGGGAAGGCATCTTTAGTGGCTGCCCCACCAAAGAATTCCTGCCCTACATTCCTGTGAGTCTCGTTGAGATCCCAGTGAGACCAGGTCACGGACAGTGGGAATGAGCTGCTTGATGACAAGACTGCTCCTCATGTTACAGGAATATAAATTCAATTTTCCTCCAGCACTCATGCCTTGTCACAGAAGGCATGATCTGATACCTATTTTCTGGAGAATTTGGGGACATGCATTAGGAGATTCTAGTGTGCTGAACATCAACACTGCACTTCCAGAAACATTCTCAGAAAACCAGCAGGGAAATACATAAATGTTTTTAGTTCAAATGCAAAATCAGAAAAGCCTTTTTTTAATGTAAACATGAGTGTTGTTTAATACTGGCATGAGAAACAAGACCCCTAATTAACCCAAACTAGGAGAATTCTCTGAGGAAGTGAGATGAATACCTGGAGGCTCTGTTGGCTGTTTTGTAGAATGAAGAAGTCAGGTTACCAAGTGGCAGGTAGAGACTATCTTTGTGTGTGTGTGTGTGTGTGTGTGTGTGTGTGTGTTGTGTGTGTGTAGAAATGTATACATGTAAAAACCTGCACATTTATATATCTACATCTCCTTGAATTATCTATCTATCTCATGTTCCATATGAGATAGATAGATGGATGGATGGATGGATAGACAGACAGACAGACAGGCCGGCAGGCAGACAGACATTCTGTAGCAAAGATTTTGGTGCACCTATAAAGTTTTCATTCTTTCAGGTTTGGGATTTCAGTTTTCTTAGTAAATGTAGCAACATCTATTTCCACATATAGACTGTTTTTCTTTTCCTTCCGGTAGGTGAGGGTAGCATTGTTGTATTCACCGTTCTTTGCTTCAGTACTCATGATAACCTTTATAGCAGATGGTTCAGCATTGAACACTGAGAGCTGACTGCTTGGCCTGGTGTCCCAGACTACTCAAGAGCCATTGTCACTATGTTCTTTCAGTGGACTAAGTTTGCTAGTTGTCCTTTCAAGAAAGAACAGTACTATGGCAAGAACCCAGGACTGTCTCCATGGGGGTGTGGACGTGGCATTCAGGACACATTTTTAAAAATTCAAAGTCTTCATAAAATTTATGTCACTTAGATTTTCAGCTTGACATGTTGTGGTGGCATAACAAATACTATGATACATCTTGTTGAATTCATACAGTTTTCTGTTTGTGCTCAGAAAGCCAGCCTCAGAATGAGGAGACCATTTTTGGCATCGACGTATGTAGTGTGAAACAGCCACACAAAATCACATTCAGGTCCTTAGTCAATAATGCAGCTTCTACCTGAATGTACGGCTAGATGGCTCTCATCCTTCTCAATATCCATGTCTTGATTATACATCAATTCTGTAAGGCAGTAGACACTCAAGATCAAAGGGTACATTAGGACTTCCAAGGAGCTGAACAGGTTAAGACATTATTCACATCTAGTGCACTGCATTGTGAAACTAAGGGACATAATGTTTGTTGGAAATATGGCACTTGTTTCTTAGTGCATGTTCTTAAAGTCGTATAGCTCTCTTTGTCTAGCCCCATGATGTGGAAATAAACTTCCTGAAAAAGATAGGAAAAGAAAGTAGGATCTTGAAAAGAGATAATTAATACTCCAAACTTCTTGTTAATACTCCAAAAATGCCCCCCATTTGAAATGAATGTGCTAGTTTCTTTGCTGTGAGGTCCCCCTTGTCCAACTCTGATTTAATCTTTTTAAGCAGAGTGCGAGATCCAACCCTGCACCTTGCCCCTGCTGGGTAAGCATTCTTCAGTGGAGCTACATATCTCTTGGTTGACCTTGTGGAAGAAAGAGGAAGAAAGCATTGCTGGCTGCTGGAAGATGATAGCTCAATAGTGATGAATTGTCAACATTCATACCCTCAATCTTATTTTATTTGCATTTTTTATCTTCTTCAAACTATTCTTTTGAGATCTGTAGTCACTGAAATGAACATACCTGCTTGCTGAGTGCAATTTATCAGAATGAGAAAGCCTTCCAGATGAACAAACTTGTTTATATAAAGTCACAATCAACTCTGAGCAGCCTTTCCCTGTGGAGGAACAGAGGGTCACACTGCTGTATCATCTTTCAGTAACCATCACTGTTGTTCTGGGACCCAGAAGCAGAGATCTCTGGCATTTCCAGGAATAAAACTCTGAAAAATAATAACAAAAACTATGAGGAAAGACAATAGACAAGTAAATTAAGAAAGCTTGTCATAACATCTGTATGGTTGTCTTTTTCTAGTAAGTTACTGTCTCTTGATTCCAATGATAATTGATTCATTGGCCAAGGTTTGGTTAAGTTCTGGCATTGGCATTAAAATAAACATACCATGGGGCTGGGGAGATGGCTTAGTGGAATAAGCACTTCCCTGGCAAGCGCAAGGGCCTGAGTGCAATCCCCTGTTCTGAAAAAAAAAAGATAGATAAATAAATAAATAAAATAAAGTACACATACCAAGTATAAGCTAGCCTTTTAGATTTTCCAACTATATAGTGCTAAAAACCAATTTCAAATGAAAAAGGAAACATAAACTCTTGACTATTACTTCAGAGCTAAATGTCAAAATGTCACAATAACGAAACAAAAAGGCTCTGAGTTGACATGGTTTGGGGTTTCCTTTTGGGAACTGAGTAACCAGTCTGTTGGAGTCTTTTAGATAAAAGTACTTAAAGCTCTGTTTTTACCCTCAATTTTATATTTTTCTTCCTGTTTCTTTCCTTGACAGCTTATGGTAGTCATGCTTAGTAAGAAAGTTAGAGACCCTCAGACAGAATTCCTATCACAGAATTCTCTCTCTGTCCATCTCTGTCTCTGTCTCTGTCTCTGTCTTTGTCTCTGCCTGCCTGCCTGTCTGTCTCTCTCTCTGTCTCTCTCTCTCTCTCTTAAAAATTTTTATGTATTTGGTACAGGGTCTCACTATACAACTCAGACTTGTAGTGATCCTTCTGTTTTGGCCTCACTGGGGCTGGGATCACAGGTATGTGCTACCACGCCTGGTTTTGGTAGCCTGCTCTGTGTGCTCAGGGGTGGGGTTAGCATGGGGTTTGACCCTGGGTCCTAAGCGGAGCTTTCTCTGTGGCTCTCTTTCTCTCTTTTAAAGATAATATAAAACAATAACAATGATACAGAACTTCAAAGCACGATGGTAAGAAATTAACAATGGTTATTATATTGCATGTTCTTATCTTTGAGGTAATTGCTCAGATTACCAGATATAAACACATAAGACTGATCAAATAATATAAACACTAACTGTTCCTTCCAATGAATGAATAGCACACACACACACACACACACACACACACACACACACACGCACATGTATATTCCTTCCTTATTTTCTCTTTTCCACCATCCCAGTTGTTTTTTCCTGTTGAGAAGTTTCTTCCCCTTTTACTATATCTATTGTACCTTTTGGATCTTATTTACTCTTTCAGTTGCTTGTACTAGGGACACAATGTGATGCTGGCACATGTGAGTCTGATTTATTTTATTTATGAATATGATCTATAGCTCCATCCATTTATCTATAAAAGGCTCAAGTTTATCTTTTTATAGCTGAGTAATACTCCATTGTATAAAAATACTGCATCTTTTTTATCCATTTCTCAGTTGATGGGCATTTACTGTTATTTCCAAGATTTAGCTATGACAAATTGTTCTGCTGTAACCATGGGTGCACATATATCACTCTGGTGTGATGTTTTCCATTCTTCTGGAAAAATACCTAGAAGGTGAATAGCTGGGTTGAATGGGACCTCCAATGCTAATTTTCTGAGGAATCTCCACACTGATTTCCATAGTGATTGTATGAATCTTAGAGAAGAGTTTCTTTTTCTCCACATCTCCTCCAGCATTTATTGGTTGAATTTTTGATGACAGTCCCTCAGTATTATTTTAATTTGTATTTCTTAGATGACAGTGAAGTAGAACATTTTGCATATATTTATTCTCCAGCATGTTCTGACTTTCTAGAGATATAGCTTCCCCTGTAGCCACACCAAACATCAACATTGCTCTAATTGAGAGCTTCCACTGATAGTCACTAGTGGCTGGCTCTTTCAGATATAATGGTAGTCTCTAAAGGCATCTTCCCACAGACAAGTGTGCCATCCATAAGAGGGGTTGCCAGATAGGATATAGGCTATCTCACATTGCTTGCTTATAGATATTTATCTCTGTTATGGTTTGTATCTAGTTGTCTCCCCAAAGCCTCATGATATCATGGGGTGGCTTCTGGAGTTTGTGATTGATTATTGTCGGTGTGGTTGCTGTACTTGCTCTGGGGAAAGTAATTTGCATTACAACATAAAGAGGTGAGAGAGGCTAGCTAGCTGCCTGAGCTGCTGCCACTCCCTGTGGCTCTCTGCTCTTTGCTCCTGCCATGAAAGGTTGTTCTCTGCCATGTGCCACTCTGCCTTGGAGCCAGATGAATATGAACTGAAACCTCCACTAACTGTGAGCTAAATAAACCTTTCTTTCCTTCCTTCATTGTGGGTGTTGGGTATTTGTCCCAGCAATGAGGGAAGAGTAACTGGGACAGAATCTTAGCTGCAGTTCAAATTCATTTGACTGGGCATAATCTCATAATGTTAGGCAAAAGATATAAACATGGATGCAGACAGAACTATACTGGTCCATTTTGATTATCAGCAAAGTGAATTGAAAGATTCCTTGAGTGGTGATTAGATTTGAGAGCACCTATCTCAATGGTTATGCCACAGCAGAGTAAGTTGCTAGGAGGTGAGGCCTACTTGGAGGAAGCAGGTCATGGTAGTGTGACTTTTTAGGATACATCTGCTCCCTGGACCTTTCCTCTCAGACTCTTCCCCCACTGTCTGCTTCCTGGAGCCCATGAGGTGAGCAGCTTTCCTCCACTATGTCCTTTGGCCATGCTGTTGGAGCCAACCATTTATGGACTGGACCCTCTGAGGCCACAAGCCAAATAAACTTTCCC
>NW_004524696.1:6747691-6751095 GCF_000260255.1 Octodon degus | reverse complement strand
ACCATGCCCAGTCTCAGTCACCATCTCACTGTGCTCTGGGGGCTGACACAGCTTGTGTCCTCCTTTAAATTGTTCATGTCAGGTATTTTGTCCCAGGAACAGGCAAGCAAAAAACTTACCAGGAGAAGAAATCCAGAATTATCAGCCTTGTGGAGATGGGACAGAGATGGGACAGAGTTTTCAGTGACAGCACCACAAGCCACAGAACCCCTGGGGCCATTTGGCATTAGAAGAGACAGGAAGGAGCCTCCTGAGAGACTTTTCAGAGAGAATATCTTCTTGAATAAGAATGACACGTGATCACTGCAGATGCAATACATGGATATCATTTTTTAAAATTAAAACATTTTAGGGCAGATTTTAATCTGCAGTCTTAGGCTTCTTCTCCATTTTATTAACTAGTGTGTTGTTAGTATTGCCACAATAAAGTGCAGTGGGTTGCAGGCCTAAGCAGTACCGCTGGAGGTGAGCAGTCTGTCACCAGGGGCTAGCTGGTAAGTTTCTCCCGAGTACTCTCTTTGTCTTAGAGACAACTGTCTTCCTTCTGTTTCTTCTTGTGTTGTTTTATCCAAGTCTGTCTGGTCTCTTCTTCAGTGGCTCTAGTAAAATAGAATTAGCCACATCCGAATATTCATATGGCTCCCATGATGGGCTCCATGAAGATCCTTTCTCCGAATCTGTATATAATTTATAAAAGTCTTGGCCCATGGTTTCCACTCATGGTTGCTCTGCTCCGTAGTAGCCCAGCATGTCATGTGGCAATGTTCAGCAGAGGAGATTCCTCAAACTCATGGTGGCCTGGAAATAGAAAAGAAGGAACTAGAGGACAACAGCCTTTAAAGACAGGGATCTGTCTTTTTACCACCAGGCCCTACTTCCTAATGTTCTGTTACCTCTCAGTAGCATCACAGGCTGGCAGCTCCCTTTAGGGGACATTTAAGACTCCAGCCATAGTACTTGATGACTAGCAGTGCCCTTTGGCAGGCAGCTTTCTCTGTGGCTTCTCCTTTCCATGCAGTCTCTGATCTTCCTCAAGCTCTCTTCTTCATGTCCTGCTCGCTCTCTTCAGATGACCTCATCGGTCAAATGCCATGAAGAAAATTGCTTTCAACATTTAGAGTGTTCTATTGTTTATGCTTTGTAGAGGCTATTTTATCTCAGTTCTATAAAGAAATTATTGCAAGGATTTAAAAAAATGTTATTTGCTTAGATCAAATAGAATCAGCATATTAAGACCCTGCAAGAAAAGGGAACATGCTTATAAATTGAAAGGAACAATTAATATTTAACTGTTTAATCAGTCTTGAGCTCTTATATCTGGTAATCTGAGCACCTTTGTTTATGAGAACAATATGTAATATCATAGCCATTGTTAATTTCCTATCGTTTTGTTTTGAAATTCTGTATTACATTTATTTTTTGTTTTGTTTTTGTCTTTGTTGTTATTGTTTTGTTTTTCTTTAAAATAAAATAAAAAAATAAAAACTAAGCAGCAGCCAAGTTACCTAAGCTCAGATAAGACCCCGGACTCATTTTGACCTAACCTAAGCAAGCCATTGGGTATGCAGAGAACAGTGGCTAGAACAAACATATCTGAGGATAGGCCAAAATGAGTCCCGTAGCACCCCTCTCTGTTCCTTTCCTGTCCCCTGACATGAATTCCTGCACAGATTCCTGTCTGTCTTTCTTCTTACAGCTTGAGTTAAGAATAAAAAAGAAGAGCTTCTTAGCTCAGGGCTGCTTCCCTGGGGCTTTCTCATGCTGGAGGAGCCTTGGCAGGTAGCCCCTCTGGGTCTGTTGGAGTTTAAACTGGACTTTGAGTAATCTCTCATTCTCTGCACCACTATGGTTTTAAACAGTGACATTCCCCAATTTTTAGAATTTTTTTCTGGTCCTATGGTGATATGGAACCTAGAATATTAGACATATCAAGCAAGTGGAAATTTGAAAAAGATGGAAAAATTAAAATCACCCTTAAATCCATGTGTTACAAATAAAACTTTTTGTAGCTTAAAAAAAAAAGGTAAGACCCCAGACAGCTCCAGAAAATGAAATAGAATGTAATAGACAGTAGTGCCATGGGCTGCACTCATAAACTGATTAGCTGCATGACTTAAGTAACTTTACAGGAAAGACTGCAAAACTTAGAAGTAATGAAAGAATCTGGAATGGAGGAATCTGAAAATGACCTGAGCCATAGTCCTACCCATGAACTAAAAGGTTTCAGGTACTGACAGTAAGTTTTATGCCTTTGGTATTCCGCATATGTCTGTAGCAATTGATAGCCAAGGCTGAAATAAACATTTGGGGGGCTTAAGTATAAATTCAAATGCTTCTCTTTTCTTTCCATAGGTCTGACTACAATCACAAGAGTCCTATGTGGCATGAGGACAACAAGGAAAAATCTAATTTTCTTAATTTCTTCTTTTTAATGTTTTTAGTACAGGATCTACAGCCTCTCACTACACTAATCAGACTTGCAGTGATCCTTTCTGTTTTTCAGCCTCCCAAGCACTGGGATTACAGGCTTGCACCACTACACTGAGGCTCATTTGCCATTTCAGTGCCCACCCCTCGGGTGTGGGGCCAGCACAGCATGCTGGGGATCCAGGCATCACCCCTGCATTTGCCTAAGCAGGCACTTTAATCTACTGAGCTATCTGGCTGGCCCTCTAATTTGCTTTTAACTGGACTATTGTGATAATTAGAGTACCAGGAATTGATGCTTTTCAGGCTGATCCCCTTGTGTGAAAATCCAAGCAGAAGCTAACCACTGAAGGTCATGTTCTCATTCTCAAGGTCATAAGACAGTTGTTACTGGATCGCAGATGCAGGTCCTGGGATCTCAATCGTAGATGCATTCTCTGTCTTTGGCTGTTGTGGCAGTGACTTATACTCTGGGTTTCATGGAGAAGAAATATTTTGCTTGCATAAAGCCAATATGTTTGTAAGTTAAATTCACATATAGATGTAAAAGTTCAAAATATTTTAACAAGTTGACCAATACAATGATGTATCATGGCATTTTCTTAAAAATGTTTGGCAAATACTCAATCTCGAATGTTGTGATCTTTCATGACCTTGTGTTATCGTTTCTGGGATTTCCCACCATAGCCTTTGTTACTCCAGGCACCTTGAAAGAAAGGTCACTAGGTGGCTCACAAGGGTCCTTGTCTCAGTTACTCTTTTCTCATTGCTGGAACAAATACCTGACACCCAAAATGAAGGAAGGAAAGATTTATTTAGCTCACAGTTACTTGAGGTTTCAGTCCATACTCATTCGGCTCCAAGGTAGAGGGCAGCAGTTCGTGATGGTGGCAAAGAGCAAGAGCAGAATGTAGGGCCAGGAGATCTCTCAGTAGAATAAGTGCTTCCCCGGCAAGCGCAAGGGTCTGAGTTCAATT
>NW_004524696.1:6720468-6747576 GCF_000260255.1 Octodon degus | reverse complement strand
TCTCTCTCTCTCTCTCTCTCTCTCTCTCTCTCTCTCTGTCTCTCTCTCTCTGTCTCTCTCTCTCCCTCTCTCTCCTTACATTCAGGCTATCTGCCCCAAGGCTGGGTGTAGTACTAACAGCCATAATCCCAACAGTACTGAGACCTATAATCCCAGTGAATCATGAGTTAGTCTCAAACTCTAGAAGTCCCCATCCTAGATACAAGTTCCTGTGGGAATTCCTGCATCAGTTCCCTGTAGAGAGCTGTTAGGGAATGGAGGTGCCTGACCAGGAGAACTTTCAAGGAAGGACAGAAACTTTTCAGCTGGCTAAACAGGAAAATATTACCTCATTTCTACTTGCATTGTTGTAGCTCACAATTATTTTTTCTGATTATAAAGTTCTCATGTCACATTGTAGGCTATCTGGAAATAATAAAAATGCTAAAGAAGAAAGAGATAATTATCATAATGTCTTTTATATAAGACATGGTATATTTAAAAAATATTAAAGTAAAAGACACATTGTCATTAATCCTTCCTAAAAGATTTACCCACTACAAACACACTTATTTCACTCTTTGCCATTTTCAGAAGCAGTTCTGGAGGTCTGTTTCATTTAAGTTTGCAGTGCATGGCCGTCTTCGTGTCCTGCACTCATTCCAAACCTTTACCTCTCCTGCTCATTTTGACTTTTGGGAAGAGCCAGCTGTTCCACAGCCTGCGTTCCAGTGAATAAAGTAGACAGGGACATCATGAAGTTTTTACAAGCCTGCCAGTTTCATTATTTAGATGGCACATGGCAATAGTAGTCAGTGTGTTTGTGATCATGCCTTGTAAAGACACTCACCAAAGGGGACTTTGAGAAGCATTTCAGAATGTGGCAAGAAAGATGGGATGTGTTCAAAACAAGGCGAGTACTTCAAGAGGGAGTAGTGGCCGTGAGTATATTAGTGTAATACTTTTTTTTTTTTTTTGGCAGAACCGGGGATTGAACTCAGACCCTTGCACTTGCCAGGGAAGCGCTTATTCCACTGAGCCTTCTCCCTGGCCTAGTGCAATACTTTTTTAAATTTAAAAATTTGTTTTATTTTTATAGCCTTGTGTACATTATTATACATATGAAGTAAATTGTAAAGTGTATCAGCCAACATCCATGTTTCTCACTTCATAATATGTGGCAAAATTGTTCCACATTTAAACTTTTGCTTTTAAAATTTTAGGCTTTTCATTATATTTTATTTGGGAGTGTGTCATTTTATGTTCCAGGCTGTTTCCCTTAGGTGTAATAACACATTTAAAAAATTATAGCATAATATTTATATATTTCATAATGTTCCTGTCTTCTGTTTGTAGCATACTATATTTGCCTAACCCTAGAACATAAATTTAAAGGTTTTTGCCTCAGCAAAGGAGAAAAAAAAAGAATATATGTTAATTGTATCTATAAGTACACATTTGGCACCTATTCATTAGATACTTTCCTAAATGACTTTTTAGGTCACAGTACTTAAACAAATTCAAGTTTCTGATCAGGTGACTATCAATTGTTTTTCAATGTTCTTCCATCAATGGATAACTCGTGATCCTGATTTGGAGTTTGAGGTAATTGATTTGATGTTCTGTTGGAGTTTGGACCTTCCACAATAGGTTCACTTTGAACTTTTTATATGTGGAAGATTCATTAAAAAGTTAATGGGCCGGGGAGATAGCTTAGTAGAATAAACACTTGCCTGGCAAGCACAAGGTCCTGAGTTCAATTCCTGGTACCACAAAATAAATAAATAAATAAATAAGAATAAAACAAAAATTTCTGTTGCATTTTTTGAGAAAATGTCATTATTTGCCATATACTTTTTTTAAAATTTTGTATTCAGTTTAATGAGAAAAAAGATGAAACAGCAATGAAAGAGCTTCAAAACAGGTTAGTAAGACAGCTACAATTAATACATTGCAGATTGTTGTCTTTGTAGTAGTTATTCTGAGGACAAGATGCAGACAGGATATCTTGTCTAAACAATAGTAGAAAAACCTTTTTTCTCAATGAACTAAGAGAAAGTAGCCCTTTTTTTTGTTTTGTTTTGTCAGGGATAGGTGTTCCATTGCTGTTAGAGAAGCTGTATCTGGAGAAGTCTTTAAAGGACTCTTTCATACTTGATGTCAGTCCAAAGATTGTAAGTGCTTGAGTTCAGTAAAATAACCCAATACAGTCCAGTAGTCCATAATAGTAGTGAGTTTTCAGCACAACTGGCAATTGTCTGAAGTTGTTGACTTGAGCCTTTTATAGCTCAGCATATTAATAAAGCTTTACTTTTAATACCTCATGGTTACACTTTCCTGCTGGATGGTTAAGACCAAGTTAAAGCAAGACCTATATAACTAAAAATGTAACTTTTTCTATCTGATAAGGTCAGTCAAATCCCCTTAGGATTTACCCTGGAATCATGTTCAGCACATTTTGGATCTTTTGTCAGTGTTAGCCATCTGGATGAGTCACGGCCTTTGCTTGACCAATTTGCTTTCTGTAAAAGCCTGAGAGAATGTTTTCTTTTTAGATGACTCTCCTTAGGCACACTATGCATCATCGATGACTTTTCTCTGTGGCCCCATAATCTCCTTCATCAGAAAATCTGGGACATCACTGAGTTATAGGTTGTCACAGCACAGGTTTCCTATGTCCTGAATCCTCCCTGACCTGGAAGGATTAGGGCCAAAATATTGGCTATCTCTTTTAGCCCATCTATCTGTCTAATTTTTAGTCCTCAAACTTTAGCTGTTAACCCTGCAGAAGAGAAGCTTAATGATATTATTATCCTATAACAGAGACAGTTAAGCTTAACATCATTATCTGCCTGAATATCATATACCTTAGATATAAAATGAAACTGAAGTTTTCCAAAAACCATGGATGTTCTAAAATTTAAATCCCTATAGGATGTTAAAGAACAATTACACAGTTTTACAGAGAAATTTAGAAATCAAATCATATACAACATTGTAGCAGTACAATCCTGCTATATTTTATTTTTCTTGTCCCTTGTTTACTTTTATTATCTTTTTAAAACATATATTTACTTTAAAAAAAGTATAGCAATAGTTGATATGAGATTAGGTGCAGTACCCATTTAGAAGACCAAAATGACTAGTATTTTAAGTATGATTTTACTATTAGACATTGTTGTCTACAATGTAGTTGCTTGGTTCACAGGTGTCAGCATATAGAGTTAGGCATATAGAGTTAGTCAGGGTGAGAAATCTACCTATTACCTGCTATTTTCAAAAACCTGATGGAAATTTTTAGGAACATGCCTTAACCATCTTGTTTATATAAATTTGTGGTTTTGCTCCTGCCATATTTTCTAACTTTCTCCTTTCTCTCTTGTGTTGTTTAATCATTCTGTCTTACAATTTAACCATGTTATACTTTTCACTTTATTTCTTCTTTTGAGTTCTTACACTAGGGAGACAATATGATATTTACACATGTGGCTCTGGTTTATTTCAATTATGAGTATAGCTTCAAGTTGCATCCATTTACCCACAAAGGATTCTGGTTTATTTTTTTTTCATAGCTGAGTAATATTCCATTGTATAAAAACACCATTGTTTCTTATTTTGTCTTCATTGAACAATTTGATTAAGTCTTTATGTCCTTGACCTATTAGTTATATAATGGAATTATATATTTTGCATTAGTTTTATTGGCTTGGGAAATTCTTAATTTTGAACGGAATGCAGCATTTATTTGATTTACTTTCATTTTATCTCTTTTCTACTTACCTCTTTAATTCCTATAAAAAGGATATAATTCATATAAGAAGAGGCCCTACTTTTGCTCAGCAGAACTCAAGTTTGTTCAGTAGAAAATTTAAGTTCCCTATTTCTTCATTGTTGCGCATTGTCTTTTTTTATCTTTATTTTTCTAAGACTTACTGGGGAATAAGTGGCGAAAGTAAACTGCACACATCAGGGATGTATAATATGGTTGGTTTTGACTCAGGTGTGGACATTTGTATTGTGACTATTTTTTGTACCTTGTCATTCATTCCCTCCTCCCCTCTCAGTTTCATGCTTGCTTTTGGTCTCTATGGGTTGGTTTTTCATTTTTCAAATTTCACAAAAATGAAAGCATATTAATATACCCTTTCGACCTGGTTTCCTTCATTCCATGTCTTGTTTTTCTGTCTTCCGTGGATTTATTCATTTTGTTTGCCAAGGATTCTGCTGTTTACATTTAATACAATTTGTGTATTCAATCTGTTGATAGGGGATGGATTATTTTTGGAATTTGGCTTCTATGAACTAAATGGTGTGCACATTTATGAGCTGGTCTTTGGATGTCCAGACACTTCACTTAAATACTTCTCAGCAGAAGGCTAGATCATTTCTTTAGGTGAGTGTGTAGCATCTTCAGAAACAGCTAAACTGCAGAAGGCAGGCTTATATTCTCACTGTCTTGTGTGCAGGGGTTAGTGCTCCCTGTCCTACCACCATTTGCATGAGTTACCTAGTCTTCTGTTGCTTTGGCTCATGGACTCAGTCCACTGTTGAGTGGCCCTGTTGCTTTGGGCCTGTGGCAGTACAGTATGCACACTATGAGAGAAGTGCACAGGTGGGTGCTCACTTTGTGACAAGTGGGAAAGCAAAGGAGGGAAAGAGGAAGAAAGGGGAATCTTCTGCCCACTTCCAGGGTAGCCCTTTCCTCCATGGTTAGAACCTCTCACAACTCCTTTCTCTGAAATTTTAGCTATCTGCCCCAAGTGCCACTACAGGAAACGGGCCTGTAACACAAGGGCTTTTGAAGGACATTAGCAAAGATAATAGGTCTCTACTGACACCTGCCTGTGATTTCATTTATATTTCCCTGACAACTGGTCAAGTCTGGGCATCTTTCCTTGAGCTAACTGGCTATTCTTGAGACTTTTATGATGTGTCTGTTCAAACCTGTGGTTCATTCTGTATTGGATTGTTAATGTTACTGTCATGTAATTACTTTATATATTCTAGATGCAAGGTCCTTATCTGATAAATGTGTTGGGAAAATTCTCTCTTAGACTATGGTTTGCCTTATCATTTTCTCAATGATGTCTTTCAAAGAGTAAATTTTAAACTTGATGAAGTTTAGTTTATTAAAATGTTTCTTTTCAAATTTGAACTCTTAAGATTCTATTTAAGAAATATAAAACTACTTAAACTTCTCAATTACTTTGATCTAGAACTTGTATCATTTTAAATTTTACATGTAAGTCTGTGACTCATTTTGAGTTAAATTCTATATATGAGTCAAAGTTTACTTTGTATATTGATATCCAATTGCTCAGATAACATTTATTGAAAAAATAATCTTTTGTTCACTTGGTTTCTTTGGTATCTTTAATTAAAAATCATGAATATATAGCCCCATTTCTGATCCTTGTCTTCTACTTTTCTACTCATGTACATCTTCATCAATATCAAAACAAATGAACTTGATTACTGCAGTTTAAAGATGAGAATTGAAGTAAAAAATGATCTGCCAACTTATGTTTTTCTAAGATTCTTTGGTTATTCTAAGAAGATAGTGTAATAGACAGTTTAGTTAGCATATAAGTAGGCAATCAGAAAGGGATAGGCTTAAGATAGAGTTGGCTGGATAAAAAGAAAACAGCACACATTGAGTTAAGAGCTAATTAAAACCACACACCTAGTTAAGCTTAGAAATATTAAAATAAAAAAGAATAAAAGGAAAAAATGATAAAACTAGAATATATGTAGGCAGATAAGGAGGCTTCCTCCCAGGAAAGAAACTTCTTGGCAGAGTATGCTAAATTAGTTGGCTGTACCTCCTTGCCTCCTAACTGGACTTACAGGAATGGAGAGTAACCAGTTTCCTGTACACTTGGACAGCTGAATAATTTAGTTTACTTAGATTTTTACATTACAAAACCTAAAGACCAATAGGTTATTCTAAGCCAACAAAGTCATCTGTTTAAAACAAGTTCCCAAGTTCTGCTTATCTGAAATAATGGACCTCAGAAACTCCATTTTTGGATCCCCTTCTGGAACTAGAAATTTTATTTCTTCTCATTTCTAACAAACATTCTCCTAATTTCCTCTTTTTGACCCTGATTTCACTCCTGTATTCATGATAGAATGAGTCTGGGTTTATGTGGTTTGTATACAATTAGCTATTTCAATGGCATTTCAACCTAAATATTGGAATCAGATGTCAATTTTTAGAGACTGTTGATTTTGTTTGGATTGTGTCTCATCACAACCCAAAGTTACTTATGCTTCTTTTCTGATGGTTTTTGAGGTGCTGCATTTTCTGCTGGCTTGTGATTTTTGATTGAATGAGCAGCCATTCAGATAGTTGCGCCTCTGTTAAAGACATTCTTCTCTAGCTGTTTTTGAAATATTTTTATTTATCTGAAGTGCTAAGTGTTCCTCTGGTGAAATCACAAGACAGTCTTATTTGATTCTATCCTTTGGTAGTTGAAGCCTCTCGAATCTATGTATTTGTATCTTCCATAACATCTCAGCAAAGTATCAGATATTGTTTGAACTTTCTTTTGTGCCCAAAACATTTTTGTATCCCATGTGGTACCCATGGGTTGTGTCTGATCTTTTACTGTTGCTTTCTCACTCCAACCTTTCTAAGACTCTGTTCATCTTTATTTCTTCTCTCTTTCTCTACTGGGTGACTCTGTTGATCATTTCTCCTTTGACTGTTCTCATTATTCATTTTATTTATTTTGCATTGAATCCATTTAGTAGGTTGTGTTTAACTGAGTTTTTAAAAGAATAAAGTATGATTACCAGAAAAAGTTAAGCCAGAGGTAGAGGGTTTTCAAATATCTTGTGTCTCCATGTGTTCAACTATTTCTATTACCCTAGCCTCCATCAGGGAGGTTCATTTTCAGGTATTTCATTTTTCCAGTTTTTTTTTTTTTTTGTGTGTGTTGCTTGTAGTACATAGTGATTACATTCTTTGTAGAGACAGTGTATTTACATAACACATCATTTTTATCCCCTTTTCTAATCATACTTTCTCTCTAACTTTACCCCTTGATTTCTTTTTTAGTTTAAAAAGATCTTTTCCTCTAGTTCCTATTATTTTTTATTTGGTTCTTTCTTTATTTTTTAAAATCAACATTTATTTTTTATTTTATTTTATTTTAATTTGAAGAGTGAAAACATAAGTAAAAATGAATAAAAAAAGAAACAGGGTAACATAAAAATACATATGTTAAAGATTTTCATTTTTTATTAATTTTATTGAGAAACAAATAGCAATGAGACAGTTTCAAAACTGATCAATAGGACAGTCACAATAATTAGTACATTGCATATTGTTGTCTTCATAGTGGTTATTCATAGTACAAGATGCAGACATGATATCCTGTCCAAACACTATTAGTATAAATCTTTCTTCTCACTGAATTAAGAGAAAGTAGCTGTATATCTATCCTAACTATTTTGTATATACAGATAAAAAATGGTTCTTCATTTGTATCCCCTTTTTTGTTTAGTTTTGTCAGAGATGGGTATTCCATTGCCACTTAAGTATTGTAGGTGCATGAATTCATCAAAATAATCCAATATACTTCAGTAGTCCATAATAGTAGTGAGTTATCTGTAGGACTGGCAATGTCAGAAGTTGTTGACTTGAGCCTTTTATAGCTCAGCATATTAGTATGGCTTCACATTTTATACTTTTCTCCTGGATGGTTTAGACCAACATAAAGCAAGATCTATATAACAAGAAATGTAACTTCTGTATCTGATAAGGTCAGTCAAATCCCTTCAGGATTTACCCTGAAGCCCTGTACCACAATTTGTAGATCCTTTATCAGTGTCAGCCATGTGGATGAGTCACAACAATTGCTTGGCCCACTTGCTTTCTGTGAAAGCCTGAGAGAATGTTTTCTCTGCATGTGACTCTCCTTAGGCATGCTACATCATCAAGCACTTTCCTCTGTGGCCTCATAATCTCCTTGATCAGAAAATTTGGCACACTACTGAGTTATAGGATGTTACAGCACAGGATTTCCTATGTCCTGAGTCTTCACTGACCTTGAAAGGCTAGGACCATAATGTTGGCTGTCCTTGCAGCCTTTCTTTTTGTCTAATATTTGGTCTGAAAACTTAGGTTGTTAACCCTCCAGAAGAGAAGCTTATTATTATTACAATAAAAAATAGGCAGTTGAGCTTAACCTCATTATCTGTCTGAATATCAAACATCTTAGACATAGCATGGAACAGATATTTTCCATCAAGTATTGATATATGGAACTTTAAATCTGCATATTTCAGAATTTGAAGACAAAAAGTAAAAAAAAAACTATTTTAAAAAAGAAATAAACAATTACAGAATTTTACATAGAAATTTAGAAATCTAACCATATAGTGCATTGTAGCATGAGAGTCCTACAATAATTTTTTTCTTGTCTCGTGTTTTCATTTATAACCTTTTTTTTTTTAAAAAAAAAAACCTAAACATTTACTTGAGAGACAGTGTAGCAGTAATTGGTATGATGTGACAAACAGTATGTATTTAGAAGACCAGAGTGACAGATATTCCAAGCATGACCCTACTATTACACATTGCTATTTTCAGTGCAGTTGCTTAGTTCACAAGTATCAGCATGTATAGTCAGGGTGAGAATCCTATCAATTAACTGCTAGTTTCAAAAACCTGCTGAAGATTCTCAGGATCATTGCCTTAACCAGCTTGAACATGTAAACGTATGGTTTTGCCCCTGTCGTGTTTCCTAGCTTTTCTCCTTGCCCTCTCTTCATTGGTTAATCCTTAAGTTCATTCTTTCTTTTTAATTGTGTTATACCTTTCTATTTTTATTTCTTCTTTTGAGTTCTTACACTAGAGAGACAATATGATATTTACACATGTGGATCTGTTTTATTTCACTTATATCTTCCAGTGGCACCCACTTAAATATGAAGACTTCGAGTTTATCATTCTTTATAGCTGAGTAATACTACATTGCATAAAAATTCACATCTTTTTCATCCATTCCTCAGATGATGGGCATTTTTGGTTGCTTCCAAGATTTGTATATCGCAAATTGTGCTGCTATAAACATAGGTGCACAAATATCACTATGATATGTTTTCAATTCCTCTGGAAAAATTTCCAGTTGGGGATGGTTGATTTGAATGGGATTTCCAGTCCTAGTCTTTAAGGAGTCTCCACACTGATTTCCGAATGGGATTTCCAGTCCTAGTCTTTAAGGAGTCTCCACACTGATTTCCGTAATGGTTGCACCGGTCTGTATTCCTACCAGCAGTGGAGAGACTTTCCTTTTTCCCCAAAGCCTTTCCAACATTTGTTGTTGGTTGCTTTGTTTATTATAGCCATTCTTTCTGGGGTGGGATGGTACCTCAGTGTTGTTTTAATTTGCATTTCATGAATGCCTAGTGATATGGAGCATTTTTTCATGTATTTATTTGCTTCTATAATTTCGTCCTCTGAGAAGTGTGTGTTCATCTCAGATGCCCATTTCTGGATTGGTATTTAAATTTTGGAGCCCTAATTTTTTTAGTTCTTTATGAATACTAGAGAGCAGACCTTTTCAGAATCCATATTAGTTAAGATATTTTCCAAATTTGGTGGTTGTCTTTTCACTTGTTGGTAATTTCTCTTGATGTGCAAAAAGTTCTCAATAAAAGGAGGACCCAGTTGTTAATTCTTTTAAATATTACTCATGTGATTTAATTTTTGTTCATTAACTATTTGCATACCCCTATGTCTTGAACAGTTCCTTCTACTTTTTCTTCAAGGAGATTTAGTGTTTTTGTTTTACTTTTTAGATCTTTAATGCATTTTGACTTTAGCTTAGTGCATTGTGATAGACCTTGGTCATGTTTTAGTTTTTGTCATTCAGAGAGCCAGTTTTTCCAGCGCAATTTTGTGTAAGAGGCTATCTTTCCTCCAGTAAGCATGATTGGCCCCTTTGTTGAAGATAAGGTGGTTGAGTATGTTCGTAGAGGCTTCTGCATCTTCTAATCTATTCCAATGATCCTCAGGTCTACTTTCTTGGCAGTACCATGCTGATTTTATCATAGTAGCTTTGTAGTATAATTTCAAGTCAGGAATTGTAGTGCCTCCTGCCTTGTCTTTGTTGCCCAGGATTGCCTTTGGTATTCTTGTCTTTTCTGGTTCCAAATGAATTTTAGGAATGATTTCTATAGTTCTGGGAGGTATGTTGGTGGTAGTTTGGTAGGGATTTCATTAAATCTGTACAGTAATTTTGGGAGTATAGCCATCTTCACAATGTTGGTTCTTCCTATCCAGGAGCATGGAATATCTTTCCATTTTCTGAAATCCTCTACGATCACTTTTTTCAGAGTACTGTAATTTTCCTTGAAAAGAGCTTTGACTTCTTTAGTTAGATTAATTCCAAGGTATTTCATTTTCCTTGATACTATTGTAAAAGGTATTGTTTCTATAATTTCCCTCTCAGTGTGTTTGTTATCTGGGTAGAGGAATGCTATTGACTTTTAGGTATTGACTTTGTATCCTGCTATGCTACTTAATTTCTGTATTAATTCTAGTAGCTTCTTGGTGGAATTTTTTGTGTCTTCCAAGTAAAGTATCATGTCATCTGCAAATAATGATAACTTAACTTCTTCTTAACCTATTCTTATTCCTTTTATTTCTTTCTTTTGTCTAATGGCTCTAGCTAATGATACCAGAACTATATTTAATAGGAGTGGTGACAGAGGACATCCTTGTCTTATACTAGATCTGAGAGTAAAAGATTTCAGTTTTTTTCCCATTTAGAATGTTAGCCATTGGGTTGTCATAGATGGCTTTTATCAGATTGAAGTAGAAGCCATCTATTCCAACTTTCTGTAGAACTTTGAGCATGAATGAGTGTTGAACTTTGTCAAAAGCCTTTTCTGCATCAATGAAGATGATCGTGTGATTTTTTGGATTTGGCTCTACTGATGTAATTTATTACATTTGTAGATTTTCAGATATTGAACCATCCTTCCATCCCTGGAATGAATCCTACCTGGTTATGGTGTATAATCTTCTTGATAATTTGTTGTATTCTATTTGTTAAGACTTTATTGGGGATTTTTGCATCTAAGTTCATGAGAGAGATTGTCCTATAGCTTTCTTTTTTAGTTGCAACTTTCCCTGGTTTTGGATTTTTAAAACAGTTACTAACTTGATAAACAGTTACTAACAATTGTTGCAATATTATCTATTTTTTATTTTAACATGGAAAACATTAAAGAACAATGAAATGTTTTCAAGGAAATTTGGTATGACAATTATAATAATTAACACAGTACATATTGTTGTCTTCTTCGTAGTTATTCAGAGGACAAGATGGAGACATTTTGTCTTGTTTAAACAATATTAATACAAAGCTTTGTTCTTAATGAACTAAGGCACAGTAGCTGTATATCTATCTATCTATCTATCTATCTATCTATCTATCTCTATCTATCTATCTATCTATCTATCTATCTATCTATCCACACACACCCCGACAAAAACAAAACAAAACAAAAGGCCCTTTATTTATATCCCCCTTTTTTGTTTTGTTTTGTTGGAGATGGGTTTTCTATTTTTGTTAGAGAAGTTGTATTTGGAGAAGTCTTTAAAGGAGTTTTTCATACTTGATGCCAGATCAAAGATTGTAGGTACTTGAATTCAACAAAATAACCCAATATAGCCCAATAGTCCATAATAGTAGTGGGTTATCAGCACAATTGGCAATTGTCTGAAGTTGTAGTCATGAACCTTTTGCTCAGCATATTAATATAGTTTTACATTTATGCCTCATGGTTACACTTTTCTGCTGGATGTCTTAGACCAAGTTAAAGCAGGACTTACATAACCGAAAATGTAACTTTTGCTATCTGAGGTCAGTCAAAGCCTCTCAGGATTTACCATCATACCATGTTTACCACTTTCTGGGTCTTTTGTCAGTGTCTGCCATCTGGATGAGTCATGGCCATTGTGTGACCATTTTTCTCTCTGTGAAATCTGAGAGAATTTTTCTCTGTAGGTGACTATCCTTAGTCACACTCTGCATCATTGATCACTTAACTCTGTGGCCACTTGATCAGAACACTCTCCTTGATCAGAAAATTTGGGATACCACTGAATTACAGGATGTCATAGCACAGGCTGTCTTATGTCCTGAATCCTCACTGACCTTGAAGGGCTAGGGTTAAAATATTGGCTATATCCCTTCTTTTTCTCTATTTTTTGGTTTGCACACTTGATTTGTAAACATGCAGAAGAGAAGTTTAGTGATATTATTACCCTGTAAAAGAGGCAGTTTAAATGGCATGCTACATTTTCATTATCCACTCATCCATTGATGGACGTACAGGCTGATTCTAACATCTAGGTAATATGAGTTGTGTGGTTGTAAACATGAGCATTCATGTAATATGATGTATTTAACTCTTTCAGGAAGATGCCTGGAAAAAGTATAGGTAGGTCAAGTGCAATTTTCCACTTCTTAAATTTCCATTAATTTCTCTTTCATAATTTGTGTTTCTCTATTGAGAAATGTCTATAATTCATTTTTTGAGTACAGTTGTCTTTCTCTTATGTAGGATTGTTATATAATAACTAAGTTCTTTCTCATAATACCAGTATTTGCATAGTGGTATTGTGCAAATAGTGGTACATACTAATGTTGTTTCCTTTTATTCATTGGTCAAATTTTTATCATTCTGTTTATTCCATTTATTTTGGTGGATATCATGAAAATTTATATTGTACAGACACTGATACTTGTTAAAATCTAGGCACTATGTTGAATCAATTAGGGTGAGTGCTTCTAATTTGAGTGGGTGTTTAAGTTTCAGGTCTGTAATTTTAGTCTTGATTTTATTTTTTAAAATACCTTACAATTTAAATGTTAGATCACATTATTTCCTACAGTTATAAAAGTACTCACAAAGTTCCAAAATAAATTTGAAAGTAGTATATACCTACTCTTTTTTTTTAACATCTCAATTAAGTAGCTCTGTTTTACTTTGTGGATTATCATTCTGTTTTATATTTTAATAATGTAATTCTCAAAAAATGGCCCTTTTCTTAGAAAACGTCCTTGCACATCCATTCATTCTTATAAGAAATATGTGTTTCAAATATATGAGAAATAATTTGCATAATTATGGAATATTACTAAAAATATTTGATTATGTCAATAATTGTTCTTATTTCCTCACGAATATTGACTTAAATGGATCAGTAGCCTGTCTTACTAAATTATGTAACATAGGTAAGTATAATGTTATTACCTATGTCAGATAATCAAATAAGGCCATGACACCATCTTATCAGAATAAGTGATTCTTCAGTCATAGTATCATTTGTCACATATGACAAGTTATTGCTCTATTGTGGATTAAACTGGATGCAGTCAAAGGGGAACTCTATTTTTGGAGCAAGTATCTCTTTAAATCTTTGTTTAACTTTGGTATGGCTAATTCTGTTTTATTCCCTCCATGTCATTCTTTCAGATCTGCCTACAGTTTAGTAAATAAGTGTGCATAGTCATACACACAGCCACTCACAGCAGTGCCAGAACTCACCTAGGTGATAGCAGGCTTCCCAGCAGCTCCCATGTCTTGGGGACTCTGTCTAACAGGTGCTGTCATGGTCAGGGCTCTGACTTCCTTCCTTTCCACCAAGTGCTTGGTGCTTTGCAAAAGAGCACTCTTAGACCCAGACAGCATCATTTCTGGCAGTTAGCTGATACATCAAGAACAAGAAGAAGGATTTCTGAGACCTTATTGGTGAGCATATGGTGGGCTCTGATTTCCTTACTAAATCAGATGATATTACTAGAACTGGGTCATTATGCACACATTGTAATCTATCGTTAAGCCCAACAAAGTAATATTTAGCTAGTGCTTTAATTGTGCTACTGGGATTTATCACTGCTTTTCAAAAGAAAAAAGTCGAGTGGAATGGAACAAGGAGAAGCAGTGCATTTCCCATTTTCATAAAAAGAGTTGTCATTTTTGACAAATGATGCTGTCACTGAGCAATTACTTATTCTGGTAAGATGGAGCCATGGCCCTATTTGATTGCCTGACATGGGACTGTATTACCTGGCAGGTGTGATCCCACAGCCCTGGGCTGCAGTATTTGTAAACTTAATGCTACTTTGGGGGATGTGACTCAAATCAAATCAATGAGGCTGAATGGCGATCATTTTTCCCATTTTTAGCAAATATACTTTAAATGTATGTTTTAATCAACTTTATTTGTTTCTTTGTGCCTTTTCTATAAACATGATTTACTCCAATATAATGCCCACCTTTCATTACTTTCAAGTTTCTTTTGTTATTTGCACTTAGGAATAAAACTGTTAAGAATCTGTAGAATTTGATGCTCACATTTTTTTTCTGTGTGGATACTATTTGCTCAGTCTAATGCTTAAAACCCCGCCCCTCCCATCTGGCCTCCTAGATTCACACACAAAGACCTGCAGGGTCCTAAGAGCACACAGTGCCTCAGCCCAAGAGGTCCTTGCCCTTCTTTGATATTAGCTTATGTCTGGCCACAGCCCCTGCTCCCTGTCTCTGATGGTGGCTCAGCCAGGCCAGCATTAGAGGTAACAACAGACAGTAGTTATTCTCATCCCAGTGAGTGGAGCCAAACCTCCATGGTCTAGTAGGGCAAAAATAGTGGAAAGTCACATTGCCAGACCTCTGGAAGCATGTGCTCCCTTTTCTGTCATGTGCTAGGAGAATCCACTCCAAAGAAATGTGGCTTCATCTTCAACAGCTGGAGATGAAGCTTCTGGTTTTTATTCTGTCAGGGTTAATAAAGCAAGCAACTTATTAAATAGCATTTTGACAAACACAGTGGATAATGAATCCTGTTACATAGTTAAAGACTTTTAACAATTACAAAGATTTACAGCTGAGTCTGTTGCATGCGTGCTGGAGTGAGAAGCAGAGAGAAACATTCAGCTAAGCAACTCCATCCCTGCTAAGCCAGGTGGGCCCGGGACACAGAAGTCTGAGGCAGGAGTTTCAAAGGTAGTGGGAAGGATAATACCTGGTCCACGTTTTGGTTTCCCAGCCTGAATTTGAGAGGGCCATGCCACTCTTTCCTTGGGATTATTGTTCTGCCAGCTACGTGATATGCCCTGGATTGCAAATGCTAATCCTGGGCCTCAGGTGCAGTTGCTTGGAAACCTTCTGATGCCCAAGGGGCACAGGTACCACTGAGCTTCATTCTGCATCCAGTTTCTGGGTTTAGTCAGGTGGTCAGAGTTCATATCTGCTCAGGAATTCCAAGTCATCTTTAAAGAAATGTCACTATAATTATGTGTGCAATGCTGATGTCTTTTAATGCACTATATAAGAAAAGGAAAAGGGGGCAGCAATAGCAGAGAAAAAAATAGGAAAAGATTTGCATCTGTCAGAGATTTTGGGTAAAAAATAAAGAGGAAAGAAGGTCAGTTTTGTTACCAGTGTTCAGTTTCAAATGGAAGTTCAGATGAAGACAAAGTTATGCAAGAATATTAGTAAATTTTATAGAGAGAATATACATCCCTGAATTCATTTAGATCTGGAGTTTTGCTAAGTGGAGATGCACTGTATGTGTCTTGGTGTGGCAGATTGTTAATGATGATCCCAACAGGGCTCCCTAGCACATAAGTATTTTCCAGAAAAGAGCTTCTCTCTTTTAGCTGCAAAGTCAACAGATGTTCCTGATGACAAGGTTATGAAATATTTTGGGAATCCTCAAAGCTCTGACAAGAGGCTTTCTTTGCAACTAACTTCTGTTAGGAAGATTTCAGAACCATAACCCTCACAGTTTTGAAGACAGAGAAGAACATAGACTTGTGGACATAACTCTCTTGTGTGGGCTCCCAGCTACTGAGAAACACGTGCTGTGTGTGTCTCTGTGTGTGTATACCCATGCATTTATCATTGATGATTTACTCTACTAAAATTATCTCAAAATTTTTGTCTAGAAGAAAGAAGCCTGGTTTACCAGTTAGGTCTCAAATAGTTTAACTAACTGGCACAGTTTCTATATGGCTCTAAGTTTGTTTGAGTAGGGCCGGGGATATAGCTCAGTGGCACAATGCCTGCTCAAGTACAAGGTTATGAGTTCAACTTCAGATACCAAAATGATGATGATGATGATGATGATGATGATGATGATGATGATGATGATAAAAATTTTGTTTCATTGGTATCACTTTGATGCCCAGAGTAGTTCATATGTCATACTAAGAGAGGAAACTTGTCTCCAGTGAACCACAGATTGACCACTTCTCATTTCTAGGAAGGCCCTGTCTGTTTTGTAGCCTATCTAGGAGTTCTTCTTTGAGCTGAAAACATATTTTTCCCTCTTTGAGAATTAGAATTTTACCTACTGCAATTAGCTGCATGTCAGATACAGTAAACCTCAGGGAAGTCATGTGCTCTCACCGACCCTGAGAGCAATCCTGAGAGGTGGACATGAGTTACAATGAGATGTGTGAGGAATTAGACCAGGAACAGATACATTACAATTCTTTTTACTCTGCTACTTTAGAATAAATCTGAAGTAGAGATCTAATTCTATACATCAAATGTATGCATTCTTCATTTTGTCTCTTCTTAGAGATTAGTTTGTCTTCTTGTCCATTTTCAGAGAATGCTGCTTTATTTATTTATTTCTAAGTGTTTGCAATTTCTAGGTTTGCTCAGTAACACAAATCTCTTAAGAGAATTCAAGCTTTGTAAATGAGCATTTTTGCCTCAAGAAAATAGCTCTTAATTTCTTTTGGGAAGCAGCCAAACTTCAGATTTTTTTTTACATTGAAACCAAATTTGAGGCTTTTCCCCCCAAAATGTGTGTGTGTGTGTGTGTGTGTGTGTGTGTGTGTGAATATGTATGTGTGAGACAGATAAGCTGAAACCATCTCTAGTTCTCATAAGGAGCTTCTTATGTGTCATGATAAGTATGTTTCTTGCTCATTCTGGTTCAGTCTATATTTAATTAAGAGAAATAGATCTCATTTTCCTCTGCAGAGCGATCTGGGAACCAACAGGTTACTCTCTTTGCAAACTCAACACAGCACTGTAACTTACAACACGGCAGCCTGTTTGCAAACTTTGGAGTCTTTACTGCGGGTGGATTGTTTGTGAAGGCTACTTTCTAAATTGCATTCTGTGCTCCTAGGCTTCTTTTGTGCTTGAACAGTTGTGCTGAAAAACATCCACGTCTACCAAAGTCATCTCCTCCAAAAGGAGAGCTCACAATGACGTGTTAATGGCACTGTTTTATATGGCACAGCAAATTTAGCCTATCCCTAGAGGCACAGCAAATTTTGATATATTCTGCCTCTCTTTAATGGTGCTTATCTGTTTGGTATTTAATTTGCAACTTGTTATCCATTACTCATGCTGTTTGCCAATTTCTTTTCTGCTTTTCATACCACTGTCAAATTAACTTTTTACTGGAATATGCCTGGAAAAGTTAGGTGCGGCTCAAAATAAACTGGTTAGTCATTTAAATTTCTCTTTGCCTTAGTGGTTTGTAGAACTTTGGTATTTTATAGATTATAAGTCAAACTAATGCACAGAGAGATTTTCTGCTGTCATGCTGAGTTAGTTTCCATCTACCCACCTACCATCTATCTGATCTGTGTACATCCACACACATTCTCAAGCAGACTTACAGAAATTAATGGAAAGACTCCATGTTTCAAAGAAATAATTAGCTTAATTTGATGATGATAATCTTTTTTATCTTTGCAAGGGAGAGAGGGTTGTACAGAATGAAGAGAGACAGAGAGAGAGAGACGGAGAGAGACAGAAAGACAGAGAGAGAGAGACAGAGAGAGACAGAGAGAGAGACAGAGAGAGACAGAGAGAGACAGAGAGACAGAGAGACAGAGAGACTGTACATGTCATGCCTTCATTTTATTTTCAGTTAATATCTATTATCCCTTCTTGGCAAAAGAAAAGTACCTTTACCTCACTGCCAATACTTTTCACTGAGTCTGTCTTTACACTTTCTGAGTAGGTCTCACACTGATTTGTGTGAGTGTTTGTGTGTACGTGCAAGTTTACATGGATTTGTGTTTGTTTAATTGTGTGTCTATGTACTTGTTTTACTGTGTATAACTATATTTGTGTATCTGTATAGGTTTTTGTGTTTGTGTGTATCTGTATGCACAGCAGTGAGTCTGACCTTGTATGTATTTGTATGTGTACACTGTGTGTGTGTGTGTGTGTATGTGTGTGTGTGTGACTGGAGGGGGGTGGAATGACACAATAAGCAAATAGCAAAGGACAGAAGGAGATCTATACCTGTCACTCAAAATACCTGAATTGCACAGAGGTATGTTGTTAGACAATCCCTTATGTCACTTGCAGATACTCTGACCCAGTAGTGAGAATACACATAAGTGAGTTCAGGGAGTTCTGAGGTTCAGCAATATGTGTGTGGCCAAATAGATGGGTGGTACAGAATCCAAACTCAGTCTCCAACGAGGTGACCTCAGGCCAGTTGCCACTCAGACTGTTCCTCTCTTGGAGAACGGGTGTTCACAGAGCCAGTCTTATCATACTCTCCCAACCCTTCTGGCTCTTAGACTTTCTGAAACAGTGACTAACAAAGGGTTTTCTCTGATGTCATAGTTACTTTTCTTATTGCTGAGAAAAAATACCCAACACCACAAGTTAAAGGAGGAAATATTTACCTTAGCTCTCAGTTTGTAGAGGTTTCAGTCCATAGTCGTTTGGCTCCAAGGCAGGGTGACACAGCAGAGGGACATAGCAGAAGAGGAACTGCTCCAGGTGGCAGTGGCAAGCTTGTGTCTTTTCTGTCTCTTTACATTCCACCCAAACTACCGGTTTCCTGGTTGGTACCATCCACACCCAGGACAGGGCTTCTATTAGCCACCTTAAATCTCAGTAGCGTGCTTTCAATCCACATTCACATACCCTAATCCAGCTGCATCTGCAACTCCCCACCTGTTACCAGATGAGGCATGTGGGAACATGTAGACACAAGCCATAACATGTGACATATTCTTGAGAGATTTGGCTGTGCAAGCAAGCAGCCCAAAAGGACTACAGGGGATGTCCTGAGAAATCTCCTTCCCTTCCCATGTAGTTTTTGATTTGAGGTCTCAGTGCAAAAGATATATTTGGCTTTCTTCTTTGCATATACAAGTATTCCTGTGGCAATACGGTGTCTAAGTACAGTGGGAGTAACTAAATAGTCTCTGCCACAATGGAGGTGACAATCAGGGATCACGGCTCACTATGATGTGCTTGCCTGAAAGTTAGCAGTGGTGTTCACAGCTGTGTTTACATCTGTGTACAGCTGTATCTGTCCATGTCATCTGTACCTACATCTGTATCAATTTATAGTTATCCCATACCCATAAATATATCTACACTTACAGCTATGTCTATATCTATACTCTTACACATATCTGCATCTCTTCCCTACCCATATAATATATATATATATATATATATATATATATATATTATATATAATATATATATGGGGGGAGATATATATATATATATATATATATATATATATATATATATAATCTGTCAATGTTGACAGACACTTTAGATCTAGATGTAT
Organism: Octodon degus; assembly: GCF_000260255.1. Lineage (NCBI taxonomy): Eukaryota > Metazoa > Chordata > Mammalia > Rodentia > Octodontidae > Octodon > Octodon degus. Next base: position 6,727,994 of record NW_004524696.1, on the reverse strand, counting down.
CTCTATTTTATTTGTATGTATGCCTATGGCAGTTTCTAGACCTGGACATGTATGCATATATTTGTATCAATATCTGCATATCTATAATATCTGCCTATCAATACAGCTCTAATGGGTTCACATTTATAACTGTATTATATATAGTTGTATAACTATAACTTTCATATCTAGACCATATCATATCTATATTAATATATTATATTGAAAGAGAAAAACAGCACAAGAGAAATTGCTGTTTTTACTTTTATTTATTTATTTTTTGTTTTTAGTACAGGGTCTACGTAGATGGGACTCATAGTGATCCTCTTGTATTCAGCCTCCCAAGTGCTGGGATTACAGGAGTGTGCCACCATGCCCAGTCCCAATCGCTGTCTCAGCATGTCCTGGGGGCAGGGCTGGCATAGCACTCCAGGAATTGAACCCAGTCCCTGCATCTGCCTAAGCAGGTGCTTTAATCCATTGAGCTATCTGGCCAGGCCTCTGAAATTGCTTTTTTGAAAGTTTGGGTTTTCTTTTGAAACTGCTTGACTCTGTAACTGCTTCATGGCTTTGTAATTATTTTCTTGATGCCTGTAACCATGAGAGCATAACTGAACATGTGGGATGCCTGGTTGTACCACTGTACCACGCTTCATGGATTGACGATTGTTCGTCTCCCCTTGTAACCAATGATCTCACCCTGTTAGCTCATCAGAAGGCCCGCCAGGCTACTCTGTCTCTCTTCTGTACTACTTTGTACCTCCTACTTGTGTATCATATACAATCCCGAGACCACCAGAGGCCAGGGCCTGATAGTCTGAGAATGATCCCAATCAGTGTCCATTGACATAAATAAATTTACCTCCAACTCTTGGGCATCATTTTGGTGTTTGTGCTTGCCTTTGCAATACATCTATAACATATTTTTAAAAACATATCCATGTCTATCATCATGTTAGTCTACATTTACATAGCTATATCTATATCTAAATGCACTAGTCTGTATCTAACACACATGGAAATTGTAACTAGTACAGATGCACATATATCACAACCTCTTGATTTAGTTTCCACCTGAGTGTGTCATGTTACAAGCTGGTTGTAATTAAAGAATCTATTAATAACCCAGGAGATTTTCACTCAGGTGCAGAGACAAGTAAATTGAGGGTGAAATTAAATTATAGACAACAGGTTATGAAGGGTGAGATATTTTTCTTTTTAACAAAGAGAAATTTATTAAATGAAACTTTGTGAGGACGAAAGTCTATTTCATTAAAATTTCCAACTCATATTTTTAGGTTGCTTCTAAGATATCCAGTAGGTACTTACTCTGTAGTTTACTTGGGTTTAGGATTTAGAGGCTGGAGGCCATTTGTCTGTACTTTATTTTCCACATGTATTGATATGCCAGATAAAAATTGGTCATTTGATTTATTACTGATTTTGATGCTTTTAATAAAAAAATTCCTGGCATGGCTGAGAGTGCTAATTGGATATTTAAGAGAATGGCAACTGGGAAACATTTAAGGCTTGTATTCTGACAGGACTGAGGGCAGCTGATACATGTCCACATTTGTGTCTATGGATGCCTGACTCCAGGAGCAGCAGACTGAAATTTCACAGGTCTCTTCTGTCTGGAAGTTTCTCTTCTACTGCATTCTGAATTTCAGAATGGCAGAGACTAGGGCACATTTCATGTGAGGTTGTCTGTGTGTGTGCAGCATGGGACCTGGGGCAGCCTGAGGCGTGGCTTTACACACTAGATGACAATCAATCTTGAATTTAGTACTTATCCAGGCTTGAGAGATAGCAGAGCTTCTGGCCTCCTTGATTTAGTGGGGAAAATGATATTTTCTTTGATGTAATTTATGAAAAAGTGACTAGCAACAACAGGAGATGCTGGCCACCAAGAGGGAGATAGATTCCAGAGTTAAAATCCACTGAATCTCTTCACCAAGACTATTATTATTATTATTATTATTATTATTATTATTACTAATCAGCTACTATGCTTTTTTAGTAGAAATCTCAGCCTTTCTCTTATTACAGATATAATTTTCCTCCTTCTATTGTTATAGATATAATTTTGTGTTTTACTCTCTCCATTCCTTGACTATTTCCTGCCTTATGTATTTTATTTTTACAATTTTCTTGTACTTACTAATTATTAAAATTATATTTAAATCTACAGATATGCATGGATGAGATAAAATCCTATGTAATGTTTGATATTAACCTACAAAAATAATAGTCCCTTGTGTTTCAGCCTGATATGTCCATATGTATCATAACTAGGTAAAACAATTCTGTGTTGATTAAAGCAGTCACTAGGAAGGAACCACAAATGAACGAGTGCCACCCTTCCTGTCTTTCAGGCCCACCTTCTCCCCCTTGTCATGAACTCAGCCTTGGTCTGTGTGGTCTCTGCACACTATGAGTTCTTGCTCCTCTCCCACCTGGCAGACTGGCCTTCCCTCTTGTTGGTTTTCTCATGTGAGCCCGGGGCCCACAGAGCAGCAGGATGGTGTCTTCTGGATCAGAGCCTGTAGGAGTTACATTGTACTGTGGTTGTGCAGGGCCTAGGAGAGACCAGCCTTCTCTTGAAGGAAGCAGATTTTGGAGAATTTCATCCTTTGTAGTTTGCTGTGCCCTGACTCTGATTGTGGTTCCTATCAAGAAGTTGAGTGCCACCCTCTAGCTTGGCCTGTCTCTGTCTCTTCTATAAACCGAAGCTAGTAGTAGATGTTTCCTGGAGCCTGGGCAAGTTCTGTGCTTGTGGTAATGGGACATGAGCCTTGTCAGCAACTTTTGGCATTCATTGTTGTCCAGTGGTGTCTGTGTGTGGCAGGGTCTTCAGATACTGCTCATTCAGTGCTCAAAAGTCAACCATGTGCACTGGAGATGCACAAAGCTCTCTCAGACTTATTCACATTAACCAGATGCTCATTATTAGGCACCCAGGTGCCTGTTCATGTTGCTATTGGTGACATGGAAGTTCAGGTCAGTTAGTCCTTCTCAGTACCTCTGTGAGGAGGAGAGGTGAGTGTTGGAACTGGCCTCTCTGGCAGAAGGACTTAGTGTGCCATGTGCCTTCTCATGTGGAGACAGATGCCAGCCAGTTCTTATGGGCTACACTGAGCTTTCTCTCTCCAGCCCTGACTCTGTCTTTGTTCTTTCCTCTTCCCCTCCCCACCACCTTTCCCCTTTGATCCAGCTTCTTCTATCTGTCTTCCTGTTTCCCCTTCTGTCCTCCCCCTCCATTTCCTTGGCCACTCAAGCACAGGACTCCAGTTTGCCTGACTGAAATAGGGCTCATTTGCTCAGAAACAGTTACAGTGTCCTAAGATGCCTTTACAAAGTCCCACCAGCCAGGGGGCTGAAAGCAGAAAAGTTGCTTCTCTTTTAGTCTTTGAGACTAACATTCAGAAATTAGGGTGTGGACAGGGCTGTGCTCCCTCTGAAGACACCAATGAGGACTCTTCCTGCCCTTGTCAGCTCTAAGTGTTGCTGGCAATCTTCACTGGATGTTGCTTTATTATACTCTTTCCATCTTCACAGGCCTTCTCCCTGCATGTGTGCCCAAATTTCTTCTCTACTATAAGGATATCAGTCCCATTGGATTTAGAGCTTACCTTAGTCTCTCACTCAACTTAAGCATCCTCAAAGACTATTTCCACATAAAATTATCTTCCTGGAAACTGAGATTAGATGTCAACATACTATTCTGAGGACATGATTCAAACCAAATCATACTCAAAAGTAGAATGGACAATATAGTGAGAGCCATTCATGGAATCTGAGATCTGCCTTTCTCTCCAGCTGAGTCCACAGACCAGGCCCAGGCTTTGTGGCTACTGACCGGCTTAGCCAGGTTGGATTTACCCACATTCCAGGCTGTGATGCTACTTCAATCCCACTGTGAATAGGAAAAATCCCTGTGCTTTTCTTGGGATTAGTGCAAAACCCCAACAAGCCACAGATTATCTGTAACCTTTGAGGACATTGCATTTGGGACTGTTTCCTTGGTTTTCTTCTGACTGACAGGTTATATGTAGATGAACACAGCAGACGGTGAGGTGCAGTGAGGGTGCCAGTGCTGTGGAGTTCCTCAGTGGCCTGGCTTGGTCCTCAAGTCATCAGTGGACATATTGTCTTGAACTCCATCCACTGGGCCCTGGGACTTGCCAGCTGGAAGGGTCACAGTCAGCACAAGGCATAGCCCTGGGAAAGGACTCTGTGGCCACTGCTCCAGGGCTTCCTGACTTGGTGGGACCAGTTGGCACTTGCAAAGTTAACTGCACCTATCTGGGAGCAGTGGTCAGGAGCCAGAAGTGTCCCCTTCACATGGGTCTCCTGTGGGTGCCCAGGTTCTTGATCAGACCATATCCATGGCTGTTATAACTAATGTGCACCTACAGGCTCATTACGGATGCTGTACCTATTACTATCAATTTCATCTCAACGAGACATTTAGCTGGCCTTTGTAGGGAACACCTGTACTACCAGAATTCTGGGAGGCTGAGGCATGAGGATTGCAAGCTTCAGCCTAGCCTAGGAAACGTAGGAACTCAGTGAGACCCTGTCTTAAAATTTAAAAAAGTTTGGGTATGTAGTTCACTACAAAGCTTTGGGTTCAAACAGCAGAACTTACCCCCCTCCCCTCCCCCCCAAAAAAGGACTAGAGGTTTGATGTTTTTTAAAAGGTGGGGCTTTATCAAATTATTAAATAACTATGTTTACTGGCACTGAGTCACCATGATGTTCTGTCTGTTTAATGAGATCTATATCTATGTAGTATGCTTCATGGGGATGAGCCATAGAGCAGAGATAAACTGTTCACATTAATTAGAATTGGCAAGAGGTGATGGAGGAAGGCTTGCAATCCTAGCTAATGGTCTCTCCTTTGCATAAAAAGAACATGGTCTTCCGATGATAGTGTCCTACATGAAACATGATGACTTGTGTAGTTCTGGCTGTAATTCCGTAATTCTGGCTCTTTGCAAAATTTAATTTTAAAACAATTGTGTTGATGAAGCCCTTGAATCTCAGTTTCAAGGTATGGAGGTTTTCTCTTATTTGTGGCATATGTGTGTACATACACACATAGATATACACTTGTGTGCACGTGTAGAGAGGTATGTATGAGCATACAAATGCCTTTTTAAATTTAAATCTGATTTATATTTGTCTGGTAAGAAGATAGATTTCACAAATGGAAACATAAACAGCCCAATCTTGAACCAGCGTCAGTGAAGAGATAACATAGTCTGTGCTTATTTCTTCAACTGGGGCATATCTGGAGTTGAGGTCTACACTGAAAATGCACAACACTCCCTCAGCTCAGATACAGATCATGTGTTCCACGGCCTCTCCCCACCCCATCTACCTTCCCCTGCAGGATTCAGAGTCTTTGAAATAAAGATTCATCTCACTAGGAGATGAGGAGAGAAAACTCATATATGCAGCTTTTAGATGGAAGCCTGTTTTGCTAAACACGGATGACAAAACTAAGATTACAATTTTCCTATTTCTGTCTATTAACCTTGTGCTTTATTCATCATATAGGACAAGGGACCCAACAGGGAAAACAGTGTCTCTGAGGGGTCAATTTGACAACATCAGCATTAGAATGAGATTCATTTCACATTCCATCCCCGATGTTTACCTGAAGTACTGGGCTGCTCTTATCTCTCTGGAAGCCTTTTATTCAGAGGAAAACACATTTAACAGAGAAGCTAGGCCCAGAAATGTGAAGCTCTGTTAATATCACATTCTATTTTAGAGGGAGTTTGACTTGATTTTGGTGAACCTACATAGTTCTTGTTTGATGGAGATCCAAGGTACTGTCCTCTGGTTCCTTCTTGCATACACTTTGGGTTCTTCTCTCCTGCTCCACAGTTAACCTTGGTAAAGGTCACCTTTTCCCACCATTACTGTTCTTCTGCATGAAAAATCCTGTTTTCATCCATTAATCTACAGTAGATGAAGCAGGTGTGGGTGTCCTGAGAGATGACTAACAGACTGAAAATATGATGCCAAGGGATTCCCTGGGACCAAAAGGATACACTGTCTTCTCACCCTTCAGCAAGGTCATAGTCAATGCCTATAGCATGAGAATGGCTCCTAGAAGAAACAATACATATTATTTAATCACACCTTCACATGACACCTCTTCACTTTGGTGTGAAGCCTGGAAGACCAGATGACAATGTGTACATGTGCTTAGGCTTGATGAATAAGGGACAGCAGTGCAGATGTGTGTTGTGATGGGAGCAGAGCCAGAGCATGGCCAGCTAGTCCTGCTTCTCAAATAATGTTTGGCCTCTCTGTGCCGCAGCCCTTCCACCCATGTGTGGGGTTGGCCTCCAGAGGTGGAGGGTCTGTGACTTACTGCGGTCACTCACAGATTGTCTACCTGGCTGTTCTCATACTATGAGGCCATGTGGAGGTTGGATGATACTTTGGGCGATAAGAAAACACAGTAAATGTTTGAATTTAAATTTTTATTACAGTAAAATAAAATGTCATTAACCCACCTCCATAATGTCCTCATTGCTTTGAGCATACTAGGGCATTTCCTAAATGTATTTGGTTTCACTACTATGGCTGCTCTGATGTCCTGAATCTGTTTAAAATGTCCACTGTAGGTCATTTTCATTTTAGGGAAGAGTTAAAAGTCATATTGTGTCAGATCTGGTGAATACTGTGAGTGGAAACGTTATTGTGTTTTCATGAGTCTACCTTTCTCTTAGATAACACTTGGCAACAGCATTCACTGCGTTTATGATCACATCGGATAGAGCATGCACAAAATAAGACTTTCAGAATTGCTTCAGCAAGTGGCAAGAACAATAGGATAAGTACATTTGAAGTGTGGAGGAGTATTCTGAGGAGGAATAATGGCAATTTGTCTTTTACTTCTGTAGTATTTTTTTTTAAATTTAAGCATTCACTATATTTTGGTCACATCCTGTAATTATGATTTCAACAGCTGATTTTGGAGAAAAGTGTTTGTAGTGTTTATAGCCCAGTCAGGGGAGAAGTAAGTCTTATTTCTATGACTCATCTCAGAGAAATGGGCAAGAGAGAAGACACTGGAGAAGGCCAGGGTGATCTAGGGTCTGAGGCTTCTGAGCCTTTGATATCTTCAGTGCAAAGTGCTCAGGGTGTGGAGCCAGAGCTGTAGAGGTCACAGTGAGCATCATTCTAAGGAAGCTCTACCACTACTGCAGAGCCACCAGGCAGGTTGCGACGGTTCAGCTGAATTGTCAACTTGATTGGCTCGAGATCTGCCTATGGCATTAGTGAAACATGCTTCTGGCTATGTCTGGATGGGTCAGTGAGGCCTTGTGCGTGCACAGTCTGTCTGGTCCTAAGCCCCTTTCTCTCGGGATCTCTTCCTTTGTGCTGTGTTCTGGCTGTCATTTGGTTAGCAGCAGTCCTCCACCAGCTATGATGTTTCTTCTTCTTTGAAGTCAGCCAATCATAAACAACTCTCTCACATCACAGGATGAATAAACTTCTCTTTTAATTAGTGGGTGTTGAAT
>NW_004524696.1:6648970-6719038 GCF_000260255.1 Octodon degus | reverse complement strand
CCCTTGGGCCTCCAGCCTGAGAAGCGCTGCCTGATGAGCTGGTTCCTTAGGATGTGCTTCACCATGCTCAGCTATCCAGATACCTAGAGGCTACATAGCCATGGCTCAAAGCATACTGGGTACTGCTTGGGCCAATGGCAAACACTGGGATCACCTATGTGAATTTTCAGGTATCCAAAAAGAGTTCTGGGGTCATGTAGGCTTTTACCCAGATTTCAAAAGAAGGCCTGGGAATCCAGGTCAGATACCTCTGAAAGAACAGTGGATAAAGCTGTGAGAATAAAGTCATGTATCCTGGATGTCAGGTATAGAGCTGCTGGACCTAATGTTTGCCCTGCTATGCCACTGTATTTTTGTGTTGAATAACTTTCTGCTTCAATTTTAGAGGGTTACACTATGAACTTGCCTTGACTCTCAGAGGAAACATAGACTGCTGAGAAGTGCTGGAACTATTGAAACTGTGAGGAAGGACATTTTCAATTGTACACAGGATAGTTATATCCTCTTGGTCAGATTTAAGATTTTATTTGTATTTTGAGATTAAATATGATTGAAGAAGCTATGTTTAAGTATTAAATTGTCAAGGGGAGAAATGTGAAAGTTAAGGTGGATTGCTTGCGAGTTACCCATGGAACTGGAAAGCACAGTTAGGGTATCTGAGTGGGACATGTAGGTTTATCCTTGGGTGCTCTATCTTGCCCCTGGCTCCCTCCACTCTGGTTCTCCTCTCTTGCTGATGTGAGGTGAGCAACATTTTCCCTCCAAGACTTTTTGCCATGATGTTTCTCCTTTGGATTCAGCCAGGCATGGTCTGATTACTCTGAAACTGTGATGCATATTAAACTTCTCAGCTTTACATTGTGAATGTTGTGCATTTGGTCCTATCAGAAGGAAAGGTGACTAACACAGGGCTTGAGACATATTGCAAGAGTTTGGGAATGGAGCCAGTGTGGTGTTTAAAGCCACAATAAAGGAGATATTCAGGAAAATGTCAGTGCAACCACTGGCCAGGGTGGTGTAGAGCAGTAACCAGGAGGTATTCCTGTGTCAAAGGAAAATACAAAGCAGCTGAGAATGTGATGAGTAGCAGAGTATAAGAGAAGGGTAGAAAATTTTTTTCTTTAGATGCACTTCCGTTTTTAGAAACAGTATTACAACTACAGAAAAAAAGCTTGTGATAGTGACCCAGATATCTCATAGTTGTACACATAGTTATTGTATTATTAATATCTTAGCTATGGCTAAGACCTATGATGTTCATAGGTCACCATTAATTGGTATATCATCATTGCTGAAGCTTACCTGTCACTTTGACTTTGATTTTGTTTGGAGGTCCTTCTCCTGCTCCAGAATCCTGTTGCAGGTCAGTAGTGTATTAGTCAGTCCTCATTCCTAGGACGAAATATCTGTCATATACATTTTAGTGCCTATTTCTGAGGACAGTGGTCCTCCTTTTACATGTGCTCTCCACTGGGAGTGGATGATTTAAAGTATTACCCTTGAACATTTCTGCTAGACAATGGCATGTCTCTATCTGAATCTCATATAATTTTAAAGTTTAATAAACAAATTCCCTAGAAGCACTTTGCATTCTTCCAAAACAGATGGTCTCTGGTTAAAGTCAGTGAAAGCCAATAATTGGTTTTGAATCAAATTATTCTTGAAGTCCTGACTTGTGGCTTCCAAAGCTGATGCTGCTAAGCAGGAGCTCTGCTGGATGGAAGGGAGACTGGAGCCCTCACATAGTTTTGAATAAAACAATCACTGATCTAGTTTTAATTATGAGAAATAATGTATCTCTTAAGGATTTAAACATGTTTTCAGCTTAAAATTTATAGGCAGACTGCTACTACTTGCCACTCTCCCTTACCCTTTCAGTACTGTTCCCGAAACAGCCTTTGCACGCAGGAGTGCACCAGTGGGCTTCACATGCTGGAGATGGGACCTTTCACAAAACTCTGCACCCACTTCCCAATTTGCCTCTCACTGCTGTGATGAGACCAGAACCTGAGAAGTGGAGAGCTCATTCCTAAAAACCTGGAAAATGTCTCCAAATTCTTTTCCTTTTAGTATAACACATTATCAGGAAGTAATATTTTAAAGATATAGAAGGGCACAATTAAGACCCCTTCTATTCACAGCCTCTCCGGAGTGGTTCTTGCCTCAGGAGCCAACACGGACATCCTTACCTGAATATCCTTTCAGAGCGGCCCATCGCCCTTAGGACCCTTCAGGGTTATGGTCCAAGGCCGCCATTTGTTTCATCACCATTCATCATTAGGCTGTTTCCTAGTCCTGTGCTGTTGCCAGCAAAAGCTTCCTTTGCTGTCTGTGGATCTTCCTCTTCTTTCCATGCAAAGTGTCTCAAAGCTGCATTTCTCTGAGGTGGAGCCACTGGGTCTAAGGGAACACATTCTTTAAATTGTGCGAACATTTTCAATTTTGACAGCTGTCATTAAATTACAGAGGTTGAATTGATTACTACATATTGGAGTAATTAATGGTTGTACCTTATCCTTCATCCTGGCAAAGAAGTGTGAGGGTAAACTGACAGTGCCTTGTGAATCGAGTTGCTTCACATTTATATCCAAATGTAGGACCAATTTATATTTCTCATGAGTGATGTTGAACATTTCCATAGGTCTAGAAAGTATTTGTTTATCCTTCACATTGCCTGTTTGTTCACATGTTTTGCCCATAGTTCTATCATGTCATTGATCTTTCTTTTATTGATTTGTAGAAACTCTTTAAAGTAAGGGAGGGAGTGCTTTCTCTGTGATATATGTTGTAAATATTCTCCCTGTTTGCTGGTTTTAATTTGCATGCATTGGAGAGCTTTGCAATCAGAAAACTCTTATATTTGTATAATTGAATGTACTAATTTATTCTTCTATGGCTTCTGGATTTTTACTTGTTCAGAACACAAATTTTTTTATTTTGTGATTAGGAACATTTTCCAGTATTCTATTTCGTTGTTGTTTTGTATTTGATTCTTTGTTCAATGTGGAATTTATTTTTATATTAGTGATAAAGATCAGTTTTTTTCCCCCAGATTGCCACCCAATGTCCTTGAAGTATTTATTGGACTTCCTTTTCCTTCAAGATATAAAAAAAATACCTTTGTTATATACTAAATCCCTGATATAGATATTTGGATCTATCTTTGGAGTCCCTGTTCTATTTCATTGATTCCTCTGTCCATTTGATTCAGTTGTTGTGACATTAACATTATAGTGTTTTTTTTTTTTTCCCAACATGTAGTGATCGGGACACTAGTGATAGGGTATGTTTTAACACCTGATATGAGTGGTGACTGTTTATCATGTTTTTTAGCCCAGCAATTTTATGGTTAATATTGAATGTTTGATTGGGATTACATGAGATTTTAAAATCAATCCATGTAGAATTGATATCCTCACATAAGGCTTCACATCTGAGGATAAAATGTGACTTTTAATGCAGAAGAATTTTTGTTTGAAAGCATCAGTGAAGTCTGAAGTTGTTTTAATGCATTTTGTGTATATATCATGCAGTCTTTCCCCAGCCTGCTGTGGGTGTTATAGGTGATCTGTGTTCACCTGCCTTACTGAATCACTCTGATAACTTGTAACTTCTCAGGTGCCTATTTGTGTTTTCCAGGCCATGATTCTGCCATCTGCAAATGATAAGAATACAGTACTTCACTGGTCTTGGTCCCATACTGCAGCCCCTGGGTCTGTATAACCCTCTCAGCATCTCAGAGACATGCTCAATCTCTGCCACAGTCCAATAAACTTTTGCTTAATTCAGTTGAGTCTTAGCTTCCTTTTCCTTTCCTCACTGAAGCTTAGTTTACACATGTTGTTTCTACTTCTGAGCACCTCAGATGTTCCATTACCTTATTCACTTCTGTGATCCTGAAGCACAGCTGACAGGAGTTTGCAAAGATTTGGAGTCTTGGGGTTAGAAATACATGGGGATGAGTTAAATCACCCAAGCCCCTAGCCTCTGATATGTCTTTCATAATCCTCTTCTCCTGCTCCTATGTTGGTTAGCATTCTATCACTGTGACAAAATACCCGAGAAGAGCCATTTGGGGCAGGAAAAGTAAATTTTGGCTCACAGTTTTAGAGGTGCAGTCCGCAGTCAGCTGTTTTGCCCCAGTATTTTGAGCCTGAAATGAGGCAGAACATCATTGTGGAAAGTTGTGGTGGCCAAGAGCTACTCACTGCATGGCCCCCAGGAAGCAGAGAAAAAGAAAGATCCAGATAGGAAGAGGCTGGGGATCAGATACGGTCACCAAGGTCACTTCCTTAAGATTGACTCCCTTCTGCTAGCTCCTAAGTCTTTGTTTCCTTTCAATAATGCCATCAAATTATATGGTAAAACATCAATGGATTAATCTGCTAATGAGGTTAGAGCCTATCTAATAACTTTCCAAAGGCTCCACCTCGGAACACATGAATGAGCCTTTTGAGGGATTACTGAGGTACAAACCATAACATTTTTCTTTTTATATACCAGGATCATCTGAACATTTTGCATCCAGTCTAACCATGACAAAATCCTATATGACACTAAATTCTTAGCTATTTTATAAAAGGAATGAAGATGCAGAATTATCGAACATCTTACCACTATTATATAGACAACAAGTCAAAGACCAACCTTTCATCTGCTAATCTCCTCTGGCCTGCCTCTCATACTCTAGGACTTGTCCTCAGAATCATATCTCCATTGATAATTTACACTTATCTCACTGTGTACATCCTCCTGGACTTCCCCTCCTTAGGTCCTGTTCCTTCCTCCACACCTCTTGCTGTGAACATATGTGGGCCTGTTATACACTTTGCCTAAACTACAGCTGACTGCCCACTGTGGATGGGACAGCGCATCTACTGAGCTTTTTACCTTGCTCACAGCTTCCCTTTAGAGTTTTCTGTATGGACTGTCCCCTGCCATTCTTTATTCACACCTCCTTTCACTGACGCCCCTCTGTGGTGGTCACATCCTTCTAGAACATGCTGTTGAATCTTCCTGCATTGGTGTAGATTGTTCTCTCTGGCTCGGGTCCTTCCTCTGTCTGACCAGAGTTCACTCTTCCAAAGCCTACCAAATTGTTTCCATGTTAATGAATTGGTCCTTGCTGTGCTGAATACAACCAACATTATCCACTTACAAATACCACACTGTATCTCAGTTATGCTCCTAAACAGCTATGCTGCAACTGAAGGCCCAGCTTCCTGTTTGTAGCAAAGATTGTGTATTGATATAGCTCACATTTTTGTAAGTACTCAATAAATATTTTATTAGTATTTATTATTCATCTAACATTTTTTGTTTTTTAATGTAATACAAGTGGAGATTAACAAAGCAAGTTAAACAAGCACTCTTCTTACTTCTACGGAAAGATAAAATAAAATTGCATAACAAAATAGAGAATAACAGTTTAATAAAGTGTGTAGCACAATCTTATAAGAATGCTCAAAATGATGCTCAGAGTACAAGTCAGACAATAAATTTCTTACAAAGAACAAATAAATAAATAAAAGGATAATGTTATGTATTATTTTGTTGTCTGTCTAACTGACTAGATAAAACACGTTAAATTTTCTGTTTTACTTATTCATATTAAAGCCAATTTCCATGTTGTAATTTTAAGATTTTTCCTTTAATCTTCCAGAGTAATGATTCATTTGTCTGATTGGTGGGCTTTTTATACTATATAACAACAATTAATTTGATGTTATGTAAGAGCAATTAATTTTCTCAATTCATTGTTAAGGACACAGAATAACAACTCACTATAGTTAATGACAGTTTCTAGCCACCCAGTATAGTCTCTGTAGGGTGAAGATCTCAGGAAGAATACTAGATAATCATTCAGATTGATGTACTTAGTGCAGCACGTATATATTGTAAGTTTAGTATGTGCCAGACATTGTTCTAGGTGCCAAGACTATAGCTACATTTGCAATGAGATGTTCACATGAGCTTGGCTGTATGCTAAGCTCTGAATTATTTAATTCTTAAAAATGCTACTGGAATGGGTTTTATATTAGTCTTACAGACCCATTTCAAAGCACAGCCAGTGAGTCGCTCCCACCACACTGGAGAGGGCAGAGAGGGACTGGAGAGGACAGGGTAGGGATGCCTGTATCCCGGTGTCCACTCCACCATGTGGTACTGGTGCTACTCACATGAAGTGGTCATTGTCCGTGTGCTGCACTGACACATGATATGCACCGTGTAGATTGCATGTATGTGTAGATGGTGCCCACCTGTGGATGGCTTTTGCAGTGACAGGTGTGCTTGGAGATGCTCTGTCTTGGAGCGGCTGGTATAGTCCTCTGGAGCCAGGATACCTTACTATGTGTGCTGACAGACTCCCCAGAAATGCTCAGATCTCAGCCCTGTACTTTTGTCCTCCTCACTCAACCATCTCCTATGGCCCCAGTGTATATTGTTTGTGTGCAAACTATTGCCAGATAAACTTGCATCATGAGAGAACCCTGACTGTAACCATGGAGTGTCCATCTGCACACCAATCCTGTGCAGGAGGTACTTTTGTTTTTGAGTTCTGATCTTGGGAAATCTCAGTGATGATACAGTGGTGAATTATGGGGCAGTGAGTCTACTTCTTGCCTGATGTCCTATCTCCTTTCATGGCAAGAGATAGATATCTCTTCTCTGCTGAGTGCCTGCCCTCCTGTGAGCTTTACTAGGTGGAGTTGGTGCAGGAGTCACAAGTTAGACCCTGATGTATGGAACTGTCAGGCCCTGGATAACCAGTAGGTGAGCACTTCAGTTGTAGGAGTGGCTGAAAAACAGGAAGACAAACTGATAAACTTTATCTTCAAGTGTGAAAATTTGACATTTAAGCAAACCAATGGCATCAGCATATTTCCTTTACTGACTTTGTGTAAATATCTAACAACCCAACTTTCTTTGCTCTTCTAGTTCCAGCCCAGTGCTGGGCATGGTGGCCCCAGCCCCATCCCAGGTAAAGACCCTTGTACTATGGTCCTCCCACACAGGGGCAAGCTCTTATCTTTAAAGGTAAACAATACTGTTCTGATGGAGACAACACTGCTTTTAAATGTTCTTGCACTAGACCAAAATGGTGTCATACTGTTATTAATTCATTTGGGATTTGAACCTCGAACTTGTCATGTGACCACTTGTTAGACTGATGTTTAACTAGAAGTAGGTAAATATTCTTTGAGGAGGTTGCACTGACTTCCCTAAAGTTGCATTAAATGAGAAGCATATCTAAGCTTAATTCTGAAGAGCACGACCTTTCCATCCACTAATGGAGTCTCTCTAATTTGTTTATTGCTTGAACGCTAATGACCCTGGAATATAAATTTTGTAGCAGGCCATGGTGCCTGGTTTAACCCTGCAACGTTTTAATGTTTGGGAACTGAAAAGGTCTGTATTGAGTTTCAGAGGGAATGTCAATACTGAGACTTATTAAAAAAAGAAAATACACACATCTGGATGATGCTGCCAACCCAGCAACCTGCACTCCAGGGTTAGATGCCATGAATAACAGAGGAGGCTGACTAAGAAGGCCTCAGAGCCCAACACACGCTGACGGCAGGCACTGCAGAGAAGGCCTCCTTGCTGACTGCCTCTTTTCGTGTTCTCTCCTTCCTGTCTGCTAGGGACTTTCACCAGTCCAGCTCAGCTCTTCTTTTTCTAGTGGATTGATTTGTTCCTGCTCCCCTGAAAATCATGGCTTCCCACTAAGAAATGACATTACTAGGGATGGAGAGATGGTGATGTTGCAGACAACCTCAAAGCATGCACATACCTCGGTTAGTTCAAATGTTTACCTTTTATGATCATTTGGACTTTGAGAATCAGAAATCTTGTGGTGTCAGACCTGCTGAATGAGTTGGATGAGAACACACCATAATGTTTTTATTTGACAAAAATTGCTGTAAGCACTTTGAATCAATTTGAGACATCATGGCAGCCATGGAAAGATACTCACAAAACAGGACCTCCAGAACTGCTTCAGAAAGTGGCCAGAATGACAGGTGAATGTGGTGAAGGTCAAGTCAAAGGAGATTAATGGCAATGTGCTTTTGTACTATAATAAATTAATTTTGTTTAAACACTCACTAGAGTTGTTTATTATGCCACATACAGATAGAAGAGGAAAACACTGGTCACAGAGAAACCCTGAGAGGAGAACATGTCTCTCTCTGCTTATAAGGCAGGGTTTGTTTTCCCTCAGCAGACCTCTGGTGGGCTGCGGTAAGGGTGGAAGTGGGCTGGTGCCCTCTGTACAATAAAGGAAGAGTAGTGGGGGGTCTCCAGAGGGAATGTGGGTGCCCATGATGGCCACAGGGGCTGGACGGGACACAGGCTGAGCATGATCTGGCCATAGCCCTGGGGTTTGAAGTGAAGTCCCAAGAATGGGGCTCACACAGAGTGGCCAGTATTCTGACAGGTGGGGTTTGAAGGGTCTGGGTTTCTTCTGGCACCAAGAGACATGAAAGACAGGGGAGATCAGGTATTGGCAGAACCCAGAGAAGTCAGATGAAGCCCTGAGAGACTCATGCTCTGTTGATCAAATGTTTGAAAAGTTTACTTTGTGTTTTCTCAAAGCATTTGGGTATGCTTTTTGTCCTTGAAGATAATGAGAGAACACATTGCTTGGGTTTTCCAGGGATGGTGGTTTTCAATTCAGAAGGAAAGCTGTCACTACTCTGCTTGAGAGGAGAGCAAGAGACTGGCTCAGTGGTGCGTGCCCAGAATCCCGGCCGTCTGGAAAGCTGATCACAAGTTCAAGGATAGCCTGGGCAACTTAGTGTGATCCTGTTGCAGAATAAAAAATACAAAGGGCTAGAGGAGAGGACTGGGGAACCAATGCAGGGCTGGTGATTGCCGGTCCTTGCCCTGTCTGAGCAAGGTAAAATGTGTGAGAAAGCCATTCCCCGAAAATTCTCATGTGCATGTGAAAAATCACGGACTGAAAAGGATCCAGGGTTTAGGACAAGATAAATTTATACCCAGCCTTGCACATTCCATTGACAAATTTGCTGTTTTGGCGTTGTTGCCTCCGACCTCCTGGTTACCGGGGGGATGACATTAAAGTGAAGAAAATGGCTTATTCTGTGTGATAAATTCAAACAGAGATGACGCACTTTGCCCACCAAGTATATCTAAGAAATTGTGGGGAAATGTCAAGCATTTCAAGAGAATGCTGCTGTAAATTCCGATGCTGGTGACTTCAACAATTTCTGCAGAGTAGAAAGGTCTCTTTGTTCGTGCTCAGCTGACGCTCAGCATGTGGAATATTATGAGCTAGGGGGTCATATGAAAGCTGAAGGAAAAGAAAGAAATCTGTGACAGAACTCAGGCACTAGAGGGTTGGGGGCTGCTGGGGGTGTGTGGCACAGGAGGGTGGCCTGGCTCCCCAGGAGCCTGCAGGCTGATTTGCTTTTCCCCCTGGCTTGTCTCCGCCCACATGCAAGCTTTCCTGAAGCCAGCAGGGTGTCCTTCTCAGAGGGTGTGTATGTTGCTCCAGAACTGGGGAAAACAAGTGCCACATGGGGCCCTCTGAAAGCCAGAGGGGAGTGAGCACCCCATTCAGAGGGCTGTCACCACACCACCAAACAGGGCTGCTAGGAAACCCACATCAGCTGCTCACAGTGACACTCAAGCATGCTTTAATAGCAGCATGCCTGAGTGGCAAGATTTAATAACCTGGGAAATAGAGAGGAAAAGAGTCCATGTAGCAGACTCCAGAAATTTGTTCTGGTTTGGACTGAATTTGGGAAAAGAAAGAAACAGTAAAAAAAAGAACACATTCAAATCTTCAACATTCAAAACAAAATAAAATAAATGTACCTGCTTCCCAGGTGTAGGTGAGAATGAATGCTCCCACCAGTGTCCCCACGTGGGTGGGATGGCAAGGAGTGAGGTGCTGTGCCCCACAACACAGGGCTGGGGCAGACTGCCAGAACATTTATCACAGTGACCTCTTGGCAGCAAGAGGGGAGAGAGGGCAGAAGCCCCCTGTCTGCTGGTTCAGTTAGCCCAGCCCATGCTACCTGCCTCTCCAAGTCCCATTGGAGGAGCTGGCGGCAGTTCTGTCATCAGTGATGCTGCATGAGCAGTGTGGCCTGCACCTTGCCACTGCCCAGGCTGTCATGGAGCAGGGCAAACTTTTTAAGTGCCCCTTGGGGATGCCCAAGCTCTCACAGGCTTTGGTGGCTATGAACTCGGTTTTAGGTTGAGCTTCAACCCATTTTCCTAGCTGGCCACTCTTTTGCTTCAGCCACTCCTTTACTCCTCAGAAGTGGTTGTGGACACAGTATGCTATCGGCCTTTTTTAATGAGAGTAAAGATTACCCTGCATGATGACAGAAAGGCAATGTGTGTACGTCCAGCTTCTCGGGTCAATACCTTATTCTGCTAGGGCAGCATCCCAGTGTCATTATGCATCAGAGGGGGAGGGCAGCATTCTCTTCTTATAGCTACAGACCTTAGAGGGAACTCAAAAATCAGCCTGGGACTTTCCTCATTTAGGGAGAGGAAGCCATGTGTGAGAAGGGAGGAGGGCCGTCTGAGGGGTAGGCTGTCTTCTGGGTGGTTGGCTTGGCTTTGGCTTTATAAAGATGCATAAACTGTAGTCTTGGCTATTGGGACTGTGGCTATATTGCAGGCCATTTGAACACAGAGCACAAATAGTCCTGCTGGGGCTGGCCTCAGGGCATGCTCAAGAACAGAGGTAGAGGGATCATTGCAATCTGGAAGTATGCAAGGAGGCTTGATGGGTGGTCTCTGAGAATAAAAAGAGATTATATGAAGAAGGATGCTATTATAAGAAGTGGTAAGGACAGTCAGGAGCAGAAGCCAGAAACGGGATGTGCATGTTAAAGCACAAACACATACAAGACACAAGCAGGAGGGCAGGGGCTGGCAGAACTTGGGGGCTTGGCGGAGACAGTGTGTTGCCCCTTTGCATCTTGGAACTGTAGCTGGCAGTTGACCAAGACATGGCCCATTTGGTCTTCTGCACCTTTGCCACATTTCACTGCACACAGAGAAAGTTTCTCCTTTCCAAAGACAATCTGAACTTCTGCTTTGTGCTCCTCTCCAGGAACCACTGCTAGGAGCTGCCCGAGGTCATCTAGGCCCCCCAGGAGCAGGCAAGAAGGAGGACAGTACAGCCTGTATTGGACTGGAACTGGGAGGCTGGATGGTGGGGCTAGGGGACAGTATCTGTAACACCATCCTCAATCCCTGAGAGAAGGGTGTGAAAGACTCAGGGGCCCATTGGAGCCTGCACCCCAAGAGGATAGGAGCAGGAAGTGAGGAGGATGCAGAAGTGCTGCTTCCTGTGGGAAGAAGGAATGTTTATCTAAGTGCTGTGAAGGAAATTTCATTGTAGCTCTTGGAGAGATGCAGAGGCAGATTGCCTGGAACCACAGGTCTGCCCCAGTGAGAAATCTCTCTATTAGAGAAGCACACCAAACTCTATCTTCTTTAGGGTCTCTGATGGAGTATGAAGTAAACGGAAGACTTGAGCTTCAGAGGAGCAGTGAATTGGGCCCAGAGGTGGTGTCAGGCACAGTCAGCATCCACGGAAGCATGCAGAACTGCAGAAAGCAGAATTCAGCCCAGATCGCAGTAAAGGGGGCTAATGGGAATGACTGAGGTTTAAAGACGGATGCAGAATTTGTTTACCTGCTTCTTAGCCATCAAATGCTCTGCAGTGGCCCTGGTGTTGTGGGGTCTTTGCTAGAATTAAGGCCAGCAGGATGAAAAAAGCCAACAAACCTTTTTTGTGTTCCTCTAGCACTTTGATTGAAACCGACTTTTCATATTTATCGCAACCTGCTTTGGAGCCTTTTCAGAGTTCGTCATAGGCAGTCTTGCAGAACTTCCTCAGGACCGGAGGACCAAGTACAGGTTCTCTTTCTGCCCATGCCCAGGTCTGGCTCTGGGGGTGGAGAAAGTGCTCCGCAGGGGTAGTGCATAATTACAACACATGGGAGGCCTGGGGCTCCCAGTGCCTCTCATGGAAATTGTATTCCAGCAAGCCAGTGAGACTCTAGGAAGAGCCTGTGAGCTCTGTCCACATTTTAGAATGTTTCACCCTTATTAATGGTGTGCTGACTTCTCCTCCACCAGAGCCCAGGGGGTTATTACCCTGTTTCCTGTCAGATCTGAGCCACACTCATGGAACAGAGGCAAGCCACATTGGAAGCTGCCAGCCTTCCCTCACTGGGAGTTTCTGGGTTAGAGTGTTTTCTTTACTTTGCTTTCCTAAGACACAAAACTTTAGTGAGATGAGGAGCGAGTATCAGAGAAGTGAAGTGTTAGGATTTGGATTCCTAATATACCTCATAACCTGTGTTGAAGGGCTCAGTTTCCTATGTGGCAGAGTTCAGAGATGGGAACTTCAGAAGTGATTGGATCCCAAGGTGACCTCATGGGTGAGTGAACCCATTGGTGGCCTCAGATGTTAGCAAGCTACCAAGAGGAGGTGCCAGCTTTAGGGTGGGGGTCTAGCTAGAAGAAGCCATGGAGAAGCCCTTGCTCTATCACTTCCTGACCTCCAGGAAGGAAGCAACTTTGCTCCACCATGGGCTCCCTACCTGAGGCTGACCCTGGACTGAAAGTGCAAAACTTGGGAGCCAAAGTAAACCTCATCTTTTTAAAATTAATTTATCACTGATATTTTGACACAACAGAAAGCTGACTAACTCATGAGGTGACAGAGGGAGGCTGCTGGGAAGAGCGCCTACTTTTAAGTGTTTGGATGTTGGGATGACAAGCTGCTGAGTCTACCAATAGAGGCCCTCTGTGAGTCAGTGCCTCACAGCCTGGCTGTAATTCAGCCTTCTCTTGAAGCCTTTAAGATGACACCAGAGTGCCACCCACATGCAAATGGGGTGGGAACTTCTGGCATTTTCCTACTGAAATCACTGTGTGGCTTAGGGGAGCCCAAGGAGAAGGGTCATTTGGGAAGCTCTTAGGATACAGGATCCAGGGGTAGCCATCGCTGTCCAGCAAAATGGAAAATGGGAGGAAATATGAAGCCCTCAGAGAGGGATGATTGCATGTGAACATTTAGGTCATTGATTCTGGTCTCCTAACATTTTTTTGTAGTGTAACTACACTTCTCTGGCTCCCTTTGGAGGCCACTCATGGCACAGTCTTCTAGAAAGAGTTTGCTACCACATGTACCTAGGTCTGGTCTCCTTTTCAGACAACTGGATGGATCTGTATCACTGGATTATGGATGGGTGATGAAGGAGAAGAACACTAAAATGATGGCTTAGCATGGCCCAAATTTATCCTCTTTCCTTGAGAGCCTGTCAAGGCACTAGGACTTCCCACCCTCTGGAGGCCCTAAAAGGGATTACTTCACTGTGTTTTTGGATTCCTGTGCTTTCTGGGAGTCCTTGACCTCCGCATGCCACACTCTACCTCATTCACATATCAGACCCTTGCAGAGCTTACCAAATGGTCCTTGGCCATCTTGTCATCTCAAAATCCATAACTCAATTCCTTCTGCAGAGAGTTTCTTCCAGGTAATATAACAGGGAAAAGTTTTAGGATTGAGACCTCCTACTTTTGGGACCATTTTCAGCTGCCCAACCTTTCTTTAGGCAGAAAGGATGCTAGTTAAAAAAGTAAGGAGGGGCTGTCATCTTCAATATTTCTCAGGAGTTCCAAAACATCATTGTCCAACACAGAGGAAAGGATCGTTCCCACCTCAATTCTGTAGGAAATCAGGACAGCTAAGCTACAATGTGATCCCCCTTATCTGTGGGAATTCATTCCATAACCCTGAGAACACCTGAAACCAGGAATACCACAGAACCTTATTTATGTCCCCTCACCTGCACTGTATTTCCACATTCACTAAGCATGTGCCATGATCTATAGCCATTACTTTTGCAGTTTAAGTTATGACAGCAAAGCAGTGAATGATCTCACAGACAGAAAATTCATTCCTACCATCGATCTTAGCAACTTTGGAAGATTTTTTTCCTTTCCTTAAGAAGTTTCACCTTTTCCCTTAAAAGAAGCACTTTACACCTCCTCATTGGCAGATCCTGGTTTCAGCATCATTCCTTTTGTGCTTTAGGGCTATAATTAAGTGAAATCAAAGTTACTTGAATACAAGCCCTGTGATATCATAACAGGGCATCTGATAACTAAGAAAATCACTAGCAGCTAATGGAAGGGTAGCATACGCAGTGTGGATACACTGGGCCAGGAAGTTATGTTAGTAACTTTCTCATTTCTGGGACACAATATCTAACATCCAACTTGAAGGAGAGATTTATAGGTTTATTTAAATCATAGTTTCCAGTAGGTTTAATTCAAAGTTGGTTGATTTGAAGACTGAATTGCCATGTTTGGAAAGGTCTGGTGGAGTACAGCTCCTCATTCAATGGCAGCCAGGAAGCAAAGAGAGAAGGGAGGTGCTGGCTATAAGAAAATATTTTTTTTGTCAGACCCCTAGTGTTCACCTCCAATGAGACCCCACCTCTGAACTGCGTGTTCAGCTGTTGACTCCTCAGTGGATGAACTCATTGATGGCATAGCATGATCTGATCATGTTCCAAACACATAAGGCTTTGGAGGAACACTTTAGATCTAGGTTGTAACAGTAACAATTCATGACTCTAGCTGGGACAGAATAAGGTAGTATGTGATTGTAATTTAAAAATATTTTTAAAAAATATTTTAAAAAACCTATTTACTTATTTATTTATTTGATACAAGGTCTCCCTCTGCAGCTTGGACTCATAGTGATTCTCCCTGTCATAGCCTCCCCAGCGCTGTGGTTATAGGCTTGCACCACCACATTTGGTTTCAGGGCCAGCTTGGCACACCCAGAGCTCCAGGGCTTGTATAGCATGCAGTATTGGGTATTGAACCTGGGTCCTTGAGCTTACCAGGCAAGTGCTTAGACCACTGAGCAATCTCCCCAATCCCTGTGATCCTAATTTAAAATTTAGGAATTACTTCAGGAACTTCCTGTTTAACATTTTTGAAACATGTTTGACCATGGTGAAAAAAGACCAAGGGAAAAGGAAACAAGAGTCTTAGGACTGCTGTACAATGGGAGGCAACCACTGTCAACCTGTAACTCACATCTTTTGTCACTGATGGTCCTGTGTCATCAATGGCAGGATTGGGCAGAGACAACTGGGATCCTGTGGGGAGAGAGATATGGGAAGTGAATTCTGTATAGAGCAGAACACAGGCTCTGCCTCAGTGGACCAGGACTTTTAGTTAACTTCAGAGCAGCAGTTCTCCTATGCCTGAGGTGAAAACATAAGTCATAAGAAGAAGTTTATCTCAGCACATTTTGTGCAGTTACAGCAAAATAAGTAAGACTGGGAAACTTGTGGAGATCAGAACATTCTTTCTTATAGTTCCAAAAGCTGGGAAATCTGAGAAAATGATACTGGCATCTGGTGAGGGCTTTTTTCTTTATCACTACATGGTGGAAGAGCAGGAGAATGAAAATGTACTGCAGCAGTTCCTTTCTTTAATGACAGTTCAGGATGAAGACAGTGCCTCCATGACCAAAATACCTCCCAATGTATGTCACTTCCTTGCACCACACAAAGAACCAGATTTTCAACACTAGAGTTTGGGGATATATTCAGAACATAGTAGGGATTTTCCAAGCACACAGACCTATGGAAGCTTTAAAGCTGTGCATGGGTGGATGCTATGGATTATGGACCCTGGAAGCGAAAAGGAGAACCTAGCCATACTTCTATGCTGAGGAGACAGCCCATGCCAATATAGTAAGTGGCACCTGCGGTCTCTTTGTCCCTGGATGCCTCATTCTTTGGTGTGATATTGCTGATATACACTGTGCAGTGGGTGGACCTGAGCCTATGGTGTCCTGTCATCCACATCAGCTGATGGTATCTGGGAGTGCTTAGGAGAGGTTGGGAGAGGGCAGCTCTTCTCTCTCTACAGTACTGTTCATCAGGTGCCCATTCTTCTAGCCAAGGAAACAATGCTGTGCAGAATTAAAACTCAGTGTCATTAAGTCAAAGCACATTTGGCTACATCTTGCTGCAGAACACTAAAGTGAACGAGTTGATATGGAGACATACGGGGCTGGAGGTGGCATTGTGTAGTCTGGTAATTAAAATGATAATCATTTGGAATATTTGCCAAAGATCTAAATCTAAGTTCACCCAAGAGGTAAAGAGTCAACACCCTTTTTATGACACCCCCCAGCACCCACAAATGCTGTGGCATTTAAACCTCTGACAGCTTGTCTATAGAAAACCCGCTGGTGAGGGATTTATAACTCAACCATAAAAAGCCACTCTGAGTTTAAGGTTGGCATGTAAGAACTCAGCACAGGAGTGAATTAATTAATGAATTTGTCCTTTCTTTCATCAATTTGACTGACACCTTCAAACCTACCCCCTTGAGATGTGGTCTCCACAGATCTCATAAAGCAAGAAACTGTAGGCTTGGCCAATGCCTGAAAAGAGCATGCACTCAGAAATCACCAACCTTGTAGGCAAATGAGGGGGGAAGAGCACATAATACAGTGGGGTAGACAGATGTGGAGGAGCAGTGCTCCTTCCTCTGTTTCCTGGTTTGATGTCAAGCTGTGATCCTTCTCCACCCTCAGGCTATCTCTAGGTGTGCAGATGAATTGCCCACATTCCTTTCTTATTCCTGTTTCTCCTTCAGGGGCTGCTGTTGATCAGTAAGGGAGGTGGGGCCCAGCTGCGTGAGCCTGTGCTGGGCCTCGCGCACTCCCTGGATCCTATGCTGTGGTTCTTCCTCTGCCTCTACCCCAGGCACCTGGTCAGACTCATCCAGACCTGACTGTTCCCAGCAGCAATCCTAGAAGATCTCCCATTTGTCTGTGCCCATGATGCACTGTCTCTTAGCACATGGTTAGTGATGGTGAGGATCTGAAGCTCTCAAGCAGAGGTGGACAGGATGGCCCTGCCCCCCAACTCAGCATTGCCGTAATGGAAGCTGGCTTTGCTCCATGTGGTTATAAAGCTCTGTACTGAAAGCATGGATGAATATGGAAAATAGAGAACTACTCATAAATGGATAGCTTTGGGGATATTTGTGCTCCTCAAGGTGTTGAGTGTACCTCATTCTTGCAGGTATTTGTGTCACCTAAGTAGGAAGAAACATGTAGGAAAAGAAAGGTACCCTCAGTACCCCTTGGCATCTGTCCTCAGAATTCCAGACTGTTAGTGCACCCTCCAGTCATTTTATTAGTCCTAATATAGGTCCCTGCTGTTTGGGATGGAAGTGAGCCATTCTGCAAAGAAGGCTTTCTGCACAGACCTGCTGCGTCTTCACAGCATACCAACTCTGAACACTAATCGTCTGACCGTCCTTTGTGAAGACAGGATTGCTCAGCACTGGGGCTGCATTCCTGGGCTTGCCCACCTCCCTGCTGCAGATCAGTGCTGGGAAGATCTAAGCTGCCCAAGACATAGCCAGGCTCTGCAACAAAGGGAAATAGGAACAATTCATTGAACCAGTAGGACCAATGGAGAGGTAAAAAGAAGGTGGAGAAAGAAAAAGGCAGGAGCACGAAGCAGAGGTAATCTTGTTCTTTTGGCTGAGATGGGTGCAATTGTGCAACTAAGCATGGGTAGACCATATGGTTGAAGCCAACCAAAGTTGTCTGGTGAGTTGCCCTTTGAGAAGATTCAATTGTAAGCAGAGATCAAAGGTTAATGAACTATTAAAATCTGTATCTCCTCATGCACTGTGTCATGGACCTAGCCAAAATTTGCAACAAAAAGGGATTGCAAATGGCTTATGGTGTTTCACTGTGGCCTGGGGTTAGGCACATAGCCATTATCAACTGCTCCAAGAGGTAACTCTGGCATTTGTTGAGGATCTTCTCCAGGCCATAACAGAGGGGCAGTGTTCTTCTCCAGAATTTGCTGTCCCTGTGTCAGGAACTCTGGGATGCTGAGGGAGGGCTCTGTGAGCAGAGGCTATAGGGAAAGCTGAGGAACCCTATTTTGGCTCTGTATCCTCTGGTGCTGCAAAGACCTGGGAAAATCAGAGCTGGGCAAAGCATGGGTGTCTGGAACAGGCCTGTGTGCCATGGTGTGGAGGGGAAGGAGAGGCTCTTTAATCCCATACTGACCTCTGTGCCTTGTTTGGCATCTGGCTGTAGATTCATGGGCTTCACATTAGAATCACCACCACCAAAACTGGCTGCAGGTTTAAAATACTTAGCAGGTGGTGTGCCCCATGGCATGGCAAAGCTGATCATAATGGAGTTTGGAGACCTGTGTGACCAAGTGCTGACTGTGTGCTGACACGGAGGAACTCCTGGGGTGCTGGAAATAATTTGCTGAATTGCACAGGTTGTCGTTTTCTTCTGTCCAGGACCTCTCAGAGATGTTGTGGAATTAAATTTGCAAATTTTGAAGATTGTTTGAGAATTCTTTGAAAGACTTTGGAGGAAATGTCCCATCATATGATAAAACCCACCCATCACCGTCATGCTCTGGGCAGCAGACTTCCGACAGTAACAGCAGTCTCATCAAAAGGGGAAAGGCAAACATTTAACAAAAGTTTTGATCTCAGTGGGAAGGTCCAGGCTCCTGCACACCACCTCTTAGATCACCACCAGGGTGGGAGCCACTATTCTTGTCTTTTCCCTGGTGGAAAATAACCCATTGTCTTACTAATAGAACTTACCTTCAATTAGTGTGTACCAAAAGATAATTGCTTTTATGTTTTATGTTTGGATAACTAAAAAAGTTCAGAATCCAAACAAAAATAAAAATCAATGAAACAAACAACAATGAGCAAAAGCATGTTAAGAGCCTAGAAAATTTGCTGAAAATAAAACCTTGAAGTTCAATAGTTATTATATGTACACTGAATATGACATATATTTCTTATTTTTCCTTCTTTGCTTCTGGGGCAGTGTAGTTGTTGGCTTTCTTCTTTTGGCACTGAGGATGGAACCCAGGGCCTCAGCATGCTAGGCAAGCGCTCCCCTGCTGAGCCACGCTCCCAACCTGGTTGGCAGTTTTTCTGAGGTGGGCAACGTCATAGAACTAAAAAATACTCAGGTGGGATGGGTACTGACTTCTGGCCTCAGGACCTGGTCAACCTGACTTCTGGCTTCAGCTAAGAAAGCAGAACTATGCCAATGTCCCAGAGGACAGGGCTGTGGAGGACAAGGTGTACCTGAGGTGATCTGGTTATTACTGAGGCTCTATATCTATGTCCTCTGGCACCCAGCAAACGCCCTGACACGTTACCTGCTCTCTGGGACTGCTTAGACTAGTTCACTGCAGAGTCTTCATTTCTGGTATCATGCTTTTTAGTTCTGATCGCTCAGTGACTGATGCACATTCACAGCTTTCAGGCTGTCCTAGGGTGGTGGAGAGAGAAAGCCCATGTTTCTTTTCCTGCATCTGCCTTTTCTCCTTCTGGTTGTCCTCAGCCTTTCCCTTCCTGCCTAAGAAATGAGAATCTTGACTCCTTGGCACCTTACTCCAAATACCCACCTCCTGTGTCTGGCTCTTCCTCCCCAGCCCATCACCCTCACCATTACATAACTGGCAATCAAGAATCATTTTCCCTCTGCTTGCTTCTCTGTGTCTTTAACTATTACCAAGTTCCTGTAGGTAGGCAAAGATTGAAGGTACAAGGAAAATTCTGTCTAACATTCTAATAATAGTGTATCTGGCTAGAACGGAGGAGCAGAAGAGAATTGGTGTGCGGAGAAGGTGAGCTCAAGAGAGCATTGCAGGCCCTCAAGGATCTAGTGTTTAAGGAGGAAGTGGAAGAAGCCAGGAAGAAGATGGGCAAAGTGGGAAGGGGCTGAGAGGTGAGCGCTTGTGGAAGCCTCTTTTGCGAAGAGAGCATGATTTGTGCCAGAGTGCATGAGTAGATCCAACATCGCCATGCAAAAGCAACTGGAGGAGCTGCTCCTGCTTACAGAGCACAGCCCGGAGACTTGAGTCAGAATCTCACCCACAAAACATGGACAGTGTGAACCAGAGTTCAAAGATCCTGCTCACAGGCACCAACTCTCAGTTGTGTCAGCTGCTGTGCTGTCCACCTGTCTGGCCATGAGGAAGGGGGGAGGATGTTGGGGACAGGATCAGAACTGCATCTTTGGCGTGAGAAGAAGGGGAGGGCTCTGTTGCTTGTGGAGGTCACACAGTGAGAGGAAAGGGCGACTGCACTGACATGAGCTCTTGCACTTTTGTTCAGTACTGCCAAGAACTTCTGTCCAATGCCTGTGTGAATACAAGTCAATTGGTCCAGACCTGGGATAATGGGTCTTTTCTTTCCCTGCTGCAGGGCCAGGCCTTGCATCTTGCCCTCTCTCCTTATATTTTTGTCCTGTGTGTGTGTGTGTGTGTGTGTGTGTGCGCGCGCGCATTAATGCTCAAAAATCAGATGAACTACAGTTAGATGAACTACAGTTAATTCTCAAAAATCAGATGAACATCAGCTTTGCTGATGACCACACTGGTAATATTTTCCTTTGGTGAAGGCAAGGACTAGAGATGAGAAAGGGTAACGCAGGCACATCCTAAAGTGTCAGACCTGCCACATGTCCTTAGCAGCAAGGTGATTTACTCCAGTGGCTCTTGTCTGTGTGCTGAGACCCCAAAGCCATTCATAGCAAGCTTGTCACCTGCAATGTGAGTGAATAATCACTGATAAGTGTGAGCACTTGGTGTCTATGATGTTTGTGGATGTTGGTTGTGGGCTGAACTGCCCATCTCAGCCCACCAAACCTCAGCACCTCATGCTGGGACTGCATTTGGAGAGTCTTTAAAAGGAAAAATTAAGGTCAAATGTGGTCATTGGCCTAGGCCCTACTCGAGCATGAGAGGTCTGTTGTCAGCAGCAATCAGGACACAGTTGCACAGAGGGAGAGCCCAGTGAGGACAAGGACAGGAGGTTGTCTGCAGGATAAGGAGAGAGGCTTCCTTCAGAGCAGAAGCTTCAGCCCTCCTCACCATTCTGGAGTGACAATGCTCTTGTACTTGCTATGAATTTTTAATGACTTTGAATATTGCCACTCACTCGTTGATCCACTCATTTCCTGTGTGGTACTGAGACAGTGCAAAGACTGGTGAAAGGCTGTCATATTTCAAGGAGGAAAATAGTCAGGCTATCCACCTGCAGCAAGCTGTTTATGATGCCTTTCTCTGCAAGTTGGTGGCTTCTGCCCGTGTCTCACTAGGGTGTGTGCAGAATAAGAAGGGACTGGTGTCCAGTCTTCATGCTGTGCTGAGGGACAGTCTCTGGCAATGCTTGTGGAGCCACATCACAGCTGAGTGACAGGGTTCTGCTGGGCACCAGCCACGCCTACCCCATTTCACCTTTTTTCTACCCCCCATCCACAGTGTGCCCCTAATCAGGTGCATTCTTCCTTATTTTTGGTTCTGAGAGGAATAACTATCCCAGAACTGGTCAGGCAATGTCAGGGGGTAAGCCATGGCTTCCTGCGGACCCTAACCTTTCATCTCTGTTGGCCGGGAATCTCTGCTGCACCTCTCCCAGGCAGTTCTGGGACTTCCTGTCTGCACCTACATAAGCATCCAGGTGTATCTATCTGCCTTGCTGGGCTGCAAGTTGCTGTTCATTCCTGGGAAGGATAGGTTTGCCACCTTCCCTTCTGGAAGCCACGGAAATGACCCATGCACCTTGCTTTCAAATTCTATTAACACACTCTATTGAACTCTTTTTCTGAATTATTTCATAGAAAATGAAGGGCAGCAGTTCCCATGAACACATTTCTCTTATGGCCAATTATGAGTGAAATAGATTAATAAAATAAAACAGTTTATTTTTTTGAAAATAACTACTACTTTAGAAAAAGGGAAATTATTTGCACAAATCACTCTTAAGATTAAAAAAAATACTATATGGCTGTCTTTCTAAAATATGGATATATCTTCAATTTTTCTTACCATGCAGATTTATAATCTGCTAAAGTATGTCAGGGAAATAAAATAAATTCATGTTTAGGACCACCCTCCCCATAATCCATTAGTCTAAGAAATTGTCCTAAAAGCAGCATGTCATTATTTTAGAGTTAAACAGTTAAACGTTTTTTATACAGGAACATCAAAACCATATATGCTTCAAACACCAAACCTTTTTTTAATGGCTTTCAGATAAAACAATTTATTTATGCAATTAACAACAACATGCAATTTCTAATAATTAGCAGATAATAGTTATCTGCAAAGTACTTTATAAAATTGCCTTTGAACTGCATTCGTTCTGTGGGGAATCACTGAAAATTGGACTATAAAATTACCAGAAAATGTACTGCATTAACAAGAATTTTCTGTATTCAGTTTCTCTTCAAATTTATGGGCTTGAATATTTGTAAACATTTGGTTTCATAGACACAAACCCCATCACCTCACCTCTCTAAAAGGGAAAAACACATTTTAGTACATTTTGTTGTTATAGGATTTAAATTTTCTTTGTTTTAACTTAACTTTCTCTTCTTTTATCCCCTCTCCAGTAACAAGGACATTATTTTGTTATTATTTCTTCTTTGAGAATTAAAAAATTACTAATATGCCATTTTTATTGGTATACATCAGTTCTTTCTAATTTCCTTTTATAAACAATATTATACATTCAGCAATTGTAAAACATTCCTATTAAACTGAACTGTCTTTGAAGAAAGAACAGGAAAAACATTAAAGAAATATGTTAATGAGTATCAAGAGGGTATTGAAAACAAAAAGGGTATTTTGGGCCCCTTTCTCATTTTGGAAAAGAAATTCCAATCATGTCAGCCCAGAAGGGTCTGCCTTGCTCTTTGGCACTGGGAAATCTGCTTATTTAGCAGGGTTTTCATCTTGCTTCCCTTGGATCCTTATCCGGGTGGGTACTGCAGCGACACAACTCAAAACACAAATCCGGGTTCATTTGTGCTAAGAGGAACCAATGACGCCAGGAAAGCTAGACTTTGTGCTTTGTGGCCTGACTGGCTGAGACCCTCAAAGGAAAAATGGATTGTCAAAAGCAGTTTTCACTCAACACACTGCCAAGGCAGCACTCAGCCTCCTGTGGGCTTCCTTCCTCAATCTGAAGGCCGAGTAGCACCCCGAGTCTCAGTGAAAGGGGCTGCTTTTGTCTGCAAGACAATTTGCTGACTTAGAACAGGAAAATGATCTTTTATAGTATGAAATGGAAGTCTGAATATTACAAGGTGAGAAGAGAAAGCAAGTGGTCCTCGAGTTGGTTCCTTCTCTGGGTGGTTTGGCACATGTGCCTCACTGAGGAAACACTTCACAGAAGAGCAGGAAAGGCGTACTCATGCTATTGTTTCACAAGAAAAATACACATCTTCTGGGAGTCAGCCGTGGGGAGGAGCATGCATCTTGGGTCAGCACAGGGCAGTGGACAATCCCAGAGTCCCATCATAGCCTCCTCCTAGGCTCCCTGGTCCCGGAGGCCACTGCTCTCCACAAGGAGTAGCTTCGCCTGACTCTTGGTCTGTGCCTTTTGTCTTCGGATGCATTGTGTCTGCTTCTTTCCACTTTGCAGCATCCTTAAGGTGGCCAATGCCCTGAGGCACAGCTTCAGTTCCCCCAGGGAGAGGCTTCCAGAGCTTGGACAATATGCATGCTCCTCCCACCTGCTGACTCCCAGACAGATGTGTATTTTTCTTGTGAAACAATAACACGCATTAGCCTTTCCTGGTCTTCTGTGAACTGTTTCCTCAGGCAAAGCCACCTGATGATGAATGTACAGATGGGAGAGTGGCAGCCACATGCTAGCAAAGCCAAGGATTGCTGGAGAATTTGGAGGAGGCAGGAGCCATGCAACCCCTGAGGAGGTTGCCCTGTCAGTACCTGGAGGAGGCCCTGTCAGTACCTGGAGTTTGGACTTACGGCCTCTAGAAGTATGAGACCACACATTCCTTTTGCTCAAGTTGCCACTTTCTTACTGCATTCTTTTGTATGTGTTTAGGATGCCATAGATGCTTGTCTTTCTATCTGGTGAGCTTTTTTGACCCTGTTTCCAGGGATGGCCATCCTCCTACATCCCAGGGTCCTCAGGGAGGTGAGTGGGCCTAATTCTTCCCAGTCCAGGCTTCATATGAATGCGTAGCTCCTCTGGTCCTAATTATGAATTTGATGTTCATTTCTTATTGGGGTGTCACAGGTCAGTGTTTGCGCCTGGCTCCTGTTCTTTACCTTTCTCTCCAATCTCTTCATGACATTCCATCTACTGTGGTGGTGTCAGTGTTCCTGATTTCTCCCACTAGGCATGGATTTTACTTTTTGTTCTTTTGAGGCCCCTAGAGTGCATCTTTCTTTCTTTTTTTTATATCTTACTCTCCTGTGTTTAATTGTTTGCCCTATTTGGTGAGTTCTTTCCATTCTCATTCATGGAGTTGTGATCATTTTGCTCCTTCTCTAGAACATCATTTAGTATTCTGTGTAGGCTTGGCTTTGTCGTCATGAAATTCTTAAGTTGTTCTTTGTCATGGAAGTATTCACTTCTCTACTATACTTGAAAGAGAATTTTGCAGGGTGTATTAGCCTGGGTTGGACTTTGCTTTCTTGCAAGACTTGTATTACTTTGCTCCATGCTCTTCTTGACTTCATGGTTTGTGAAGAGAAGTCTGCTATTATTCTGATGGATTTTCCTTTAAATATGATGTTTCTTTTCTTTAGTGGCTTTAAGTATACTGTAGCTGTGCAGAATTTCTGGGATCTTGACGATTATATGTCTGGGTGTGGTTTTAATTGGGTTGATGTTACTTGAGTTCTATACGCTTCGGTTATTTGAATGTCGGATTGTTTCACCATATTTGGGAAGTTTTCTGCTATTACTTCTTCCTATATTTTTATATATCATTTGTATTGACTCCTTCCTTCTCATTGATGTCTATTAGTCTCACACTGTTCATCTTTGCATCATCTTGCAGGTATTGAATTATTTTTTCCTGCATCCTAGTTGTTTTTAAGAGATCTTTTCACTAGCCTCAATGGTGTCTTTAAGTTCTGTAAGTCTATTTTCACTTTCATTCAAATGGCTTTGCCAGCTTATGATTGAGGTTTTATTTTTTTGTATATCACTTTGAATCTGCTTCATGTATTCTATTCCTTTCCTATATTGCTTATTTAAGGACTCCATCATTTTTATATTCTGCTGTGTTGTTTTTTTATCAGTGTCTTCTTTAGAAGTATTTAGTACTTCTTTGATTATAGTTATCATGTCTTTTTTTTACTCAGAAATTATTTCTGATCTGATTTCCTCTATACCTTTCTGCAGTTGTTTCTTTATTTCCAATGCTATTATTTGAGAGATTTCAGATGTGTGATTTCCAATTTCTTCTGTGCTAGTGTCTTCTGCATTTGTTCTAGGTGGACTTGGGGCCTGAGACTGCATTTTGTTCCTTCTCTTTGTCATTTTGTATACCACTGTCTTCTGACCTTTGGTGTAGAGCTTAGATAGAGTTATTACTTTAGCACTAGGTCCGGATCTATGAAGTTTAGATTCCTCCAGGTGGCTGTGGCTTGGGTCTGGCTGCTGTGCTCCACATCTCCCTGTTGCAGCCCTTGGAGGTGAACCCTTTGTGTCTCTCTGGCAAGATGTTCTGCTCCTGAATCAGCTGGGTGGGTCTTGTCTCTAGCCTCTTTGCAGGGAGTTCTGCTGAAGGGTTCCATGCTGGGCCGGGGCTCTGGATTGAATGAGGATCCAGTGAGCCCCCGGCAGTCTTACTCACAAGTTGGGCCTGGGCTCTGGATCAATTCTTGATCTGGCAGGCCTAGAGTGTCTCATTCATACACCGGGCGTGGGCTCTGGGTCGAATTGAGTGCATCTTTCTTGCTTTTCACTGCCATTTTTACAGATCAGGGCCTCAGGACAGTCCACATGAGCTATTGTCTGGGCCCTTGCCCCAGCTAATACTATCTACCTCATGGTGGAGCAGCATGTTAATATTGTCATTACATGGTCAGAAAATTCCATGTAATCTTTTGTTCTCATAGTGGCTCTCATTGTACTTGTTGATCAAAATGATTGGAAAGTATGAGGAGAAGACATCCCAGTACTCACTTCTGGGGTACAACCTGGATATGTGTGTTCTAAGGATGGGTCTATAGGTGCTGACATACTGATCTGTGTACATGTCCAGTGCTCAGAGCCCGGAACCCCACACCCACCTGGGCCCACCTAATCCTTTCAAATGCCTTTTTTCTTTTCCAGATGAATCTGCTCCTCAAGGTGCCAGGAAAACTCTGAGTGTGTCTCTCTTAGCCAGCAAAGAGGTTTTTATCTGACTTCAGCTTTCTGTCTCTAGCCTTTATTTCTCCATTCTCTTGCCATTTTCCCCTCAGAACTTTGAGAACTATTCTGGATGTCACATCCCACTTGGGTTTTTCTGATGACACAATTGTTACAGAGTTGCTATGTGTGTGTATGTGTGCATGTGTGTGTGTGTGTGTGTGTGTGTGTGTGTGTGTCTGTGGTGAGAGCTTTGATCAATAGAGTCAACAAACCAGGCTGAAAACTATAAAGAATCAAAAAAGGATTAGTGAACAATCACTCTGAAGAATGCATGCTTTTCAGTCAGGCTACCACCTTGCCTGTATCTTCCCTCCAGCATTATTCCCAGAGGCCTGGGCTTTCTTGCAAAAGACCTGAAAGTGTGGGAAAGATGTACAACTTCAGTTTTCCTAAATTCTGTGGGACTACAGGTCACAGATTTGGAGAAATCACATGTTAGAGAGGAACAAATGTAGGAAAATATTCCAGGAAGTGTTTGTGATGTTCAGACACATGTAAGTTTGTGGTTTTGCAGGATGAAATTCTAGCATCTTCCTGTGTACGTGCTCTTTTCTTCCTCGGCTTTCAGAAAATGTGCTCTTGAATAGGAATAAAAAAAGCAGCAGACTCAAGTTAAAATGCCTTGGAAGTAACAAAAATTCTGAGCTTTCACAATTATTATTTTACAAAATCTTTTACATTTGTGAAGAGCTTAAACTAGACATGATTTTGCATAAAATACAAGATCTCATTTGGCAGTTTCAGTGAAAGTAAAAATGCTGCAGATTTTGTAAGTACTTAATAGAGAGAGGCTTTGGCAGCTCCATCATTTGGTAAATTGGTCCATCAGCCAAAGTGTTATGCCAATTGGCTCTCAGAGATGTGCGTGGCTCTGTGAATTGGTTTATCAATGAATTGCTATTCCCAAAATTGACTTAGGGCAAATTAATCTTTGACAAATTGACCCAAAGTCCAGTCTTTCACTAGAATTTTTTAATTAAACTTTTTATTTTGAGATAATTGTTGATTTACATGCAGTTGTAAGAAATGATGCAGATTTCTTTAACCCTTCATCTAGTCTGTCAATGGTAACAAGTTGCAAAACTGTGGAACAATTGGAGCACAGAAACAGACAGGATGTGGTGCAGATGCGGAATTCATATCTCACTTGCATCTTGTTGCTGCCATACCCTCTCCATCTCTTCCAATCCTCCAGGTCCAAACAACCCTTGGCTACTTTTACTCTGTATCCCACCTCTGGACTTTTGGCCCTCAAAGTGTTGGGTCAACAAACTCATACACTAAAAAAAAAATAGATTTCTTTTTCCTTTCAGCATAACATCCTGGAGATTTATTCACATTGAGACATGTCCATTCCTCTTTATTGCTGAGTAGTATCCACCAGATGTGCAACAGTTTGTTTACACACCTGTTGAAAAACACCTGGGATGATTCTACATTTTGGTTGTCATTTCTATGAACATTCATGCATGATATTTGTGTAAGCAAACACTTCCATTCCTCTGGGATAAATGCACAACAGTGTGATTACTATGTTGTGTGGCTCTTTCATGATTAGCTTTGTAGGAAAAAGGAGAACTGTTTTCCAGAGTTGGGGAGGCACTTTATATTCTTCCCCCTTCCCAGCAAAATGTGAGTGATCCAGTTTCTACACATTTTTGTTAGCATTTGGTACTGTCACTAGTTTTGATATTTATGTAAGGATATCTTACAGTGATTTTAATTTGCATTTCTGTAATAGACAATGATGTTGTACTTATTTGACACTTATATATCTATCTTAGTAAAATGTCTGCTCATGTCTTTGTCCACTTTATAATTGGATTATTACTATAATGCTTACCTTTGTAGTTCTTTCTCTACATCTCAGTTGCTGGTCTTCTGAAAATTTTATAATTTAAAAATACTTTATCCTAATTGGTAGCAAATATTTTCATGGATTGCTGAAAGTACAAATTTTCTCCCTCCCTCCCTTCCTCCCTTCCTCCCTCCCTTTCTCCCTCCCTCCTTTTCTCCCTTCCTCCCTCTTCCTCCCTCTCTGAATCCCTCCTTTCCTTTTTTCCTTCTGTGTATCCTTCTTACTTGGTATAGTTTTGGTATCAGAGCACTAGCAGTTTCAGATAATGTGTTGGGAAGTTTTTCCACTTTAGATTTGGAGTGTCCCCCTCATGCATATAGAAGGTGGTTGGATCACTGGTCAGTTCAGCTACTGAGTGTGTTGTTGGGAGGTGAGGTCTGGTTGGAACAGGCAGGTCACTGGGGGAGTGACCTCAAAGGGTGTATCGCCTTCCTTAGACTCTGCTTCCAGCCTTCTGTGACATGGGCAGCTTTTCTCCACCCAGGCCTTTCCACAATGCCTTGCAGACAGGAGAACAATGAATGCATCCATGTGGCAGAATTATCCTCTCTTCCTTGATGCTGGGGAGTCAGTGTTGTGTCTCGGTCATGGCAAAGTGAAGAAGACAGAAGTGTTCCCTTCAGTTTGCCTGTTTGGAAGCCATTGTTAAGTTGGTTGCTAAATGCTTTTTAAAGTGTTTGGTCCTGTTTGCTAACAAATCCACAATGGCTGGAGGTCTTCTTTAAGGGAAGTTTTATTTTACAAGTTCAATTTTTATAAAGATTATCAGATCATTCAGATAATTGATTTTCTTTTAATTGAATTCAGTTCCTTTTGGTTTTCAAAGAATTGGTCCTTTTCTTCTGAATTGTGTTCATGAATCAAAAGTTTCTCATAATATTCTTGTTATTTTAATATGTGTGGCATCTGTATTGATATCTTTGTTTTATCCCTAATATTGCTAATCTATTTTTGTTGTGTTTTTATTAATCTTGATAGAAGCTTATAAATTTTATTTATTTTGCAGACCATCAGATTTTGGTTTCATAGTTTTCCTCCATTGCTTATTTTCAATTTTGTTTCTACTCTTTATTATTTGTTACCTAACTTCTAGTTTATTTGAGAAATAATTTACTCCAGTTTCTTGATGTGGCATTACTGATTTTTCTTTTTCTCTGTACTTTTATGTGAGCAGTAAACTTTATAAACTTCCCTTTAGTTTGGTATTAGCTGTATTTCATATATTTTGACAGACTTTATTTTTATTAAATCACATATGTCTTTCTTGGCTTGAAATTTATTCTTAAACTTATGATTTATTTGGGTTTAAGAAGTACATTGGGAGTACACTGTTAATTTATAAGTACTTGAAAATTTCCTGCTGTCTTTCTGTTATTGAATTCTACTTTGATTTCTAATGGCCAGAGAACTCACTCTGTATAATATCAATCCTTTCATATTGGTTGAGGATTGATTTTGACACATGATATGATCAATCTTGATGAATATTCCAAGGTGCTTGAAAAATGTATATATGGCTATTGTTGCTGAATGTTCTATATATGCAGTTAGACATGCTGGTTAATAGTGTCATGTAGCTTTCCTATGTCCTTGCTTTCTTGTCTCACTGTTCTCCCAGTCACTTATAGGGGAAAGGACGTGTTGAAGTTCCTTGATTATATATGGGGAAGTTCTCTTTCTCCTTTCAGGCTTAAAATTTTACTTCCTGTATTTTGATGTTGTTGCAGTTATAGGTACATTTATGGCCATCATGTCTTGATAAGTGAATTGATCCACTTATCATTATGAAATATATGATTTTGTATCAGTAATTTTTTGTTCTAAACTTATTTCTTTTTATATTACTGTAATCATTCTTTTTTTTTCTCATTAATTTTTGTGTTGTATTTCTTTTAATACCCTTTTACTTTTACTTAGACCTCTATTGATAAATTCAAATAGAGTGTTTTGAAAATAACAGGTAGTTGGAATATATTTCTTAATCCATTCTAACAATATCTACAGTTTAATAAGTATATTTGAATTATTTACATTTAAGATAATAAATGATATGTTAGACTCTTATTTTAATATTTTATTTTTATCTTTGTTTTATGGCTTTTATTTCTATATCGCTTTCTTATGGATTATCAGACCATCATCACAGCTTCCTTTTTAATTTGTTTATAGTACTTATGGCAGTGTTTTTTTATATCTTTTTCTTACTTGTTGCTCAGCATCACAACACATGAATGATCATTTTACAGTGGAGTGTGAAATCCTCACTTTACAAGGTTACATTTCTCTCCTCACTACCGCTATTGTGAATGGTACACATTATTACACTTTTTTTTTTCAATCTTCACTAACGCTGTAGAAATTCCAGCGGAAGGGAGAGCCTAGAGGGCATACTTATGCTTTCTATCTGTGTGTTTATTTATTAATTTAAAATCCTTTTTTTTCTTTTTGGTACCAGGGACCAAACTCATGACCTTGCACTTCCAGGCAGGCAGACAGGCAGGCAGGTGCTTATGCCACTGAGCTATCTTGCCAGCCCCCTGTACTCGTGCTTTCACTCTTCCCATTGTTATCTTTCTTTTTTGTCCATGATACTTTGCGATTCTTGTATCATTTACTATCTAGTTATAGAATTTTCTTTGGTTTGAGTATGTTTCTATTTTTCCTTAATTTTTAAAGGTTGGATTCACCTGATACAGAGTTCTAGGTTAGAGCTCTTCTCTTCTCATACTTGTAATACATGGTGCAGTCATTTCTGGCCTCTGTGTGTTTAGATGAGAAATCTGCTATCATTCCAGTGGGTGTTTTCTTGCTAGTTACTACTTGATAGTTGTTTTGTCTTCAGGTACTAGGAGTTTACTGAGGATGGATCTCTATGTGGCTTGGGCTTGTGGTTGTTGTCGGTTGTTAGCTTGTTTGGGGTTTAGTCAGATTCTATATGTTTGTGTCATTTTTTTTTTTTTTTTTGGAACTGGGGATTGAACTCAGGACCTTACACTTGGCAAACAAGCACTTATTCTACTGAGCCATCTCCCCGGTCCCTGCTTGTGTCTTCTGTAAAATTTGCTAAACCATTTTTCTTCAGATAATCATTTGGTCTCCTCTCTCTTCTTCAATAATGAAGATGTTAGATGTTCTGTTAGTACTCCACAGGTCATTGAGAAAATTTGTTTTCTCTTTTTTGGTACTGTGTTTTCTGTCATTCAGACAGGGTGAGCACTATGGATCTGTATTTATGTACACCACTTTAGCGCTTTATTTTTAAGCCCATAAGGACAGTTTTAATTTTTTTATTGTATCTTTCAGTTCTATAACTTTCCAGAGAAAAATAAGAAAATATTCAGCAAACTTCCAAGGCAAAGGAGCTTGAGCAGGGCTTTTGGAAGGCCTCATTTATGATCACTGTGCAGTTCACATTATCCACAGAGGGTCGCTCTTGCAAGGGCCAAGGTCTTTCTGATAATACTGCTGTTCCAAGTCTTGAATTCCAAATTATAGAGTTTGATATTTAAACTGAGAACAATACCAACACTCATTATAGGTTATAATAGAAAGCAGAACATGATTAGTTTTATCTAGAAAGGTCTGTCTTATGTTTGCATCTGGGAAAATCATTGGCAGGGATACTGGCTAGGAAGATAGAGAAAGTGGGCAGTAAAGATATGAGTGACATGGGACTTGGGAGTTTCCTTGGAGGCAAATGGTGCAGCAACAAAGAGAAGTAGGGGTACCTAGTTGTCTTGTCCAGAGATTGGAAGTCAGGGGTATGA
This sequence comes from Octodon degus, assembly GCF_000260255.1. NCBI lineage: Eukaryota > Metazoa > Chordata > Mammalia > Rodentia > Octodontidae > Octodon > Octodon degus. Next base: position 6,687,121 of record NW_004524696.1, on the reverse strand, counting down.
CAGGATTTGTCAGGAAGAGTTGTGGCTTGCTGTTTCCTTGGAGGAGTAGACAGTGAGGAAAAAGGTCAAGATTGGTTATAATTACTTGACGGTGCTATATTCCAAAGGGACTGAGAAATTTGATCTGAGTCTCTAGAACAAAGAATGATCAGGTTTGTTGACTTTCTGGTGCTCAGACTGAGATGATCATGTTTGACCGTGAGGTATTCAGGGTGAGAGGGCCTGGGATGGAACTAAGGAGAACCTCAAGACTGTAGAGAAGGGGCTGGGAAATGTAGAAGGAGGTAGAGGACAAGTGCCCTGAGCCCTCAGCAGGGTGTGGGCGTCAGACGAAATGCCATTATTGACCTTGTCAAGACATTTTGGGAAGCACAACAGCTGCAAAGGCTGTGTGTGGCCCACTGAGGTCTAGTCTGAGATGTGGACTGATATTGGTGGACAGAGCAGTGCGGGGCCCTGAAAGTTGAAGGATTGGAGGGCTCTCTGGGAAGCAAATACTGAGCGATATTTCTATTTGGAGAACTTTTGGATAATAGGGCCTCACAAAGGGTCAGGATTTGGTTGTAGAGACGCATGACTGGACCTTGCCTTCATTTATCTGTCTGCTAAGGAATCTGAATGTTTGCAGAGAGCTTTTTCTCCTCTGAACTGTTTTTGCTGTGTTTACTGAGCAGTAATGAGGGTCGTGAGGTAGGGATGATGGATTGTAGTGCATTTGGTCAGTTATGAAGAACATGTGCAAGACATAGAATTAGATATGTAGGGCCTGGGTACTGAATTGTTCAGGTGTATGATGTTAAATCCACTTGCATAATTTCATATATGTATGAAAAAGACTCCAGTGTGTTAACTGTGCTGAAAAAGCACATTGAAAAATCTGTCTGTACACCTAGAGACAGTGAAATGTCCCAAGGAACAAAAGCAAATGTGTATTTATACATTATCAACTGTTTCTTGCCTTTAAGTTAGAGGATGCTGCCCCTTCCCATTTCTCCATGTCTCAACAACTGGAAGAAGCCTTGCTATCCCCCATGGAAGACACCACAAAATGATGACATATGGTATATACATTTAGGGAAGCTGGTGCAAAAGTACATTTTCTAGAATATTTATAAGAAGTAGCCAGTACGATATCAATTCTAGGTCTCTGGACTGCCTATTCATGCTTTTCTTAAAAAAATATTTATTTATTTATTTATTTATTTATTTATTTATTTATTTATTTATTTGATTTAGGGTCTCACTATGCAGGTATAACACAGGCCTGCAGAGGATGGAAAGAAATCTTCAGAGACTGGGGTTCCAGATTGGGTTTAAGGCCTTGAGCAAAGACTCACTGCCCCAGGGACCACCAGTGCCTTGCTTATGACATGCGGGTCTGGAGTTTGTGTTCTCCCACAGTGGTGGCTCTGAGAGAAAGGGCTATAGGTGGTACTGGAGTTCAGAGCAATAGTGTGGGACTAATAGGAGCAAAAAAGGAATAAAAATTACAGCTTAGATAATAGGAAAAAGAGTGCAGTGCTGTGCATTAGAGTACAAAGGAAGACGAGCCAAATTGGGCTGAAATAAAGCATATCTTTGTGATGAAGACAGTGACAGATGCATCCTTTTGTGACTTTCCCATGTGAATACTGATGAGAGCGCTCACCAGTAAGCACAGGGCGGCATCTCAGCTCAGGCAACTTTCATCACTGCTGCCTGGGGCTCTCACTGACCTGGGCAGGGCTGGGGCTCTGGAACCCAACATTGGAGCCAGATCCCAGCTTGTGTCTCTCCACATTACAAGATCAGCTCTTATTTTTTTTTTATTTTGAGATCAGATCTTGCTAAGTGACTGAATTGCTCAGGCTCACCTGGAACTTGGGATCTTCTTGCTCAGACTCCCACAGTGCCGGGATCCCAGGTATGTGCCACCACACCTGGATACTGTTGCTCTTTTAGGCTGGATAGTTTTGTATAGCAGGCATCCTATGCACATAGCTTTCCTGGTCTCAGCTACAGATGCCAGAACTCTGCCCTAACTCTGCCCTACCTGTGACATCCAGAATGATCACAGACATTGGCAATTGACCTCTGGAGACACAGTCATCCTGGCAGAAGTCCTTGCTGTAGGACAGCACCTTTTCACCCTATGCAAAGTCTGAAGCTGAGCTGTGTTGCTATTCTGCAGCTGCGAAAACCTCAAGCGCTGAACTGAACAAGTACACCTAATGTTAATTTAGTTAGAGGTAAACAGTCATGCATGGCTCATGGTTGCCATATTGGGTAATTCAAATTTGTGACATTTGTTCCAGTATTGTACTACTAGAGAAGCAAACACTCATTGGATATGTGTCCAAAGAAGTTTGTTTATAGCCCTGTAATTTTATCAATGAAAACATAAAACAACTTGAAGTACTACAGTAGGACCTGCTGTGGTTTCTTTAGTTTTTCTCATGCATATCCCGTGCAGAAGGGTTTCCCCTTTGGAAGCCATGAGATTGGCTTGAGATAAGTGATTTTATGCTAATTTTAAGGTCATTCTATGTTACATTTCTTTGCTCAGAAAGACAAAACCTCCAGTTACATACATATCATTACATCTCTTTCAAGTGTTCTTGTTCATTTAAATCATTTCATATTGTTCCAGGTGAATCAAAACCTAACCTACTTTTGGTGAAGGGAATAAATGTAACAACAGGTGGAGAGAGCAGTGTTTCACAATTTTAAGGAAGCAACCTTGATATTCTAAGAACAAATGTTTGATGCCCATTCAGATGTAACAAGAAGCTTATTTACTCAGCTGCCATGTTTCCAGGAGAGGGAAATGATATCTGTGGACTTCAGAGATCACTTTTGTGTGAATTCTTAGCTTCTTCACACTTGGTCACACCACTCTGGCACTCCTCTGTCTTCCATGAGAAGTGATAGAAAATAGTACAATGCTGAGTTTTTCTGGGTCTAGAACACAGACATAGGTGATCCTGGTTAGTTTCTTTCTACTCCTATGCTCACCCACTTATTTCTCTTAAGAGTGGCAGAGAGCAGCCCCCCAAGAACCAAGTACTGCTTCCTTAATAGAAAGACCATCCTGCTGTAGTTCCCTCTGGCTTATCTCTGCAGCTGCTGCCACTTTTCTGGGAACACTGTGTGTGAGGGCAGTGCACAGAGGCTTCTTGCTAACAGTCTGGGCCAATATCTGAGCACAGTATCTCAGACATAGACATCTTCTCTCAAAACAGTGTGGTTCTCCGAATACAACACAGCCCCCCACTTGTTACAGTTTTACAAGTGGAGAGCAAATCCTGGAGGGGTGCCTAGGGAGATGGATAGAAAGTGGCAAGCAGCCAGGACAGCCCTGGTGAAACCACTGTGTGTATTTGCAAACCTGTGGGGTTGGCTTTATCTTGGACTTCCCTTCATCTCAGTAAGCCACCTTTGGGTTGCACTGCCTAGAAAAAAGGAAATCACTCTTTTAGCTGTATGCTTTTAAATACTCTTAGGCTAAGTGAAGCATACTTCTAACCTGTGGCACTTAGTTTTGTGAATGTTCTTTCTTGCCTTCCTCTTTATAATTCTTCATGTTCTGTTCTTTTATTCTTCTTCTTTTACTCTAAAGTTCCATACCTAACCAATAAAATCAGTGTCCAAATGAGAGCTCTCAAAGGAAGAAATTTGCAGTGCAGTGTGTACTCAAGTTGGTGGGGTTTGTTCTCAAGAAATATGCAGCATGATCCACTAAAAATATATTTTATCACAGCTTTTGATATGAAGTCAAGTTCATAAGTACAACTTCTCCTGTGTACACAATTTCTTGAGTTTGGGAGAACAGAAGTTCTGTCATTCCCTTCACCTTTTAATGGCCACTGGATTTTTGTTAAAACAGGGTAGCAGAAAAGCACATTTAAAAAATAAACTTCATATTGACTTATTGCTTCTTCTTTTTTTTTCTGAGATATTGTTTTATTTTCCATAAACCTCATTTCCATTTTGCTTCAGTATCTGCAGAATGGCTCAAGACCATTCGGTGGTGCTTCCTACCCACTCAGTACCCTGCATGGTGGGGACTGCAGATCAGTCTTCTGTGGCCGGGTCTTTGATGGGGAACTGCTGAATCAGAATGGAGGGCAACTATATGTCTTCAGATCAGTCTGCAGCCTCAGGTTGAGCAGCAGTGAACTTGGGAGCCAGTGCAGTCTATTCCCCCGAACATCCTCGGTGGTCACAGCCTTTTCATTAGCAGCCTGTTCTGATTTATTGATTCTTAATGATAAGTTAGACATTCTTTGAAAAGCCAAAATACAAATGGATAGTCCAGATCCCATGAGGTTTAGGAATGAGAACTGTAAAGAGGAATCATATAACAGCTATATACAGTTTTATTTTATTCCAAAAATAGATTGAGAAAAATTCTTTCATAAAAGGTATTTCTCATTCACTTTTGGGTGTAGAAAACCCTCATCCAAACTAGTGCATTACATTCTAGGAAGGCAGGGATGGTTCAATATGTGCAAATCCACCAATGTAATGCACCACATCAAGAGAGCCAAAGACTAAAACCACATATCATCTCAATATATGCAGAAAAAGCTTTTGACAAAGTTCAGTAATCATTCATGATAAAACCCTTACAGAAAGTCAGAATAGATGGTCATTACCTCAATCTGATAAAAGAAATCTGTGACAAACCAACAGCCAACATCATTCCAAATGGAGAAAAACTGAAAGCTTTCATTCTAAAACCAGGAACAAGACAAGGATGTCCACTGTCACAACTCCTATTCAATATATTCCTGGAAACAGCCAGAACAATAGACAAGAGAAAGAAATAAAAGGAATAAAGATTGGAATAGAAGAAGTAAAATTATCATTATTTGAAGATGACATGATACTCTACATAGATGACCCCAAAACTCCACCAAGGGACTTAGAGATTTAATAACCAAATTCAGGAGCATATCTGGATATGGCATCAATACTGAAAAAATCAATAGCATTTTTTTCTACACAAACAATGAATGCACCAAGAGAGAAATTAGGGAAACCACACAATAGTATCCAAAAAATGAAATTTTTGGAATCAATCTTACAAAATATTTGTATGCTGAAAATTATAGTACACTGAGAAAAAATCAAAGAGGATGTCAGAAAATGGAAAGATATTCTTTTCTCCTGAGCAAGAAGAACCAACATTGTGAAAATGGCCATACTCCCAAAATTTTTATATAGATTCAATGCAATCCAATTAAAATACTATTAGTATATCTCACAGAACTAGCAAAAAGATATTGCTAAACTTAATCTGGAACCAAAAGAGATCAAGATATAAAAGGCAATCCTGGACAACAAAGGAAAGGTAGGAGGCATCACAATACCTGACCTGAAATTATATTACAAAGCTGCTGTGATAAAATCAGCATGGCGTTGGCATAAAGACAGACCTGTGGATCAATACAATAAATTGTAAGATGCAGGCACAACTACAAACACGTTCATACACCTTATATTTGACAAAAGGGCCAAACATGTTCACTGGAAGAAACATAGCCTCTTTAATAAATAATGCTGGGAAAACTCACTTTTCACATGCCAAAGGCTAAAATTAGACCCATGTCTATCACCATGCACTAAACTAAAGTCAAATGGATAAAAGATTTAAATATTATATCTGAAACACTAAATTTCCTGGGGGAAAAAGTAGGTAAAGAGTTCATGAACAAAAATCAATCAAACTGGGGCCAGGGAGATGGCTCAGTGGAATAAGTGCTTCCCTGCAAGTGCAAGGGCCTGAGTTCAATCCCTGGTTCTGAAAAAAAAAATCAAACAAACCTGGGAAATACTTCAAAGAATTAACAGCTGGAATCTCATGTTTTTGAAAAGTTTCTGAACTTTAAAGGAAACTACCAACAATGAAAAAAATCATGCCCCTAAAATTCAAAAACCATATCCAAAAGTGGGCATCTGAGATGAATAGACATTTATCAGAGGAAGAAATACAAATGGAAAATGAATATATGAAAAAATGTTCAATATCATTGGTCATCAAAAAATGCAAATTAAAATAACATTGAGATTCTATCTCACCCATCAAGAAGTCAACCAGTAACAAATGCTGGAGGGTCTGTGGGCAAAAAGGAACTCTTCTTTCCGGTTGGTGGGAGTGTAGACTGGTACAATCACTATGGGAATCACTGTATAAATTCCTCAAAAACCTATGATTGGAGGTCCAATTCAAGTGAGTTCCTCCCCTTCTGGGTATTTTTCCAGAATAACTGAAAGTATCATACCTCAAAAATGTAAGTGCACCCATATTTATTGCAGCACAATTTGTAATGGCTAAATTTGGGAAGCAATCCAAGTGCCAATGTACTGAGGAATGGGTGAAGAAGATGTGGTATTTTTATTAAATGAAGTATTAGTTGCCTATAAAAAAGGATAAATTTGAGACTTTTATCAGTAAATGAATACAACTAGAGACCATACTCTTATGTGAAATAAATCAGACCCATGTGTACAAACATCATATTGCCTCCTTAGTATAAGAACCTAAAGGGTAAGTAAAACATGAAGGCTAAAATAGAAGATACTGTGAAAAGAAAATGATACACTTATATAGGCAAGATGGATAAGGCAATGGTCCTAAAAACTTCCATCAGGTTTTTGAAAATAGCAGTTAATGGGTAGAGTTCTTACTCTGACTAACTCTACATGCTGATATCTGTGAACCAAAGCAACTACATTGCAGACAGAAATCTGTAATACTAAAACCATGCTTAAAATGCCTGTTATTTGGTCTTCTAAAGGTATACTTCTTCTAATTTCATATCAATTATTGCTATACTCTCTTTCAAGTAAATGTCTCTTTAAAAAGGTAATAAAAGGAAATGAGGGAGAAGAAAAACAAAATGTAGCAGGACTGTACTGCTACAGTGCTGAATATGAACTGTGTAAAGATGTGTAATTGCTTTTTAACATTCAGGAGGGTTTTAAATTTTAGAACATCCATGGTTGTTGAAAAATAACAGTTTCATTTTATGTCTAAGGTATGTGATATTCAGACAGATAGTGATGTCAAGCTTAAATGCCTGTTGTAGGATAATAATATCAGTAAGCTTCTCTTCCGGATGCTTAACAACTAAAGATTGCAAACCAAAAATTGGACAGATAGATGGGCTAAAAAGATAGCCAATATTTTGGTCCTAACCCTTCCAGGTGTGTGAGGACTCAGGACATAAGCAAATCTCTTCTGTGGCATCCTATAACTCAGTGGTGTCCCAAATTTTCTGTTCAAGGAGATTATGGGCCACAGAGGAAAGCTATGGATGATGTATAGTGTGATGAAGGAGAATCACCTAGAGAGAAAACTCTCTCAGGCTTTCACAGAGAGCAAATTGGTCAAGCAATGGCTGTGACTCATCCAGATGACTGACACTGACAAAAGATCCACAAGGTGCTGAACGAGGTTCCAGGGCAAATCCTGAGGGGATTTGACTGACCTTATCAGATAGAAAAGGTTACATTTTTAGTTATATAGGTCTTGCTTTAACTTGGTCTTAACCATCCAGCAGAGAAGTGCAACCACGAGGAATAAAAAGCAATGCCATATTAATAGACTGGGCTGTAAAATGCTCAACAACTTCTGAAAATTGCTAATTCTGTTGATAACCCATAACTATTATGGACTATTGGACTATATTGGGACATTTTGCGAATTTAAATACCTGCAATATTTGAACCGGTGTTAAGTATGAAAAGGTCCTTTAAAGACTTTTCCAAATACAGCTTCTCTAACAATAATGGAATATCTGACAAAACAAAACAAAAAAGGGTGGATGTAAATGAAGGACAATTTTGTAGTAAATATATATATATATATATATATATATATATATATATATATATTATATATATATATATATATGCAAAATAGGATAGATGTACTGCAACTTTCTCTTAGTTCACTGAGAAGAAAGGTTTGTACTAATATTGTGAATAACTACTACAAAGAGAACAATATGCAATGTATTAATTATTGTAACTGTCCTACTAATCTGTTTTGGAAGTGTTTCATTGCTATTTTTTCTCATTAAAACTAATAAAAAATTAAAAAAGAAACTCATTGTTATTTTATCTTTTTTCTCATTAAAATGAATAAAAAAATTTAAAAAATGAAGTGAATCTGTTCAAAACAAAGCAATAACTGGGATGAGGAAAAGTACCAGAGAGGGAGTGGGGGAAAGAGATACAGCTATGTGGGTAAGCATAATGGTTTGAATAATTGTACTGTGGATTTTTACTGGTCTGTGGAAAAGAGTAATTAATGTTTAATTTTTTTGGTCTTCATTTCAAATTTGTTTTCCTTTTCCTCTGTTCTTAATTTCTTACAATTTTTTTGTACTTTTTTCTTCCAACCTTGCATGCATGTATCTGGTAATCTGAACAACTAATCTGAAGAGAACACTATACAGTACAACAAATACTGTAAAATTCATAAGATTTTGTTTAGTGAAATTCTGTATCATCAATAATTTTTTGTTGCTTCCTATTTTATACTCTCTTTAAAAAATTAAGAAATACAAATTTGTGTATCATCACACTAATGTTATGATAATGTAGTCATGCTGCTTTTTGGCTGTAGCCAGTTGCAAGTTGCTTCCTCAAGTAACCTCCTTTTTCAAACTTTTGGCATCAAGTTTTCTTTATTTGTCAAAAATTCTCTATTTTCATAACACTTGATATAAGAAAATCTTTTCTAATACTGAAATAAAATCTCAATCATACAATGGTGAATATATATATGTATGTATATATATTTGTGAATGCATGCCTTAAGACATCTTAATAAAGATTTTAAAAACATATTTGTTTTGTTGAGGTTTTTGTGTGTATTTCTCCAATTGTGAAGCAGCAGTCATTTCTCCACATTTAAAAGATCATAGTCACCAAGTGCTTTCTTTACCTTCCCAGACATTTCTCCTTTTGCTTTTCATTGTCCATGCCCAAATATTTTCTTGTTAGAGCAGCTATTCATTTTGGAGGGGCCTTTTCTTTTCTTCATTATTTGTATTGTCATTTGAGTAATCATAAAACTTTCTTTCAGTGGCCTTTTAGTACCTTTTGCCTCCCTTTCAAAAAATCCATTTTACCATGCAGTTAAGTAGAGCAGTTCATGTGGTTTCTGGATGACTAATGAAGTTTGGGGATAGCTAGGATGAAAGCAGGCTGATCACGCATCCCCACCAGCCAGCCGAAGGTGAAGCAAAGAAATGAGCAGGGGTGGAAAGTGAGACTGACTCTCACCAGGACAGAGCTAGCCCAGGCCAGAGTAAACCATCCATGCACCACTCAGTGGTCAGCATGCACTGCTGTGAGACCGCCGCGTGTCAGGCACAGCAAAGCCACCGAGAATGGAGAAACCACAGACTGGCCTCCTCTGGACCTGGCTGGCCAGGCAGAAGTAAAGCTGCTGCTCGTGTCTCTTGTCTCTGATAAACGAGCTTTCTTAGTCACACAGCTGAGAACCAGAGGCTGCACTTACAAGAGACCATGTGAACACGTCAAAAATTGTAAAGAACTCACTTGTCCACATAGAAATTACTTTTAAAGTCAGTTTGTTATACATAGCAAAGTTAAAGATCATTGAGGTTAAAAATAAATTATCTTCTTAGTTTCATATATTCTTGGGAGATGAAAGAGCATAAGGTGGTAACTGTCCAGTGGGTTAAACATTCATCTAATTGTCTTAAAGATGGACAGTTCTAACTAACATTTCTTATATGCAAATGCAGTTGTGGATGGTTTTGGAGGACTCCTATGTTTTCAATTTTGTCATTTTCACCTCTAATTCTAAAAGTGTTGATATGATCTACAGATAATTGACCTTGCATTTCTTCTTGCTTAGAAGTAGAGCATTCTCATATATTTTTCTGAGGAAATTTTAAAGAAGTGCACACACTTTACATTTAATATTTAGCATATACACTAATATAATGAGATTGCTTTCAAAATTTGTTAAATACAAATCAAGATTCATCTTTGAAGTGATGTATTCTCTTGAATTGATATACTGAGGTGAAATTTTATTTTTTATTATTTATTTTTTTATTAAGGTTTTTTGTTTTGTTTTGTTTTTTTGTGCAAGGTCTCACTACGCAGCTCGGACTCGTAGTGATCCTCCTGATTTCTGCCTCCCTAGTGCTGGGATTACAGGCATGATCCACAAGCTCAGATTCCATCACCGGTTCAGCGCTCCTGGGGGGGGGCGGGGCCAGAGTGGCATGCGGTGCCAACGATCGAACCCTTGTCCCTGTGCTTACCTAAGCAAGTGCTTAGTCCTCAGAGCTATACCGCTGGCCCTTATTTTTATTTTTAATTTTAATTTTATTTTTTCTGTATTTAGGACAGGGCTTACAGGGTCTCACTACATAGATCGGACTCATAGTGATTCTCCTGTTTTCAGCCTCCCGAGTTCTGAGATTACAGGCGCGTGCCACTATGCTCAATCTCAATCACCGCCTCAGTGCGCCTCTTGGGTGGGGCCAGCACGGTATGCCAGGGATTGAACCTGGGCTCTGCACTCTGCCTAAGCAGGCGCTTTAGTTTGCTGAGCTATCAGGCCGAGCATTTTTTTTTTTAATTTTGTTTTCCTAATTTTTTTAAATTAAAGTCATTTATTTATTTATTTGTTTGGTACAGGGATCAAACCTGGGTGCTTCATCTGCCTAAGCAGGTGCTTTAGTCTGCTGGGCCATCAGGCTGGCCTTTTATTCTCTCTCTCTCTCCCCCCCCCAATGTTTTAAATTAAAATATTTTATTTATTTATTTGGTACAGGGTCTCACTATGCAGTTTGACTCATAGTGATCTTTCTGTCTCAGCCTCTCCAGTGATGGGATTATAGGCATGTACCATCATCCTCAGTTTCAGTGGCTAGCTGGGCTGGCACAGCATGCAGTACTGGTATTGGGGATTGAACCCCGGTCCCTGTGCCTGCGAGGCAGGTGCTTAGACAACCAAGCTATCTCCCTGGCCCTGAGGTTAATTTATTTTTTTCAGGTGGCAAAATCAGGCTTTCTTTTTAAAAAAATATTTAATTGGCTTTTGGTGGAGGGCATGGGCAAGAAGGGGTACTCCATGCAGTAATGTTCCTCCCACGGGTGGATGATGGGCTAAGATGAGCCTCAGGTGGGTCTCTTGCTCCCAATGCTCCCTTGTACAGCTGTCTCCCCACGGGCTCAGGGGCAGTCTCGGGAGAGGTGCGGGCTGAGTGGGGCTGCTGTGGCCCATTCACTTGGGCAGGGCATCAGAGGTCACAGACGCCAGCTTCCCATCGTGGGTCTCAGTCTTCTTCACAACCACAGAAGACTTGGTGCAGGTGAAGCCAGAGCTTTGGAAGCTTCCAAAGTCAGGCTTGTGAGATCTCTCTAGGGTGAGCTCACCATTCCTAAATAGCCACTGGTGGTCTTTGTGTGGATGCCCAAGTTCTGCATCCCAACTTCCAGCTTGTTCTCAACTCCCAGCAGCTTGTGGAAGGTGGCAATCTCGATGTCCAGCGCCAGCTTGGCATTCATGATCTCCTGGTACTCGCACAGCTGCCAAGCCACGTCCTGCTTGGCTTTCTTCAGCACAGCTTTCAACTTTTCCAGCTTGATGTTGGCATCTTTAATGGCCATTTCCCCACTCTGTTTGACATCAGTGATGGCAGCCTCCAGGGATGCCTTTGAGGGCCTCAGTCTCTGTCTGTAGGTAGCTGATGCTACTGTTCATCTCAGAGATCTTTGACTTTGTGTGGTGGAGGTCATCCCCATGCTTCCTAGCCAGAGTCTGCAACTCTTCATACTTGATCTGGTACATGCTCTTGGCCTTGGCCTGGCTGTGGTTGGCAAGCTCCTCGTACTGGTCCTTGATCTCAGCGATGATGCCATCCAGGTCCAAGGAGTAGCTGTTGTCCATGGACAGCAACACAGATGTCTGAGATCTGAGACTGCAGCTCATGTATCTCCTCTTCATACAGCTGTCTGAGGAAGTCGATCTCGTCAGTGAGCCCTTCCCAGCATGATTTGAGCTCCACCTTGTTCATGTAAGCTTCATCCACATCTTTCTGGATGAAGACAAATTCATTCTCCATCTCTGTATGCTTGGTGATCTCAACTTCATGTTTATTCTTCAAGTCCTCCACCAGCCCTTGCATGCTGCCAAATTCTGCCTCCAGCTTTAGTTTTTTCTGACCCAGTGTGGCAGCTGCCACTGGAGGTTGTTGATATAGCTTTCAAACATATTGTCCACATTACTCAAAGACATCTTCTGCTGAAGGAGGCTCTACTTGGTCTCCAGTATCTTATTCTGCTGCTCCAGAAACTGAACCTTGTTGGTGTAGGAGGTGAACTTGTTGAGGTTCTTAATTTGCTCCTTGTCCTGCATATTCATGGCCTGGAGCATTTTTTTTATATATTTATTCACTTCTTTAATTTAGTCCTCTGTAAAGTGTGTGTTCATCTCAGATTTTCATTTCTGGATTGGGTCCTTAAATTTTGGGGCCCTAATGTTTTTTTAGTTCTTTATAAATTCTAGAGAGAAGACCTTTCTCTGAGTGCTTATTAGGTAAGATTTTTTCCAAATTTGTGAGTTGTCTTTTCACTTTGTTGGTAATTTCTTTTGATGTACAAAAACTTCTCAATAAGAGGTGGTCCCATTTGTTAATTCTTTCAAGTATTACCCATGTCATTTGATTTTTGTTAATGAATTATTTGCCTACCCCTATGGCTTCAAGAGTTCTTCCTACTTTCTCTTCCAAGAGATTTAGTGTTTCTGTTTTAATGTTTAGATCTGTAATCCATTTTGACTTGACTGAACTTATCAGATACAAAAGTTACAATTCTTGTTATATAGGCCTTGCTTTATTTTGGTCTTAACCATCCAGCAGAAAAGTATGATAATGAGGTATGAAAAGCAAAGCCATATTAATATGCTGAGCTGTAAAGGGCTCAAGTCAACAACTTCTGACATTGCCAGTCCTACGAATAACCCACTGCTATTATGGACTACTGGACTATATTGGATTATTTTGCTGAATTCATCCACCTACAATATTTAAATGGCAATGAAATGCCCATCTCTGACGAAAGTAAACAAAAAAGGGGATACAAATTAAGGACCAGTTTGTATCTGTATATACAAAATAAGATAGATTATATATATATTTCTCTTAATTCAATGAGAAGAAAGATTTGTACTAATAGTGTTTGGACAGGATATCATGTGTGCATCTTGTGCTATGAATTACCACTATGAAGACAACAATATGCAATGTATTAAATATTGAAACTTTCCTATTAATCGGTTTTGAAACTATTTCATTGTTATTTCTCAATATAATTAATAAAAAAATGAATACACACAGCCTGGATTTTGGGGTCCACTTCAAGGTTCAGGGGTTTCAGCAGGCTCTGGTTCATTTGGGCAGCCACAATGCTCCCCACACCACCAGCCCCGTCATAGCCACCCAACCCCAGGCCATCCTGGAAGCTGTTGCTGCTACCCATTTGGGAGAAGCTGGAGGACCTGATGTGGGAAGCAGGCCTGCTGGTATAGGAGAGGGTGCTGAAGTCCCAGGGGCTGGAGGTGGACACCTTGTAGAACTTCTGGGTCACTCTTATGGACATGATGGAGGCTAGAATAGAGGCAGGTGCACTGAAGGTGGAGACTCAAGAAAGAGCCTGGCAGCCACTTCTGAACGGTGGGTCTAAATTTTAGAAAAAGGCAAAGGTGTTAGTACAGAAGGCGGATTGCAGACAATGCTTGTGCAGCTCTCGATGAGTTGTGAAACTTTCTTGTGATGTGTAGGTTGCAAACCGTGTTGCTGTGATTTTCACTTCATGTGTAAAGTAAGAGGAAGTCACAAAGTTTAGGTGATGTGCCCTCATTCCTCAGATCAAATAACTGCCACGTTAAAACCGCAGAGGAAGTATGTGTACTCGGTGGGGTCCACTAGGTGCTCTCGCAGAGGCCATCTTTGCCATGTCCCAGCTGCTGACAGGGCAGAGAAACCATGCCATGGAGAGGTAAGTCTGGCAGACTTGAATCTCTGGGCAAGAGACACAACATTCAGTCTTCAGGAGGGCTATTTCCATGATTTTTAGCTCTTAATCTTGTTCTTTCCACCTTCCTTATACTGATAGGGTATTTCTGATGGAAGGAGTGTAATTCTTATTGCTGCTGTTGTATTTGGTTTGGAAAAGTACAGTTTTCCAAAATAAAGTCATGTGTGGAGAAAACAAATCTGCTATGTATGCTAACCAGCATAACTACAGATTGAAGCTCCCTGTTACATGGGAGAAGCACAGAATACAGAACTACACTGTCATCCCTGATGATGTTCAGAGATAGAATGTGAGAGTAGTCATTCTGTTTGTGTTCCCTCTCTGTTCTTTGATCTGTGGAGATAGTCACTCAGTACAGTTATGACAGCTGAGTCACACTGCCAACCTGCTTGGCTCTGCCTGGTACCAACTGTGCTCCCGTGTGTTTGTGCCATGCAATGAGGGCTTCTGTCTGCCAGGTTATCAACATGCATTCTTAGGACTGTGGGATGCTTTATGGACTTTATAATTATTCTCTGTGTGTGGTTAGTTTAGTTTATGTCTATGGAGATGCATATTTTATGCCCTTTAGAAGACAATTAGACTAAATTATAATGTAATATAATAATATAATAATATAATAACAGTAGGGAGGGTCTTGGAGAAGAGTGACGGTTGCTATCTCTCTGCTTTGGCACCTAAAAAATCCATCATGCCTCCTCTGTTTGATGCTGCCTTGATTAACATCATGTGTGACATCTCAGCCTGCCCTTGGGAAGCTTACAGTGTGGCAGAGAGGGGAGCAGAGAAGCATAAGTGAGTCAGAATTAGTGAAGTAAGAGCAGGGCCTCAAGGAGGCACAGATTGAATGGAGCTGCAGGCAGGGACATTTTCAGGAAGGCAAGACTTAAGATTCCTGAGGGAGGGCAGGAATAGAAGAGGAACTGTGTCCATGAACACATTAGGACACTAAACTGAGAACATACTTGGCAAAGGTGCAGGGGCCTCAGAAGTCAGTCAAGGAGCAGATGTCCTTTGCTAGCTGTTACGCCCTTGCTTTCATCTTCTGATTCTGCATCATGTAAGCACAGGACTGAAAGATCATTCCTCATATATGTGTTGATCCATGCTACTGATGAAGTGGGCCTGTGTTTCCTGGTCTGTAGATAGATGAGAACATAGCTCTTTGATTCAAGTCTGTTGAGAGAAGTAGCCAGAGGCCTCTCTGTGAGGTACTTAGCAAACCAAAACTCTCCATATTCGGTAAGTAGTCACACAGAGTGAACTATCATTTGTGCATGCTGTAACCAATTGAAATAGAGACAATGAGATTTCTACATGTAAGGAGAAAGAAAGAGGTTGGCAGAAAGCACTTAGCAGAGAAGACACTGAGGCCAATGAGAAGCATAGCAGGACCTCTGTGGGCAGGGAAAAGCAGGACCAGCAGTATGACTGAGCTGGGGCAAAGAGGGTTTGAGTACATTATTTAGGAGGGTTGAATGCTGCAGACACAGTATACAGGATGGGATCCAAGGAAATCTGATAACAAGGAGCTCTTGAGAAAGCAGTGCCAATGGAGCTATGAGAAGGAGTGTGAGTGAGGACTGAGTACTGAGATGTTGATGAGAAAATATCCTCAAGAATAGGGCAGATGGATGTGTTAATTATTGAAACTGTCCTACTAATAAGTTTTGAAACTGTTTCATTGCTATTTGTTGCTCAATAAAATTATTTTAAAAAGTAAAATAGCTCAAGCCATAAAAAAAGAAAAAGAAAAATTCAGGTAGTAAAAACTGACAAACTACAAGATAACATGGTAGAAATAGCTAGGTGCCATCAATGATGGATGGAAAGCTTGAGGGAAACCTGTGTGTCGCAGTCCATGAGGATGAGTTCAAGAAAAAGGAAAGGCTGGGAATGTCAAGGATAGAGGGAAACATTGACAAGAGACACTGTCAGATGGTTGGAGAGAGAATTCAGTGCGGGGAATGCCTGGACTGAAGATCAATTACACATATGGGGCTAGAGCAAGTCCAACCTGGAGAAACAGAGTAACCAAGGTGAGCCAGACAAATAAGTTGTTTGTTTTTTCACTCATTATGAGAAGGGTTTCACCTGTTATCAACATCTTGCTAATTGTATAAATAAAGGCACTATGGGTGGTTCCTTTTCTCCCATCTTGAGAGGTGGCTCCACTTGACCTCAGCTTTCTACATTCTGACTCTTTTTTTCATTTCTTCATTCCACCATCCTACCCTTGAGAATTTTTGGAGCTGTGCTAGACACAGCAATACAGGGAGAAGGGTGTTTTAGAAAGGAGGTAAGAATTCAGGTAAGTTGCTGTTTGTTTTGATACTGAAGATTGGACTCGGAGGTATTCTATTACTGAGCTACATCCACAACTCTTTTTACTTTGAAATATGATTTATTAGTTGCCTAAGCAGGCCCAAACACAAGATCTTCTTGTTTCAGTTTTCTGAGTATCTGGTGTTCAATATAGGAATGTGCCACCATACCAGGTTTAGATTGATTTCTAAGAATAGGTAGTTAAAAAAAAAAAAGAATAGGTAGCTCTCTCCCTCATGGTAAAAGTCTGAGAAGTGGGTGAGGAGGCTTGAATTCTAGTCCTCATGGCCTTGTATAGAACTCTTCTTGTCTCTGAGTGGTGTTTGTGATATAAAACTTGAATCACTGATGAGAACCTTGCTAATGTTAGTGCAAAAAGATTTCTCTGTGGCTGACCTCTCATTTTCTTGCAGCTCTATCTGGAGCAAGAATTTTTTTTAAAAGATACAATACATACTTTTAAGCTTTCTTTAATGAAAATTTCAGCTGATTTGAGAAGGTAGAGTCTTGGATTTTAAAATCTATGATGCAGATTTCTCAGTTAAGCTCTACTTAAAATTTAGAATGCCATTCTAGATGGTGCTATAGTGGTCAGCATGTTTGTCTGACCTATGCTGGAATCTTGTCTTCCACATCTCCTGGAAGACAGAGATGCAGAACTGGGGGGTCCTCTGTCTGCTACTTTTCTATTTATTTGTTTATTTATTTATTCCACATAATTTTGTTGAGAAACAAATAGCAATGAGACAGTTTCAAACCAAATTGGTAAGACAGTTTCAATAATTAACACATTGCATACAATCTTCTTAGTGGTTAATTGCTGTACAAGATGTGGACATGATATCCTATTTACAAACACTATTAGTACAAATCCCTCTATTCAGTAAGAAAATGTAACTATATATCTATTCTAACCATTTTGAATACACAGATACAAAATGGACATTCATCTGTATCCCCTTTTTTGTTTAGTTCTGTTATTTGAATATTATACGTGTATTAACTCAGCAAAATATTCTAAAAGAGTCCAGTAGTCCATAATATTATTGGGTCTTCCGCTTGACTGGCAGTATCAGAAATTGTTGACCTGAGTCCCCTACAGCTCAACATAACAGCATGGCTTTACTTCTTATACTTCATTTTTATACTTTTATGCTGAATGGTTAAGACCAAGTTAAAGTAGGACCTATGCAACAAGAGTTGTAGCTTTTGGGTCTGATAAGGTCAGTGAAATCCCATCAGGATTTATCCTGAGATCCTGTACCTCAGATTGTAGTGTCAGCCATGTGGATGAGTGTCTGCTACTTTTCCTTAAAGAGCCCACATGGGCTGGCAGGAGACTGTGGGGCAGGCTTGGGTCATCCTCTATTCTCCTAAAATAATGATAGTGAATTTTCTAGAACTTTTCAATGATAAAATACAACTGGCTGTGACACATTAAGCCATACATTCATCACCACCACCCTAAATACTTTTCATTTTGTTCATGCCTACTTTTCAAGAAGACCAACATGTGTGTTTCCAGACTCACATCCTGAGCAACATGAGAGAGAGAACATGACAGAATATGGGGAGAGAAATGTGGTGTTGATATAGAGAAGGAAATGGGAGGGAAAGCCAAGCTGGAGCTGGAGGCAGGCTGCACGTGGTGGGATGCCTAAGGACTAGTGTGATGTGGTGTGGGAGCAGGAGCCAGGTGCACCTGGGCATGAGGTTGTGAAGAGGTTCTGGGACAACCCTGCAGTGGTGAGCCAGGACTGACTCCAGGTAAGGAGAAGGATTGGCTCATGTGAAGGCAATGCTACTCCACCAGTAACCACAACAGTACTTTTTGTTTTGTTTTACTTTTCTTTAGAGATTCCCCACTACAAAGTACTCTTATGAGGGAGCATTGAATGATCTAATGAAGTGGAAAGAAGACTAGCCCTGCAGTCCAGACTTACTGCTGATATCTCAGTGTGCATTCCTCTAATCATTTCCTAGCACAAATTTTTGACATGTTTATATAGCAATGCTTCTATACTTCTCATTGTAATCAACACACACATATTCTTCTGCATCATTAGCGGTTAATACATTGTAATCCAAACCCACTGCACCATGAGAAGCTTAGGCAAGGGGTGAGAAGTCTATTCTGGCAGTGGTCACTGTGGGAGCAGGCAGGTGTCTTGTGTGTGGGCTCAGAGGGCATCTCACTGTCGCAACTTCCAGAGGGCACTTGGCTGTGGTGAGAATGAGACTGGCTCCCTCACAGTAGAAGTCAATTAAAATTGAGTTGATCTGAGAAAATAGAAGTACCTAAACATCAAGGAAGTCTTGACTTGGGTTTATGTTTAGATAGTGTGGATGTAGGTGGGGCAATAGGAAAGCCACAGTAAAAAAGTCAAACAGACAGAGTGAGAGAGGCTGGAGCTTCATTGCATCCATTGTTAAGCAAGTCAGAGAAATCTGAACACTCAGTAAATGAAATTGACGGGTCTTAACAATGAAATCGAAATCTGTATGGGGCAACAAATCAAAGTCCGATGTGGCGCCGAAATTCCGATACCACAGCCATCGAAGGCTCCTGGATGTGTGTTCCAAAATTAGATTCTAAATCAGAATATTGCCTCTCCTGCAGCAGTCCGCTTACATTTTCCTAAAGATCAGGTTGCCACATATACTGGAGATAAAGTAGCTGTTAAGCGAGAGCTTCTAAACATTCATAGAAAGCATCATGTGTTTCTTCATGGTGAGACTATAAAGTTAAAGGTGTATGCTCATAACGCAAGGCCAGCTTAGGCTAGTTATGTATTTCTTCATCTTCTCCCTCATTTGGAACAAGAATGTTGATTCTAGCCCTGTCCTATAATTCTATCCTGGAAGGACATAATTTGATTTTTATAGACTCACAGTTGGAAAGAGTTTGACATGCGTCTCAAGATGAGAGTTGGATTTGGCTTTTTGAGAGATACTGGGTGAATTAAGATTTTGCACTCCAGGGAAGGAATACATAAATGCATCCTGTACTGTAAAAGGGTAAGAACCTTGGGGGCCAAGGGTGCAATACTGTGGTGTGAATGTGGTTTGCACTCCTGTGGGTCATAAGTTAGAAACTTGGTCCTACGGCAGCAGTGTTGGGACGTGGGAAGGGATGGAGTGGATGCATTAAAGCATCAAGGCCTGTCTTCAGAAGGGATTAAGGTGGTTCTGCTATGAGGGAGGTTGGAGAAGCAGCAGCCTGGGCCTTCTCCCCTGGCTCTGGCTTCCTCTTTTGCGCTGTGGTGTTTTACTTCCATATGTGTCTCTCCTGGGATGCCTTTCATTGTCAGCTCCTTTGTCACTTAGTGTCAGTCTGCAAAATTGTGAGTAGAATAAATTGCTTTGCTCTGTAAAGTTATTCAGCTTTGGATATTTTGTTATACTATCGAAACTCAGATTAATACATTATAATGTGATTTAACTAACTATTCAAAATACGTCATTGAATTAAAGATCTGAGCATCAACAGGTGTTGGTGTGATCATTATCTTCGTGTTGCATATATGCATGGAACCTCACAGTGGACTCACAGTACATGAGAAGGTTGTTGCAGAGTCTTTCTCTGGGCCAGTTTGAGAGAGGCAGTCATTGTCCAGAACAGCTCAAAGTGTCAGGGATAGAACACCATGAGGAAAGTGGGCATCGGTCTCAAGGGGCCACCAAAAAAATCAAGAAAAAAAAAGAAAGATTTTAGTGAAATTTTTAAAAATATAAGAGATTATACAAAAATTCATGATAAAGATATGGAAATTGTAAGTAAAGATGATCAGTAAAAATGTCCTAGAGAGTAACAGTAACAAAAAAGAAATATCACTAGTACTGATCAAGTCTTTCAGTTCTTGATTCATGCTATTTTTTGCACTTACTTTCCCTTGTTCCATGTGTTGAATTTCATTTTTGCTTCTCTTGACTACTGAGATTTTTGATGCTTCTTTAAATGTAGTGAGGTGAGTGCTCTCCACCATGCCCCAGCACCACTGGGGAGAGAATAGCATGGTGAGTAGTGTGTCTGTTTCCTAAAGCAGAGGCAATAAATCAGCACCAGAGGCGGTGAGGGTGTATTTAGCTTTGTTTCCTAAAGCCATTTGTTCAAGAATGTTTATTGAGCACCAACTGTGAAACAAGTCATGTTCAAAGCTCCCTCAAGGAGTTTAAGATCTAGTGAGGGATGAATTTGACGAGATGGTGCAGCAGAACCCACTCACTGAAGGAGGGTCATGGGGTTAGTTTTCACTAGCTTTGCAGAGGATGCGACAGCTGGACTGAGATTTGAAGGATGTGAGTGTGGGCAGGAAGTGCTGCAGTATAGGGAAGATCACAAAGGGCTTCAAGAAAAAGAACTGAGTTCTTCCAGAAGGCTGAGTTGGACATTGCACTTGTCACCGGACTGCACTCAGATGTGGAGATGGCTGACATGCTGTGTCAGAGGTGACGCCATCTGCGGAGGCCAAGCCGCTCAGGTTGCCTTTGGTCCCTGAGATGTGAGCAGTCTGGGGACAACCTGCCCTACAGAGGCCTACAGCTGGGCACTGAGGTTCATAGGGTGTATGCGACATTTAACTCAATACAGCAAAGGGAATTTTGTAAGAAGCAAATATTTGGTGTGGAAAAAAAAGAGGCATATTTGAAGAAAAAGATTTGAACACAGACAGCAGGGAGGATCCAGGACAGCAGCATAGGTATACTAATAAGCAGAAAAGACATTACAGAAAAGACAGCTGCAAGAATCAATCAGTGCAATTCTACAGAAATCCAGAAGGACAATATTTGTTTAGAATGTGGTCACGACGAACCCCTTCTCTCTCCCTGAGCATATCCAGGAACAGCTGGAACCAACTATAATGTCCTTCGAAGACACATGTAACTGATGTGTAGGATTTTGATGGACTAACGTCTTGGTGCTGGACAGAGAAGGTGATTTCAAGGGCCCTAGTTGAGGGATTCATCTCTCTATTCCCTCAGATCACAGCCCAGGTCATTGCTCTTCTTCAAAACACTCACTGTGTAACATTATGACCACATTAAAATACACGGGATACCAGAGACACACATTCACAGCAATTGTGCTTGGGTGGTGGAACAGAAAGTTTTTTAAAAACATTTTTACTTTATATTTTTCTACTTTTTAAAAAATGTTCATGTATTACTGACATAAAATATGTTTCTGCTAGGTCTAGATATGAATTAACATTCATATATTCTTTGTAATGGAAAAACTCGCTTACTATTTCTTCTTACTGTCACTCTTAGTTGGTCTCCCTTTCACATTTACATGTTTTTCAATCTTTTCCTGTGTCTCTCATTACCCTCTTTCTGCATCTAAGTCTCATAGTTTTAAATGAATCCATGAATTCAATGTTGAACATCCCATGAGCTGTGTGTCCCTCAGACCTTTCTTCTCCGTACTTCTCTGAGAAGCATGCTAGAGAGACCTGTCACGTGAGGTAGATGGGAAGCATGCTGGAGAGCCTACATGAGGTAGGCAGCATCTGGAGAGATGAAGAGTGAGGAAAGTTGCTTGCAGAAGGAAGGAGGCAACCTCTCCTGGTAGTCTCTGATTTTAGTCCATTACCTACTAATGTGCATTAGCTGCTGCAAAGATGTCTGCACAGGTGATTGACAGAGGTAAACAGGTGACTTCACATCAGAGAGGCAACCAGAACAGTGTGGGTGGCTTTAGCCAATCACCAGAATCCTTGAGAGGAAAGACTGAGATTCCTGGGGAAGGAAGAATTCTCCCTAGAACAATGGTGTCAGTTTTCCTGAGTTCCCAGATTGACCCCTGGCCTATAGATTCTGTACCTGACAGGGTCCTCAATCTTGTAAATATACAAAATACATACAAATATTTATTTGTATCTATTTCTTATGTATGCTATAAGTAATATACTGTTTCCTACGTATACAACATGCATGAAGAATACATACATATTATGGAGTATATATAAGGAATATATATAACTTTAAATTTATGATTGCTTATATTCATTCCTGCATAATGGTTATGTGTTATATATAATTCTATTCCTTATGTACACCATGAACATAAGGAATATACCATGATGTATGTGTAAGCTGTTGTGGGTGTTTTCTTGGTGTTGTACATAATTCCAGACAATCACAACCTGAAGGGTTTACTTTGACTTATTGTTTCAGTCCAGGGGTGGTTGGCTCGAAGGCAGAAATGGCGTGGTGGAAGAACCTGGCCAGAGGACAGCTGCTCTCACAGTGCCAGCCAGGGGGCAGAGGAGGAAGGGCTGAGGAGGGAATGTATCCTTTCTGGTCATACCCCTTGCCAGAATGCTCGGCTCCAAAAGCAAGTGAATTGACCCACTGAGTGTAGTGCCTCATGACCCAGTCACCATCCAGACTCACAAGAATTTGGAGACAGTATGGATCCAACACATAAGATAACAATATACAAGGAATTGTATTCATTTAAAATTTCTTGTGGATACTATGTGTAATACACCATTCCATGCATTTATGATAAACATGTACCTGGCAGGGTCTTCAATCTTATAAATATACAAAATACATATAAATATTTATTTGTATCTATTTCTTATGTTTGCTATATGTAATATACTGTCTATAAAGAATATGTGTAAGAATGTATTTTATATATTTGGAGAGCATTACATATAATTATGTAGAGGATTTATAAAGCTGTGTGCTATAGGAACTGGTTCAGGACAGGGGGTGTGGTCAGAGAGGGCTCAAAGAGAAGAGGAACATGAAGCTGCAGACCAGAGGAAGGAGGCCTTGTCACAGGGGCTGGAAACTCCAAGTGGTTGTGTCCCACAGCCACACAGCCGGTGGCTTGTGCACTGTGAAAGTGACTGTGTAGTTTAGGAGCTTGCCAAGCCAGGTGTGGAGCGTGCAGCCTGGTTTCACCTTGCCACTTATGGTAAAATGAGAGAAACAATGAGCACAATTGCCAAATGAAAAGGGCTTAGACCTGGATGAATCGAGAAATTCCCAAGCTCTCTAGATTGTCAAACACACAAAAGGAAGAAATTTACTGTCTGGACAGTGTGCTCTGGAGAAGCAGTGGAGAGTGTTGCTGTTCCCCAGCGGGCTCAGGCCTCAGGAGGTCAAAAGGGCAGAGGGTCAGCCACAGCATCTCTGAACAGAGATCACATCAGGAGCGAGCACCTCTGGGAAGCAGAAGGCAAAGCCCCTGTGCCTCTGTGGCTACCAAGAAAGCAGAGCTCAGCTCTGCAGGGACTAAATGAGCCTCAGGGCTTGCAAAGCAAATCCCAGAGCCATGTATGCATGATCCACACCATTCTAGAATTTTATTCTGCAGATGCCCTGTCGGTTTGGGGAAAAGGAGTAGAAAGAAGACAAAATAAAGCATGCAGAAAATGACCAATGAAAGTGCTCATGGGCAAGTTCAGTCTGTTTCATCTGAATAAGTGGCTTAGTATACAGAGCCACAAGTAGCAGAGAATTGGTCCTTACTCTGGGAATTTCATCCCAGCATGCATCATTCCTGGAGCTCATTCATCCTGGATTTGATGTTTAATGGAAAACCTATATGACCTTTTCAGAAAGGGTAATATCACATATGATCAAAACAGTCTTTTCTATTCAATAGACATTCCACAGACTTCTGTATATGGCTACTTACTCAAAGAACTGTGAATAAACACACAGACAGCAGCCTTAATTTATAGGTAGTTGTTGCTGCTATGACTTTCAAAGTCCAGTATAAATGCAAATCCAATACGACAAGCTTTAGGACATTTCATTTGACTTTTCAGAATACCGATAGAATCATGCTAATGATGTAGGATTATGTTATGTTCCACGTCTTACTAAACTTATTCCTCTATTATCAATTAACATAAAGTTATATATTTACTTATAAATTTTAGACCAATACAATCTCATAGGAGTTTTAAGAGAGAAGTGAAGTCAGCAATAGTATTCCATTTCCTAGAAGAAAAGCTACGCAGAGGAAAAAGCTTGCTTAGGCAAGTGGCTGGCTTGGAGATAGAAGGCGGGTTCACTGAGTTTGAGCTCCTGTCTCATGCACTCGCTAAGGCTGGATCCTTCTCTCGTGACCTTGGGTGACATTGCTGGTCCCACCCTCGAGGAAATTGGTACTTATGTGTTGGAAATCTCTCATTATACAGAACATCTCCATTAGGTAGTGAGACAATAAAATCCAGAGTTATTATATTATACTGTACCCACAAATGACATAATTACAAACCAATCACTAATTTAAGAAATCCAGAGAGTTCAAAGAGGTCAAATGTTTAATTGAAATGGAATATTTAAGCTAAATTGCTCATGTACTGCTTCAATATTATTGAAGTCCTAATAAATACATTAAAAGACTGTTAGCAAAAGTACTTCCTGCTGAAGAATGATCATCTGAAGAATGTCATTAGCCCATTTTGTAATATGCAGAGAATGTTGTTTCAAGCTAATTAAGTGCCATGCATTTTTGATAGCACTTAACAATATGTGGTTAATTATTATATGCAAGGTTTGTTCTATAGCATTAATTATGATGAACTCATTTGGCTTTATAAGGACAGGGGAGGCAGTGATTTGGGAGGTACAGTGCCTATCATGGTTTATTGGGATTTAGATTCTAATGAATAAACTTTGCAGCTTTACATGCAAAATGAAGAGTGTTCCAAGTAGGTTCTAAGATGGAGCAAAAAGTATAGATTAGGGAACAATCTTTGTAGCTAGACATCTGTAGAAAATTTATAGAACAAAGCATTCTTGTTACTCTAACTGTTGTGTGAAATGCAACGCTGGTCTCAGACAGGTACGAGCCAGTTCTGATTGTGAAGGCTAATAAAGTTTTGTGCTACCTCCTCAGAGCAGAGAAGGCTTTACAGCTGACTCAAGCAAGATCCCTCTGCAACAGGACAGAGACTGCATTCATACCACAACCCATGCTGGACACACTGGAGGGCGCTAGTGTTGGGCTTTGAGGAGGTGGAGGAGTTTCTGTAGAAGGCAGGAGGTTTCTTTTGAGGGTGGTGAGGACATCTTTAAGCTCAATTGTGATACTAGTTGCATAGCTTTAAATGTACTGAGACATTGACTGTGCGCTTAAAACTGCAACTTGAACAAAAGTGATAGAATGTAAACCACACCTCGATGCAGGGGTGTGTGGCTGAGGAACATGGTGCCCTTGTGGAGCTTCATGGCAGTTCTGGACTTGCTCTGTGCTCTGATTCTTTGCCTCCCCTGCCTCCTTCCTAAACTCAGAAAAGGATGTTTGTGCACATAGCTCTTCAGATGTGTCCAAAACACAGGACTGCCAGACAAGTTTCCAGCAGAAGCTAGAATTTGGCTGTGAACTCGTTGCAGGTGGAAAGGTCTCTGGATTCCATTTTCATAGCCTTTCTTTGATTCCATTTGCATAGCCTTTCAACAACAAGTGGTTGTTCATACAGCAATGCATGTAATTAAAGATTAGTGATTTCTAGGAAATTGTAGTGTAATAAACTTTTCATCAAAATGCAGCTTAGCTATTGACTAGTAGAGTAAGAAGTGTTTGATTGAAGAAGCTGAAGGCTGTAGAGTGTTGATAAGAAGGCACATGGGAAGATGGGGCCATGTGTGACATTGGTGCCATCTTAAGCCCAAGAGGAGATCACACCTCGGAAGGGGTAGCTACCTTTCTTGGGATTTTGCTCCTTAAAGGAGATGTAGAATGTGAGGTATCCTAGCTCCTCTGCCCCTGGAGCATGGTGCTCTGCACAGACTCTTCTGCTTTCTATCCTTTGAGAAATAACCCAGACTCGGGCAGTGCACTGTGAGCTTTGAGGACAGCTTGGTGAGAAAAGAGGATTTTCTGTGAGAGATGATCAAGCCCGGGTTCTTAGGAATCTTAGGATCCTAACCAGCAAGATGATCTTAGTGAGTTATGAGTGTGTTGTAGAAACCATTCTATACTGTCCTATCATAGGAGGGCATTTGATTACAAGGAAGATTTACTTTGATTAAAACATTGAGACAGCATTTTTCGTGGACCTGTGTTTGAGGTTTCTGTGGAGCAGATTCCCTGGTAACACACTGTGTTTTGACAACAGCAAAAGTAGGATGGAGGAAGGCACAGGGTTCTGAAGTTGGGGCCACTGCCCCACCAGCATCAGCCCATGGGTCCTGTCCCTGGCAGGGGTGTGGCTTTAGGAGTGAGAGGTGCATCCTTCAGTGGAGAGCTCCAGTCATGTGTCTGCTTTCATTTTTGTCTCCAAGCCTTGGCACCTGCTCCTCAGCATCCCTCTGAGAATGTTAAGGAAGCAGCCTCTGCCCAGGTTTGAGATTAAGCACAAAGGCTAAGGTCGCTCACGCAGTGACAGGTGGCAGAACTGGGCCAACGTCAAGGGTTGGGCAGAGGGCAGGGCCAGGCAAATAGCAGGGTTCTCTTGGGAAGGCTGAAAGCCTCCTTCTGCAGAATAAGGAGCAGGCAAAGTACACGAGGAAGCATCTGGGATCTTCCTCCACATGCACGTGTGTACTGGTTTACTATCCTTGCTCCAAGAGGCCTAGAAGTCATTATATCTAGCAAAAAGAATGATTTTACACATTTCATATGTAGTGAACTACAAACATTGAATTCTGTGTCTGATCTTGGCAGGGCTTCTTGATCCCTCCAGTTTGTGTGACAAATGAGTCGCAAAACTTCAAGTTTAAGTTTCCATCTTGAGGGGATGTAGAGCAGATAATTATTGCATGGGGGACCTCTGCCAGGATGAGACATAGTCCTGGGTAGAAGTCCTGAGAAGTGCTCCACATGTGGTGCAGAGGGAGTGTTCAGGAGCAACCCATCTGTCCCTGGCCATTCCTGCCTGCCATCTGCCACCTAGGCCAGCCATGTGGGTCCACCCACAGGGTAAATACAGCCAGGAGTTCAGGGTCCTTCCTTCATGTCAGTGTGTTTTTCTCTCATTGCAAAGTCCCTGCTCCCATAGGCCACAGTGCTTGGTTCTTGGTGCTTGATTCTCTGGTCTGCTGATGGGAGGAGTAGCATTAACACAGCCTCTGTGAGCATCACCAGGACATGGACAGTCCTAGCAGCATCCCTACAGTTGGAAGAGAGATACTATGTGAGGAACCCTAGCTACAGAGACGCAAAAGCTCAGTGGTGAGACACTGCAGGAGAGGCCATCACTGATAAGTTCCTACAATTATAGGAGAATCCAGCATTATTGTGTCTGGTTATGTCCTTTCAGTAAAAGTCACGTTATGGATAAACTATTAATAATTAATTGAGGATCACGCTCTCTAGTACTAATTACCAGTGAGAGAAAAGGGAAAAGGTAAACTGGACAAGTGGGTTACTCCTCTTAAACATGTCAGCAGACTGCCACATCCCTGGTGGCCTCTTGGGAGAGGACCAAAGACATGCTATACAAATGTTGACTATGGAACAAAATGAGCTATTTTTAATATATCAAATTAAAATTAGGATGACTATGGTTGATATGATTTTACACTAGACCTAGAAGGCATTTAAAAATGTATTCTTTTAAAACATTTTGAGAGAATTACTCCAGTGTATTCACAGTAATGAACTAATGATATCAGCCATTAGTTAGGATATGCCCACACCAGTGGAGAGGGAGGGCTCCCTCTGTGATTTAAGCAAGTGCTCAGATGCTGGAAGGCTTTGCTGGCTGACTGTGGGAGCTAGTGCTGTTCCCATTACTGTTCTCCAGGATGACTTAGCCAAAAGTAGTGCCATTGTTACAACCTACAAGTGTGCATTTTAGCTTTGTGATGAGAAGCATAGGTGATCATATAAAAGACTTTTTGTTTGTTTTGCTTGTATTATTTACAATAGTGATTCACGATTTGCTGGTGGCTTAAGAGCTTGCCTTTAGGAAGAACGTTACACAAAGTCAGGATAGAAACTTTTCTCCTAGAAATTACTTGATTTTAGGCTACATAAGGATCCTATGGACTTAATTGTGACAGCTGGTGGCCCCATGGCAGAAGCATGAAAAGAAGCTATGCTTGTATGCTGGTTATCATCAATGATAGAAGTGGAGGAGAACACACCAGGGTCTACCACTGAGGCTGAGGGAGATGTGGATGGCTCTTGTGTGATGCACTGAGCTGTTGTTCTCCACCCAGGTCAACTCCCCAGATATTGGATCCCAAGGATACTGTGCTCCCATGAGCATATGCAAGCAAAATTAATCCATATATGAGATGTCCATTAGAAATCTCTCCAACAACACAAGGGCTATAGGACAGATTATTTATAATTCCCCCTGATTCATTAGGTAAATAACTATATATTGAGGACTAGTCTTCAAGGACTTCATTTTCTCACATATAAAATGAGGTTAAGAGTTCGTGTCCCAAAGACTGTGAAAATCATGAGAGCAAACAGATTAAGAAACTTAAATAACATATAAAATTTATAACAGCATCAGCTCTTGGATCTACCCTCACCTAAAAGAATACAGCTCAGAAAGTAGGCTCTGGAGTTTCAGTGCTATGAACTACACTAATTTGATTTTGTTTTCCCAAAAGTGAAGTTTACTTTATATCTCATCATAAATCTCTGGAGATACTAGTCAACATCTAATGTAAAGTCAGTCATTTTGGAGACTCACAGGAGCACCTGAGACAGGTGTCCACTAGTAAAGTCTCCCTTCAGGACTAAGAGGTCTTCTGAGCTGAAACACTGGGAAGAGACACAAGGAGATGGGGAAGGGTTTTGCTGCTATCAGGGGTTCTGGAGCCATACTGTCCTGAACGGAGAGCACTGAGAGAAAGTTCAGCTTTGTGTGGAACTTGCTTGGACATCAAGGGCCTATTGGAAGATGAAAACGGAGGCAGGCAGAGGTGGGCTCTGGGGAGGCGAGACCGTTTTCCTTCAGGACTCTGGGGCCACAGTTTTACTTTCTACATTTCCAGATTCTAGAGCAAAGCCTCATAGTCATCAGTGATTTGTAATTCTTACTTCTTTGTAACTCTGTTTAACTGCACCCAAAAACTGAAGGTGTCATATGTTTGAAGAAAATCAATGTGTGATGTTCATTTGTCATAAGTTCTTGTTTCCGGAGAGATTTGCTCAAGCCCATAGTAGGGTATTTGTTAAATAAGAAGACATTACCTACCACCTTTGATCATTTGATGGATGGTCACTTTGGTCATTGTACAATGGTGGCCAACACTGAACACTTAGTTGTGGTCAGGAGAAACATCCTGTCCTAACCCATGCCACATACACTTGCCGTGTTGGATTATATGGGCTGTCAAGTCCATATGACTGTGGTCATCTGTTGTGGGTGTCTCCCTGGTATCCCTGCAGGCAGGACCTTGGGCCCTGCCTCTCACATAGCTGAGTTCTTCTCAGTTGCTCTTTCCAGATGATTGATGGATGAGACTAGTCTTATGGTCAGTTCCCTCTGTTGCAGTGGTGGGTCATGTGTTAATTTCTCCTGAATGTCACAACAAAGCATGACAAATTTGAAGCCTTACAAAAACCAGAAAGCTCTAGGGAAATCTTTCTGTAACTCCTTAGCTTCATAGCTCCTGGTAACTCCAGCCTACCCATGTCTATAGCCATATCACCTAAATCTTCATCTCTATCACTTATTGGTAACCTTCTTGTGTACCTGTGTCTTCATACACCATTCTTTTCAAGGGGACACTAGCTTATTACATTACAGTCCATCTTAGTCTGTCTAAGCCTGTCTTAACTAATCACATCTGCAATAACCATCTTTTGAAGAAAGCGCCCTACTAAAGTACTTCTAAAGCCAGGACTTCACCATTTGTTTTTGGCCAGGGGACACAGTTCAAGCCAAAGTAGATAGGAAAGTAGAAATTAACTCTGAAATTAAAGGCTAGCCTATTTAACTAAGAAAAGTCCCTCACTTTTTTTCCTTTGTCAGTATTGGGACAGAAGAGAACACTGTCCCATGAGAAATGACCAGCTATAGAAGGAGCTGGAACTGCTCTCCTGGAGCAGGAAAACCCCTATTATAGAAATAGGCTCATTCTGGATCCTCATCAATGAGAAATTCACCTGCTTCTTTGATACATTCAGTAAATAAAGAATCCAAGCCTTAAACAACAAAAAAGAACTGGTTTAATCCTTATAGCACAGGGAAGGAGGTGGATTCTAGAGAGAACAAATACATCAGTTCCTAAAACCTGCCCATGGACTTTATTGTGGCTGACTTGTATTACCCAAAGGTGGCCCCTATACTAGTCCATTTATCTGTGGATGTGTCCTTACTTAGAAGTAGTGTTTTGATGCTCAAGCTAAATTTAGGTCATAGAAGATTAGAATAATCCTCAATTCACTAGTTTATATGGCTAGGGAAACTTGGACACAGACACATAGGAAGACAATAATGTATTTATAAGCCAGAGAGCACCTGCAAGTGTAACAAGTAGGAAGCGGCAGGAAGAATCTGTCCTTGTAGCCTCTAGAGGAAACACAGATGGATGACACCTTAACCCGAGACTTCCAACCTCTGTAACTGGGAGGAATACATTTCTGTTGACTTAGTTGACCCGTGCCATGTCAGCAGCCCAGAAAAAATAAACATTACCCCAGTCTGAGGAGGATGGGGTAGCTTCCCTCTGATCCAGTTCTCTGGTAAAGCACCTACTTCTTGTGGTGGCATCTGCCAGTCTGTAGGTGAAGATTCAGGACACTATGTCAACAGGACATTGAATGTTGCATGGATAGGCTTTGCAGCCAGGCTCATTTTGTACACTAGCTGTTGCTTAGATCCAAGTGTTCTGCTCAGACAGGCTAATGTGTGACTATCAAGATATTAAGTTAGCCCTTCCCAGAACATGAGTGTCTTGGCTGCAAGGGAGAGCAGGGCACTCACTAAAGTTACCCAGAGTTTGGGATACAGGTAGGTTTAAATGTTATAAGAAGGAGGAAGAAGGCTGTGCATGATAGTTGTGCTCATCTGTGACATGCCTTACATCCAGCTGTGGCAGGGGCATCTCCTGGGACAGCCCATGGCCAGTAACATAAGCTGTGCCCTAAGACAGTGATGCAAAGTGCTGTGACCAAGGGACCTGCCCAGCACCAAAGTACCCTGCTGAGGAGGCAGGAAGTGTGGGGACACTCCAGTGAGCTGGGTGGATGGGTTGCTTTGCACTTGTGGCTTCCTCTGACTTATTTGGATATTGGCTGTATTTGTTCTGCGTCTTCCCCACAAAGACAGCCTCAGGGACTCCATGAAATAACACTTTCAAACCTTACTCCTTAGTAAAGAAAAGACACCTGGCTGTGGGGCCAAGATGGGGTCTCTTACCTCATCCTATTTTCTACTCTTTCAGAACAACAGAATCACTGGATTGACTGCAGGTGCCATTCCACATTTCTCACATGTAAGGCTGCGGGGACCAGCTCACCACACCACGCACAGAGATGGCAGTGGGGCTCACAGGGACAGTGCAGTCTGTGGGTGGCCTGGAGCTGGAGCAGCTGCTTGGTCCTCCAAAATGCAGCCTGAGAGGAGGACCTTGCCCTAGCTTGAGTGATTTGCCCTCACAATCTTAGGCTCCGAACAGTTGTGAATCAGAAGCTCCCACTTTCACTTTGCGCTGCATTCCCAATTCTGGAGCGAGACTGGGGGCATCTATCAAGCCACCTTCGACACAGAGGTCCTTGTCTGTCCCCTTCTTACTGTTTTTGCAGCACTCA
This sequence comes from Octodon degus, assembly GCF_000260255.1. Lineage (NCBI taxonomy): Eukaryota > Metazoa > Chordata > Mammalia > Rodentia > Octodontidae > Octodon > Octodon degus. The sequence goes on along the minus strand of NW_004524696.1, from coordinate 6,655,026 downwards.
CATGAGTTCAGCCTCCTTTCTCAGACTGTCTCCCTGGTCCTGACCAAATCTTACTCCTGCTTTGCCCCTTGCCGGCTCCTACCTCCCTTTCTTTCTGGGTACTGATATTCTCTTCAGGTGCTGCAAATCCTTGCCTCCTTCTCCAGAAAATGCAGAAACTTTCCAAAAGTGGAACCTCCAAGCTATGGGTAAAATGAAATAGTGTGCTATTGATAAAATGAAATATTGTAAACCTTTTGTAGTTAGCCCCTTGGCTTGGCCTTCTGTGACCAGGCAGGTGGCATAGGGTTTCTCCTCAAGGAATTGAACACCAGACATTCCCTGTGGTCCATGCCAACCCCAGACATTGGACCCTTTTGATGTTGACTGAAGCTCAACTGTGAACATGCTTGCAGCGCTGGCCTGATGGGGGTTCATTCACACTTGTTTCTGCCCCAGAGCCTGTGCTGTCTTGAAGCATACTACCAAACTATTTCCTACTCCAGGGTGCTCACACCTGGTATCTTTTCAGCCCTCTGTTGTCATGGTGCATAGTATTGGTATCATCTCCTAGGAGAAGCCACTATTTTAAATTATAACAGGCATTTTCTTCTGTTACTGAGAGGAATCAATGTAAGTATACAAATTAGAACACTCTTTGATAGCCTGTCATGGAAAAGCTCATGTAACAAGTTTGGGTTAGCAACAAAATTTTTTTTTTCATGATTATCCCATTATTTCTCTTCACCAAATAATCCTCCATATTACATAATGCAAATGCTTCTTTTTAATTGTCAGAATGAAAATATGATGATGATATTTTCTTTTATCTGGAGACACAACAGAAAATAAAAGAGGATTTTTTTCTTCTCTAGCAGGAAAACACAAATGTCCATAGATCAGTTCTTCAGGGATGTGTGGACTGTTTACATAGCTCTTTAATTTTCATATGTTGTAAATAGTTTTCTTGTGTCACCTTATTTTTTTCCCATATGAGTGTTTGTACACGGCTACTCCAAGCTCTATCTGCAATTGCAATCATTAGTATCTAGCATTTTGTAAGTATCCCTTTAGATGCTATGCGATACCTTATATAGTCTTGGAAAAAACAGTCTGGATACCTCTGTTTTCAAAGCAGCTAAATGTATTACAATAAATTTGCTTTCTCTGTGCTGTGGAATTGGAAACCTATAAGATGGTGAATAAGAAAACTGATACCACTGCTTATCTGTTCAAAAGCTAGTGGTGTTAGGAAGCCCAGTAATTGAAAAATGGATAGCATTGATATTTGAACCTTTTTATATAACCTTTGAGGTGTAAGCCTTTGGGGAATAAATTGCTTTTTGTAACAAGAGGAACGTCAGATCCCATATTTAGAAACCGTGCACTTAATTCATTTTCAGACGGAGAAACTCATGTTGTCTTGTTGGGAAAAACATTGCAAAATGGATTAAGCCTCACCCTGGAGAGATGATAACCTAATATAAATAACTGCAGGCTGATCTTTATTAGTTACTGAGCAAATATTGCCAAAGAAGACAGGCGACCTTCAATGGTGATTGATCTAGGATAAGTCATCAACAACATTGTCTTTGGAGAATAACTTTGGGGCATTTGGGAATCTTTAGTCTGTTCTTATTAAGGGATGCAATGAAGCTAATGCTTGGGAGTAAGTGGACCTTATTTAATGGTAAGGGTGAGAGCTCACAGTGCCAGAGCAGGGGCATCTGATCCCAGGGTCGGCAAACTGTTCTGTGTTTGTTGACCTGGCCAGAACTGCAGGAACAGGGCCCTTGGCTGAAAACCTATCCCAGAATGAACGTCTCAAGTTCAGGGAAGTCTGCCTGAGCCCTGCATTTCACCAGTTCTGTAATAATAAATAATTTACTCCATGTGACACTGGGTAACTGGACTGTCACCAGATCCGGAGGATATTGTAACTCAGAACAAGAAGCGGGGTGAGGGACAATGTCAGCTATGCCTGCTTTACACTGAAACAGGGCTCAATTCCAGGGAGCAAAATCAGTCCAAGAGGTTGCTTGTTGTCCCAAAAATAAAACAAAATAAAGTTTAAAAGAAATAGTAAGTAACCATCATGTGTTCTGAGTTTCAATTTTCTGAACTCCTCTCAGAAAGAGAGTGGGGATATTGTTCCATTTTCCTCTCTTTAAAAATTTTGTTCACAGCATAACTTTCACATTGAAAGCTTCCATGATGCCTTCATATTCCTCAGATGCATTGATTCAAGATAAGTGAACACCAAAGTGTGCTGTGTGGTTTTGCTCCAAGCTGATGGAGCTGCATACGTTGTGTCCCTTGTCCCGTGTACCTTTGCAGCATCTGAGCACTTGATGTACGGGAAGTCAGTGTAGTGTTCCTACAGAGGCTACTTTTTATGTGTTGATGGCTTATCACCTTGCAGCCTCAGAACTGAGGAGAAGCCGGGGCCCATCCTCCTGCATCCACACCTGGAAGAAGGATTCAGGGAGCAGGTGAGTGGGGGTGGGGGGCAGGACTGAGTCCCAGCTGCATACTCTCTCTTGCTTGAAATGAAGCTGAGCTGCTTAAGGGCTGTGCACCACTGTCCCATTCCAACATTTGCCAGCGTGCAAGGACAGGTCACTGAGAACATAAAAGTACCTCTGCATGGGTGGGAATTAATGTCTTTGTGTAAGTGATGTGGACAAGCTCAAGTGCTATAATCTGCAATGGGGATCATAAGGCCAGCAAGATAGCTCAGCACACTAAGCACCTGCTTGGGCAAGCACAGGGACCAGGGTTCTATCCCTGGTACCACATGCCACCCTTGTCCCACCCCCGGGCATGCTGAGCCGGTGACTGAGGCTGAGCATGGTGGCACACACCTGCAATCCCAGTGCTGAGGAGGCTGAAAACAGGAGGATCACTATGAGTTTGGCTTGCATAGTGAGACCCCGCACAAAAAATAATAACAATTAGAAATCATCATGGAGTATCAATTCTTTGGAGTAAGTCTCTGTCAAGGTTTTAAAAATAAGCTTTTAATCTTATACTTACAGACAAAATTGCAATGATAGTAAGAGCTACTCTAATACTAATACCTTATATTATGCTGTGAACCTGTCATGGTAAGTGAAAGAACAGGGAAACATTACTCTTACAACTAAGTCCATACACTACTCAGAGGTCCTTTGTCTTCAGCTGAAATCCTTTATCTGTCCCAGGCTCCCTTCTAGACATCTCCTTGCAACTGTTAGTCTCCTTAAGAACCTTTCTGTTGCCACAGTTTCTCTCATCTTCCTTGATTTTGATGGCTTGAACTATTTTGAAACGTGCTGGTGAGGGCCTTGGTAACCTGTCACTTTGAATTTTCCTCTTGAAAAATGTTGCAATATCCATTTTGGAGAGCAGGACCACAGAGGTAAGATGCCTTTCTCATCACATTTTACCTAGGGTACACGACACTAACATGACTGAACACTGTTTCACTCTTGATGTTGACCTTGGAACCTGGAAGGGGTGGTGGTTGTCAGATTCTTCCACTATAAAAGGATTCTACACCCCTCATTTCTCATTTCATAATGTATAATTTGGGAAGAAGTCATTTGAAGACTGAGAAGTTATGTTCCACCTCTTTGAAGACTGCATCCGTGCACATTGTTCTGGGAGGAATTCTACATAGCAAATTTGTCTGGTTTCTCTCACCCATGTATTTAATCATTTGTTTATATTGGGATAGGTTCATGAATATTTATTCTCCTTTTTGTCATAACCTAACACATTTTACGTTGTCTTAAACTGTTCCAATTTTTCAATTGGTTCTAGAGTCCTTTTGACACACTTCCATCAGTGTGCATGCGTGTGTGTGTGTGTGTGTGTGTGTACTTGTGTGTGCATCTATTTCCTTCAGGCACTATACAATACCACACATTCATCTCTATAGTCCCTGCTATAGCCTTAGAATGAGAATTCTTTCACGATTCCTTGTTTTCTATATTGGGGAATACCATTAGAAATCAAGTCCTGCATGCCAAGTGAATAATGAAGTTTTAATTTTAAGCAGTAGGAACAACACTGAAAGAGCAGGGAAGCTGTGATAGAGACTTCTGCCTCAGTAACCTCAGGGACTTGGAAGAGTGGTTTCTCTTGGGAGAGTAGGCTTTGTGTTCTCATCTTTGCAATGCCAATGACAGAAGCACCTAGTTCAGAGGACTGCTCCAAAGACTGAAGGAAGTAAAGCTTACGTCTGGCACACAGTGAGTGTTTCACAAAGCAGCTCATCTCTGCTGGCTGTTTGCCTGCTGCGCTTGGCTTCCTCTGCCCTCCCAGGCTTTGTGCTTCACTGCTGGCTGGAAGCGGTTCCATCACTGGTGCCCTGCCAGGCAGGCCCTTGTTAGGACCCTTCCAGTAGGCAGATTGGATATCACAAGACAGGGTGATGGAGGACACTACTTGCTCTGCTGCCCCCTTGTGGGCAGGAACTGGGGGTTACCATGCTTGTAGCTGGAGTTGTAGGGCTCTGGACCCAGACTTCAGCATGGCAGAGTAGGCTCTCCTTTTCGTGGGTCTGTGGGTTGTCCCTGCTCTGGGAACAACCAGCTGAATGGGCAGCGTCTCCCTCAGCAGGTGATGTGGGGTTGTCCTACAGGGGAGCCCCCTTTCCTGACTTGGCTATCTGCCTGCTTTGTTCTCTCCTAGCATTCAATCCTCCTCCCATTTCCTCTTACAGATTTTGACACTGCAGCAAACAACATCATGCTTTATTTTCTCTCTTTCAAATACTGGGAGAAGTTTTTGTTTGCATGGCTAATAAAGCATTATTGTTATTGTTTTATTTTATTACTGCTACTAATATATAATTTTGAAATATAAGCAGTTTTTGTATCCAGCCATTTCCATCAACAAATTGTACATCTGATTTTACATCTTAAACACAGTCTTTACATTTCTCACGTGTGGGGGGAAGGTGCACATTTCTGAAATTATTTGGTTTTCCCCAGATTGGAAATCATACAGTAGAGGTAGCTGATGGTGAGGTGGCCAGTGGACAGCTCCTTATTCCTTTTGTAGAGGGAAGGCTTACACACAAGATTTATCGTAACTGCAGGTATGTGGTGTTGGCCATCTGTGGAATCAAGAGAAAGAGCTTCCTGCTGTTAGCTCGGAGTGCGGAGACTGTATCGGGGTATGTGCGGAGCGCACCCCACTTAGGGGTGTCATCTCCTCACTCCTGTGGTTTTGTCAGGAGTCAGCCTTCGTACAGCTTGCTGTGGGTATCTGGTAAGGCTGTTTTGGAGTCTTTGGAGAAGACAGAGATGTCCTGATGCAGAGGGAGATGCCACCAGGGCAGGCTCAACGGAAGCAGTGTGCATCTTTTGAGTTTGGCAAAGATCCAGTATGTTCCTTACATCTTTTTATAACTTTGAAGCAAATCTCACTGCAGCTTTCCAGTTGGTGCTGAGGACCAATTCCACGTGAACATTCTTCTCTTGGTATGTCAGGCAGCACAAGTGCAGCCGAGTGTTTTCACTAGATTGCACAATAACAAGGTAGACTTGATTTTAATTTAGGTGGGTGATTTGCTAATATGATGAACTATACCCTCTTCATGTTTTGGCTATCTTGACTCATGGCATATTGCTGCTCAAAATATATCCTAAGGAGCTGGTGTGGTGGCACATGCCTATAATGGTAGCACTGGGGAGCCTGAGGCAAGGTCACAAGTTCAAATGCAACCTGGGAAATTTAGCAAATTTAAACTGTTTTGGCACTCTGTCACAAACAAACAAATGAACAAACAAATTTTTAAAATTTATCTGCAGTGAAAAAGATGACTGTCATAGTGTGGGAAAGCTAGCGGTCTCTGTGATTTTCCTGGACTGGAATCCCTTCTTTATCACATGTAAGCTAGTAAATTCTGCACCTCAGATTCCTTATCTGCAGAAATGGCAAGCAAAGAGTGTGTAGCTTACACTGTTGCCGTGAGGCACACTGATCTTGGTACCTAAGATCAGTGTCTAGAGAGAAAGAGGTTGGTGGAAGTGGTGACTGTGCCAGAAAGTTTCTTTCTGGCTTCTTAAATTAACAATAATAATAAT
>NW_004524696.1:6638848-6648222 GCF_000260255.1 Octodon degus | reverse complement strand
AGCTATCTCTCCAGCCCCTTCTATAAAATTTTTTCTTTCTTTGTCTGTATTTTTGACATTTATTATGGCTGATGCAATCAGCTCTGGAACTCATTGTGTTGAATTCTAAGAGATAGATTATATAAATCTACTGGAATGGATCGATTCTGTTGTTGATAGGAATATATGTGGTGGTTGTGTTTTTTAAAAATAAATTGCAAATAGTTCTGTTGTGAACAATTTTGTTTTGGTGACTTTTTCAAGCATGGGTGAATCTCTCTGAGATATGTGCCAAGTAGCTGCATGTCAATGACCCAGAGCAACCCCAGGGGGACACAGGATCACAGGAAGTGTTCTTGAGAATCTTGCTAGAGGTTTGGTGAATCTACACATGTCGGATGCACTGTGCACTAGTGTGCACCGCTCTGGTTACCCGTAACAGTGCTTCAGATACTGCTTTATTTAAAAGCCTTGTTTGAAAGGACGAGTTAAGGTTTGCTTGATCAGTCTTGCATATCTGTATCTGGTAATCTGAACAACAAATTTGATGACAGTAATATGTAATATAACAGCCATTGTTAATTTCCTATTTTTATTTTTAAATTCTGTTTGATGTCTTTTGTTTTTTGTATCTAGTAGGTCTATAGGGTCTCACTACACTCGCCACCATGCCCAGTCTCAGCATGACCTGGGGGCAGCGCTGGCATGGCAAGCTGGGGATCAAGTGTATCATTTTTATTGTTTTCTGTTGCTTTGTTTTTCTTTGTTTTCTGATTTTTTTTTCTTTTTTGTGATACCAGGGATTGAACTCAGGACCTTTTGCTTGCCAGGCAGGCAATTATGCCACTGAGCTATATTCCTGGCATTGTTTCTGAACTTTTTTTTTTTTTTGTCTTTTTTGTGTGTTTGTTTTTTTCTTTTTCTTTTTTTTAATGTTTTTTTCTTTTTAATAATACAATTAAAAACAAAATAAAATAAAAAATAAAAGCCCTTTTTGAATTCATTCTTAGTTTACTTTTAATTTATAATGTTATTATAAATTAGATTTTAAGTTACATTTTTAACCATTTATTTACTTATTTATTCATTTATTATTACAGTTTCAGCACATAATGTCAGAACCACTGTTCATGAGCTATGTTACTATTTCCTCTTGTGTCCTATTCCATTCTTCTCTCTCCAGTCCCCTTTCTCTCTCCTTATTTCCAAAGCTTTATTTCTTATTTTCTCATTTTTCTTTTTCCTTTCTTTGTTTTCCCCTCCTCAGGTCGCCCTTTATTTTAAGCAAGTTCTTGCTATTTCACAACATCTATTGCACATTTTTGTTCTCATTTATGCTTTTAGTTTCTCACACCAGAGAGGCAATGTGATAGTTATGCTTGGTTGTCTGATTTCTTTCATTTAAGAGTATGATCTCAAGGTCCATCCATTTAGCTATAGATATCACAAGTTTATCCTTCTTTATGTCTAAGTATACTCCATTGTATAAAATACACACCTTTTTTATTTATTTGTTAGTTGATGGGCATTTGGATTGCTTCCAAGATTTGGCTATTACAAAGTGTACTACTAGTAACAACAGTATGCATATATCACTGTGTCAAGATGTTTTGATTCTTTTATGAAGATAATAAGAAGGGGGATAGCTGGGTCAAATGGAACCTCTAGCCCTAGGTTTTTGAAGAATCTCCACAATGATTTCCACAGTAGTTGCACCAGTCTACATACCAACCAACAGTCAAGGAATGCTTCTTCTCTACATCTGGGCCAGCATTTGTTATTGGTTGATTTCTTTTCAATTTTTTTATATGTATTCAGTACAGGGTCTACAGGGTCTTACTACACTGAACAGACTCGTAGTGATCCTCCTGTTTTCAGCCTCCCAAGCACTGGCATTACAGGCACGCACCACATATCCAGTCTCAATTGTCATCTTAGCGCACCCCCAGGGCAGGGCCAGCACAGCATGCTGAGGATCAAACCCCAGTTGCTGTACTTGGCTAAGCAGGCACTTTAGTCTGCTGAACTATCTGACTGGCCCTCAATTTCTTGATCATAGTCATTCTTTCTGGGTTAATATGGAATTTCAGCATTATTTAGTTTGACTATCCTGAATGACCAGTGATGCTGAACATTTTTTCATGTATTTATTTGCTATTTGTATTTTTCATGTAAGAAGTGTGTATTCATTTCAGGTGCCCATTTTGGATAGAGATTTTAAGTTTGGCAGTTCTGATTTTATTCAATTCTTCATATATTTCAGAGGTTAGCTTCTTGTTGGAAGAACAACTAGCAAATTTGTTTGCCCATTCTGTGGGTTGTCTTTTCACAATGTTGGTAATTTATTTTGTAGTGCAAAAAAACTTTTTAATGATAGAATAGTTGTTGATTCTTTGTTATATATTCTATGCAACCAGAATATTGTTCCTGAAGTCCTTACCTACACCAATGACTTAATGAGCTCTACCTATTCTCTCTTCCAAAAATTTATGTTTCTGTTGTAATATTTACATTTTAATCTATTTTCATTTTAGTCGAGTGTGCAATGGTAGACATGGACCTAGCTTTAATCTTTGGCATGTAGAGAGCCAGTTTTGCGCAAGCCAGTCATTAAAGAGGCTGCCTTTCTTCTAGCGAATGTGTTTGGCCCTTTTATTAAAGAGTAGTTGGCTGAGTATGTTTGAAGTTGTTTCTGCATCAGCTAATCTGTTCCATTCATTCTTTTTTTAATTTTAAATTTTATCTATTTATTTGTGTGTGTGTGTGTGTGTGTGTGTGTGTGTGTGTGGCCAGCTCAGCCCACCAGGGGGTGTGGCTGGCTGGCATGTGGTGCTGGGGGACTGAACCATGATCCCTGTGTTTGCTAAGCTTGTTTTAAGTAGGTGCTTTAGACCACTGAGCCATCTCACCAGCCCTCCATTCATTCTTGAGTCTGCTTTTTTTTTTTTTGCCAGTACCATGCTGTTTGTATCACAATAGCTGTGGGATATAATTTCAAATCAGGAATTAGAAAGCCCCCTGACTCATGTTTGTTTCCCAGAGTTGTTTTCATTATTATAAGTCTCTTCTGCTTCCAAATAAATTTTAGGAATTTTTTTTCTAGTTATGTGAGATATACTGATGATGATTGGGATTGCATCTGTACAACAATTTTGTGTAAATAAAATGAAATAAAATGGGCCAGGCAGATGCCTCAGTAGAATAAACACTTCCCTGGCAAGCACAAGGGCCTGAGTTCAATCCCTGGTTCCATCAAAATATAAATAAATAATAAATAAATAAAACACTTTTTTGAGTATGACTTTTTACTACATTAATTCTTCATATTTAAGGATATCTTTCCATTTTCTGTTATCTTCACTGATCACCTTTTTAACAGTACTGTGGATTTCAATTCAAAGATTCTTAACTTCCTTTGTTAAATTGATTCCTAAGTAATGCATTGTTTGGATGCTATTGTGAAAGATGTTTAACCAATTTTTCTATCAGTTTTTTTTTATTTGTGTACAGGTATTAATTTTTCAGTATTGACTTTGTATTCAGCTATGTGACTGAATGTGGTGATTAAATACAGAAGTCTTTTGGTGAAGTTTTTGAGATCTTCTAAGCTGAGTATCATTTCATCTGTAAATAATGATAATTTAACTTCTTCCTTATCTTCTTTTAACTTTCTTTTTCTTATCTAATTGCTCTGGCAAATTTATCCACAGCTATGTTGGATAGAAGTGGTGATAGGTGTCCTTTTCTTCTCCCTGATATTAGAGCCAAGCTGTGTGATGTAGGCCAATGTTTGATCATCGATGCTTCTATCAGAGTGAGATAAAGATCATTTATTCCCATTTTCTGCAGGGTGTTTGTCATTAATGAGTGCTCAATTTTGTCAGATGCTTTTTCTGTGTCTACCTAGATGGTTATGTGATCTTTTCTTTTGCTTCTGTTGATATGGTATATTACCTTTAATAATTTGCATACATTGAACCATCCCTGCAACCTTGGGATGACTCCCACTTGGTCGTGATGTACAATCTTGATAATTTGTTTCACTCTATTTTCCAGTATCTAAAAAAATTGAGGATTTTTGTATCTATGCTCATTAGGGGAATTGGCCTGTGGTTGTCTTTTTTGGTTGGGTCCTTCTCTTATTTTGTTACCAGGCTGACACTTGCTTCCATGAATGACTTTGGGAGTATTGCTTCCCTTTTATTTTCATTGAAGATTTTAAGCAATAGTGGAATTAAGTCTTCTCTAAATTTCTTATCAAATTCATCAGGACCTGGGCTTTTTTGTTGGTAAGTTTTTAATTACACTTTTGTAATGTTGTATTATAATTAGATTATTTAGAATTTTTATGCCTTCTTGATTCAACTTTGATAATTCATATATTTGTAGGCATATATCCATTTCTTCTATGTACATCTTATTAGGGTAGTTGAGGTTAAGTGGACATTGATGATCTTCTGGCTTTCAGCAGGATCCATTGTGATTTCACTCTTTTATTTTTAATTATAAGAGTTTGAGTATTTTCATTCCTCTTTTGATCTGGTTAGATGAGAATTTGTCAATTTTATTTAACCTTTCAAGTAGCCAATTCTTTAATTTATTATTTTTGTATTGTTTTCTTAGTCTCAGTTGCATTAATTTCTGCCATGATCCTTATAATTTTCTCCCTCATATGAGCTTTAGTCTTGACTTGTTCTTTTTTTCTAGAAGTTTGAAGTTCAACATTAGGTTGTTTATTTGCTCTTTCTGTTTTCCTGATATGAGAATTCACTTGTTTAAATTTTCCACTTAGGACTGCTTTCATTGTGGCCTATAAATTCTGGTACTTTGTAGATTATTATTTAATTATAGATACTCTTTAATTTCTTTCTCAATTTCATCTGTGACCCATTGGCTGTTCAATAGCATCTTATTTAATTTGAATGTGCTTATGGAACTTGTGTGGTTTCTTTCAACATTGATTTCCATTTTATTGCAATATGGTCAGATAATATGCATGGGGTAATTTCAATTCCTTTGCATTTACTTAAGAATGTTCTATGGACTAGGATGTGGTCTATTCTGAAGACTGCCTCTTGTGCAGCTGCGAAGGATGTGTATTCTGATGTTGTGTGATGGAACACTGTGGATATCTACTAAGCATGGTTGTGCTGCAGGGATCTGCTTCCAGTCCTTTATAAGTTAGTGCTAAGACTGGCTTTACTGGCTGTTGGAACAGAGTCTGGGTGGTCCTAGCTCCTACTTTTCAGCAGAATTCCCTCTAATCTGCTGTTTAACTACTGGTTATCTACTGTGACTGGGCGGCCCTTTCCTGATTCCACTCTGGACTTTGTCAATGAAGTGAGCCTGGAGATGTTCTGCTACTGCTGTTCAAAACTGGAGCCCACTGAAGTAAATAGCAGACCCACCCACCCATCCCCTCACTGCTGCTCCTCCATATGACTGTACCAGGCCATGCTCTAGCTTTCTTATGGACTGCTGACTCTGGAGGCTGCTTAGGAAGCATTGTTTGTGCTCTCACTATAGCCTTTGACTTAACAAGACTCTCCTGGTCCAGTCCAAGTGTTCATTTCCTAGTAAGGAGCAAGGTTGCTTTAACTGCCTCCCTGCCCACCAAGTGGACTATCCCTGCTCTTGCTGCACCATATGTATCTGTGACTGTAAGATATTTCTTCTGTAGCAATGAATCCTATTTTCTTATTCTCCTTTGTGATGGACTGACAACTGGTGTTCAACTTGTAACACCCCACTGAACTGAATCAGCGTGGTGCTAGATGTGAGAAGCCAACCTGAGGATTGTTGAGGCTGACCTGGAGAGGAAGTTGAGAACCTGTTGGGAGCTGCTGGAACTTTTGGTTTCCCTGGGGTTGTTGTTGGTTCTCTTGAAGCACTTCATCATGCTGGTTTTCCTAATGTACTCAGCTGTTCTCATCATCAAAGGAGCTTGGGAAGTTGGTGTAGCTGGGGATGGCTGCAGATCACTTTGGGGTATCTCTGGTTCTTACTATGAGCATTGCTTCCTGTCTCTGGAGGGGAAGATGGTGACTTGCTCAGTCTCCTGGAGAAGCTTGTTGTACTGGATTTCCTGATAAGAGGTTGTCTGTTCTCATCACTGGAGGAGTTTGGAACCTCACTGTCATTGAGGATGGCTATGGTTTCTGTTTGGAGAGCTCTGGTTTTTACTTTTCTGTTTATTCCTGGGTTCAGTGCAGAGCCCTCAGGCTGCTGGCCCCGATCCTTCATCCTATTGGCACAAACATTCCTGCTTCAGCCACTGACCTTTAGATCTTCCCAGTGCAGATTAGTGAAAGAGACCTGCATGAGGCATAGTTATGGGCTCTTGGTCTCCTGTTAGATTCATGGGAGATGTTATGAGCTGTGAATCTTTAGCTGGACTCATACATTACATTACCAAGGGATCCAGGTGCTCAACTGGATTCTTTGGTCTTTATTGTGTGGATAGATATTTGTATTTCTTTTGTATATGTCTCTTGGGTGATTGTTATAAAATAATCTTATATAAATGTACTGTGTTGTACATTTCCCTCATAAAATCCTGACTACAACATCCTCTGAGGGCTGGTCAAATAGCTCAGTGGATTAAAGCACCCACAAGCAACCGCATGGGCCTGAGGTTCGATCCCTGGGCCTTCCGGGCCAGTCCTGCTCCGGGGTACACTGAGACAGTGATTAAGACTGGGAGTGGTGGTGTACACCTGTAATTCCAGCTCTTGGGTGGCTGTAAATAGGCGGATCACTCTGAATACAATCTAGTAGTGTGACCCTGAACACCCTTTCCCTAAAATACAAAAAAAAAAGAAAAAAAATCCTCTGTTAGTGCCTTTGTGGCCCCTGTGTGCTCTGCACTCACTCTGGTTCCTCTCTGGGCTGTTGTTTTTAAGACTCTGTACTTTGTCCTAGAGAAGCAGAGTTGCTGGCATTTACCACTCAGCTACATTTCCTGATTCTGTACCTGATTTTAAAGTGAGTGCTGGACCTGTTTCACAACAGGGTTTTGGTAGTTAATGTCTATTAACCTAAACATCTGTCTTGTAATCTACTGAGTTTGGTTTCATTTTTAAGTGATTGGTTAATGTAGTCAAAGGTTAAATTTTATTGACTCATTTATGAATATCTTACTAGATGATTTTGTATTTTTCTAGTTTAATGTATAAAACAATAAATTACACTAATAGATGCTTTAATACTAAGGCACTCTTAAAAATCTGGAGCAGACCTTGCTTGGTCTAGACAGATGCTAATAGGATGAGGTTGCCTTTTAGTTTGTATGCTTCCTCCATCTTCACTGACGGAGAATAGCCCTGTGGCCCACTTTGCTTACTCTGTCTACGTCTGAGGTATGGAATGAGTGGGGAACATCTCAAGCTATTATGGTTTAATTATTCTGCTTTCAGTCACTATGGCAAAATATTTGGCACAAATAGCTGAAAGGAGGAAAGACTTGTTTTGGCTAATATTTCAGAAGTTTTGGTCCATGGCCTGCTAGCTCCATTGTAGTGTGACAGAAACATCACGGTAGAAATACAAGGTAGGGGAAAGTTGGTCTTCCCATAGCATCATGGCAGGCAGCCAGGAGATGGGGGGAGGAGGGAGGAGAGAGAGAGAGAGAGAGAGAGAGAGAGAGAGAGAGAGAGAGAGAGGAGAAAGAGGACGAGGAAGAGGAGGAGGAGGAGGAGGATAAAAAGTTGCAGGAAAAGAATATGCCCTTTAAATATGTACTCTTAGAGACATACCTTTTTTAAACCAGACCTCACTTCTTAAAAGCACATTTAGCTATGAACTCATCAGCAAGTTGATCCACTGATGAGTACAGCATTCATATGATCAATTGCTTTTCTAAAGTTTCATCTTTCAACACATGAGTCTTTTGGGAGACATTTTAGATCTAAACCATTGGCTTTAGATCTAGACCCGTTGGCTTCCCACTGCACAGTCACAAGAGACTGAAGTGAGCTCGAGGCCTTTGACTAGATACTTTGGATCTTCAACATGCAGACTGCCTTTTTGCACTCTTCCACACCTAACTCTGCAGTTAGCCATTTTAAGTCTATCTTGTAAATCCTTCTAAAACATATATATATATATATATATATATATATATATATATATAATCTTACATATATATTTTATTTTTTACATTAAGTCTGCTTTGCTAGTGAAACCTAGCTGATATAGTGATACACTCTGGGACAAAATATTTGGCACCCACAACTTAAGAGGGGAGAGGTTTATTTCAGCTCAAGGTTTTGGGCTTTTAGTCCATGCTTGACTGGCACCAAGGCAGGCACAACACAGGAAAGAGCATGGTAGAGGAAAGCTGTCAGTATTACGGCAGTGAAGTAGCAGAGATAGAAGGGCGAGACTGTGTGGAGGACTGCTGGGGTTACTCTGCCTGAAAGGAGAGCAAGACAGTTTTGCTTTCCAGAGGCAGGCCCTCAGCAACACACCTCTTCCAACCAGTTCCCGTCTCTGAATAGCACATCTAGGCAGGAGTTAACCCACTGGTAAATACAGAATTCCCTGTATTTACAATGCAACAACCTTTCAAAAGCTCCACCTTTGAACATATGACACTGGAAGAATATTGTAGATCGAAATCATAAGAAAATATAACAGGATGAAAGTCCTGTGAACTGGGAGGACCAAGTGAGTAGCTCTGGAGGCACCCTATAGAGGACCATGAAGGTAACGGTTCATATCTCAGTGTTAGGTCCAGATTCTCCAAAATTTTCTGAGCTGCTTGTTGCTTGTTTTGTTGTCCATGCTTTTGTTTGTTTAGGTTTTTACTGTTGTTGTTCTGGTCATAGAGTTTAATAGAATATTTTTGATAAATTTTAAATATAATCAGCACTTGTAATTGCTCTCAACTCTCCATAGTTTTATTTTTCCTGTATAACATCTATTCCAATACTAGACATGTCCAACCTTAACCCTGTCTTTTTTGTCCTCTTTTTAAATATTATAAGAGAGCCTTTCCCCTATGGTGGCCCAGAAGTGCAGCTGGTGACCAACCGCCTCCTGTAGGGCCTGTGAGGAAATCTATGAACTCAGGAGGAGGAAGCCCACAGAGGTGCATCCAGGGCAGCCCTGGAAGCCCTGCTTCCGAGGAGCCCACACAGGAAAAGCAAGCGCAGTTGAGCAGGCCTGGAAGCGGTCACCTGGACTTGAGAAGGCGCGTGTCCTGCAGCCACACAGGAGCCACCATGGCTGGGCGCTGGGCATTGCTGTATAGAAAGAAATCATGTCAATTTTGGGAAAAATAGATCTACCTGCAGGAAAGCAGTAAGCAGTGCAAAGAGTGATAGAAAAATAAACAGAATTAGAAATGATACAAGAGCTGCTGACTTCCGGGAACCCCCAGACCCAGTCCTAGC
>NW_004524696.1:6627045-6631479 GCF_000260255.1 Octodon degus | reverse complement strand
AGGAATGAAAGGGCAAGCCACAGGATGGACACAGTTGAAGCCTTCAGGTTTGTGGACATCAAGTATTTATTTTAATCTTTTATGACAAACTAAGTCTTTGCATTTATTATCTACATATTCTTTTTTAATGTTTTTATGCTTTCTTTTCTCAATCACTTTTGTAGGATATGTGATCATTTACTAATCTAATTTACCATTCATGTCTCCATTTTTTCTTATTTCATTTGCTTTACTCTTGAGTTATTGCCCACCTATTTCCCAGCCTGTGATTTTTCTTCTGTTAATGTTTTTATGACTAGTATTGGACATTGGCTGTATCTGGTGATAGAGACTTTTATGGCTATGTATTTCCTTCTAAGCTGAACTTCAGGTACACAGAAGTAAGGATAGTATCCTCACTGTCATTCCCTTTTAAATGTTTTCTAATTCCTATCAAGATCTTCTGGTTAAATTGTAAGTTATTTCGAGGTTTTTAGGGCTGGCCAAAAAGCTCAGTGGATTGAAGCACCTGAAAACAGGCTCAGGGGCTGGGGGTTTGATCCTCAGGCCTGCTGTGCTAGCCCAGCTCCCTGAGCATGCTGAAATGGCAATTGAGACAGGGCGTGGGGCATGTGCCTGTAATCCCAGCACTTGGGAAGCTATAAACATGAGAATCACTACAAGTCCGATCTAGTAGTGAGACTCTGAACATCCTGTAGACCCTTCTCCCCCCAAATAAAAAATAAAGAAGCAGATTTGTTTGATTGGTTATTTTGCAGTACTACAGACAGAAAACAAGGCCCTGTATACATCAGGCAAGAACTCTATGAGTGAGCTACACCTCTATCCTAGGGTTGTATTTTTATACTTTTAAATTGATTTCTCTTTGTTTTTACTATCTTTGGTTTATAGGATTGTTTGATAACATGTGATTATTTTATCAGGTCTTTGATAGCTATTTTCTGGCCCAATTTAAAAAAATGTTCTGGGCCGGCCAGATAGCTCAGTAGACTAAAGTGCCTGCTTAGGCAGAGTGCAACGGCCAGGGTTTGATCCCCAGCATACCATGCCAGCCCCATCCCCACCCCTAGAGTGTGCTGAGATGTCATTGACACTGGGCATGGTGGCCCATCCCTGTAACCCCAGTGCTTGGGAGGCTGAAAACAGGAGAATCACTACAAGTTCAATTTACATATTGAAACCCTGTAAACTCCAAATACCTGTAATAAATGTAATGTAATATAATATATGTATATATTATGTAAGCTTAAAAAGCCATATTTTTCCAAATACTTACTGTATTTCTTTGGCATGCCTATAAAACAAGTTCTACAGATGTGTTAAGGTCTATGGATATCTGTCAATTGTTAGCAAAAGAGTTATAATCCATGTAACTGTGATTATAGATTTTTTAATATTTTCTCATAATTCTATAAGTTTATTTAAATGTTAGACTCTGTTACTGAAGGAATCTAGAATGACTACTTTCCCAGTGAAATGGTCTTTTATCATCCAACAGTGACCATTTTAATAATACCTGTAATCTGGCATTATATTAACTCACAAACTTTGTTAAAATTAGAATACATTGCCTAGATTTTTAGATATACACTTTGTGTTCACTTTATAAATATTTAATGAGAAGTCTTGTTCCAAACAATTCTAAAGTATAAGTTGTAGCTACTGTTGTATCCTGTCAAAATTGACCCCATTTTGTTGCCCTTCTAACCTCACTGAGTTCCTGTTCTGTATGCGCCAACCCCTCCCAATTCCTCACCCCTGTGACCCAAGTCTTATGACATCTGTACCCCAAACTTTATCTCAATGAATTCAGTGTGACTGCCAACTCAGCACCCCCACCCAGCAGGACCACCCCATGAACTAATGACCCGCTGTACCCCATGATTGCTGACTTCAGCACCCCACCCAATGGGACTACCCCATGAACTAATGACCCTGCCACTTCTTCCTCCCCACCTCTTCCCTGTTTTTGCGGTTTTCAAGCTTAAATACTGATCCCTGTTAATGCTCGGCGCGCCTCTTTGCACCTTGCATAGAGACCGCCACTGGGTACCAGCTAAAATAAAGCACTTCTTTTAACTTTTGGACTTGCCTCATTGTCATCTGATTTTTGAGCTACAACAGCTACCTCCTCTCATCAATATAGAATCTTTTAATTTTCAACATCTTTCTGGAACAAGTCTTATTATGGTTGTCTTACAAAAATTATCTGAAGGAATTCAATCTATTTATTTAGAAATTCCTATCATTGTCCCCTTTTTATCCCACCACTTGATTTCTTTGGATTTTTTTTCTTCTCTGACAGATACACAGCCATTTTCTTCATTAAGTATGAATTAGCAGTAAATTGTCTTAGGCCTACTGGATATATGCATTTTGGAAAGTTATTTAAAGCTTAGTACTTGAAAATCGTCATCTGTCAGGTGGGGTGGAGTAGAACCTTCCCAAATACTGTTTTTATGATGAGCAATATACTTAATATATGTAGACACTTGAACAGTTTCTTGTGTACAAAGTGTGCTACAAATTTGGTTATTAATATTGTTGTTTTCTGGAAGTGTCTTATTAAGACCTGACTTATTAATGGTATTTTTTAAATGTATTTGGTTCAGGGTCTCACTACACAGCTCAGACTCAAAGTGATCCTCCTGTTTTCAGCCTCCCCAGCACTAGGATTACAGGCATGTGCCACCATGCCTGGACTTGGAGGCCAGCTCAACATGCCCAGGGCTGGAGCCAGCATGACATGTGATGCTGGGGATAGAACCCTGGTCCCTGTGCTTGCTATTAATGGTAATTTAACTGAATATCCTATTCCAGGTAGATGGCACAGCTTTCTCCATGTTATGAAAACACTACAAACTTCTATTCTGCTTGTATTATTACTATCTGTCCTAGTTTGATCATTTGGGGATACCTTTTTAATACTGATGTTAAGAGTTTGTCTTTGTTGTTCTTTGTCATCAAAATGATATGAAAATGTAGATTCATTTTCATTCATTCTGCTTGTGATGCAGAATTTACTGTCTTCATTATTTCCAAATAAATGCTTACCTCTCATTTCTTCCAATAGCATCTCTCACCTCCTTTCTAGGAATTATACCATTAATTTATTTGCCCTTTTCTTTCTATTCCCCATGTTTCCTAATGTCTTGTTGATAATGTGCATGCTCTTTACCTGCTGTATCTCAGCCTTGAACTTACTTTCTATTCTCCTCTGATGTTAAGATTGAAAATTATGTTCTCCTCAGCCAACTGTCTTCCTTCAGGGCCTTAGAAGAAACTTTAGGTAGCAGGAGTGGCTAAGCATGTCTTCTGCATGGAAATTTGCAGGGTCATCCACCCGGCAGAGCCCCCAGCTCTTCTGGGTCTTTCAGTGCTAGCCTTGTTGCATCCCTACCAGGCAGGTTCTAGCCATAGCTGTCAGAATTCTTGCTTTGAGATGTGGCTCCTGTGTCCTTTCTCCAATCCTCTAGGCACTGGTTAGATCCTAACCCACTTAATGCTCAGCTTCATGGTGGTAGCTGTTTCTGGTCAATTCAGTTTTCACTTTTGTAGTCATGCACCAGTGCTAGCTTCCACTTTTGCAATATTTGGTACTACCTAGATATATCCTTAATATTTTAATTTTGCCTCCTACTTATATTAGAGGACTCAGTTTTATAAATTGTTGAGGAAGTGGGCCCAACTATCCCTCACCAGGATTTGTATAAATTTGGTACCTTGCATGCTATCATAGATTATATGTGATTGATATAAATTTGATCCACAAAATAACACGCTAATGTGTGTAAGAATGTGTGTTTATGAATCCCCCAAAATGATTTCTCCCAGTTCTGGGAACACATTGCATTTCTGATCTCTTTTGGATCTCCGATCCAACTTTTTAGCTGAGAAGTGCTCAGGTTGACCTCTTCCATGTCTTCGCAGGCATCATGTCATTCCTAGATACCTTCTCCCCTTTCCCTAGGGTGAGGCCCACTGTAAAACCCCTACAGCTTCTTTATTCATAGCTAGTGTTCATATTTTATGCAACTGGATTCATGTACACAAGAGCATGTGGCTCTAATTTGTCCAGGATGTAGAGACAGTGAAGAGGATTGTGTCCACATTATCTTTGGCCTGTACTGTGGCAAGCATATGTGCTTCTCTGATTCAGCTGATACCAGCGGAAGAAATGGATGTGCTGAGGAAAGCCACCAAAGACATCCAAGACTGCAGGATTTCCTTTCTTTTCATTCTCTTCTCCTCTTTTTCTTCCTTTCCTTTCCTTTCTTTTCCTTTCCTTTCCTTTCCTTTCCTTTCCTTTCCTTTCCTTTCCTTTCCTTTCCTTTCCTTTCCTTTCTTTTCTTTTCTTTTCCTTTCCTTCTTTCCTTTCCTTTCCTTTCCTTTCCTTTCCTTTCCTTTCCTTTCCTTTCCTTTCCTTTCCTTTCC
>NW_004524696.1:6621168-6626945 GCF_000260255.1 Octodon degus | reverse complement strand
TCCTTTCCTTTTCTCTCCTCTCTTTTCCTCTCCTTTCCTTTTCTTTCCTTTTTACTTCTCAAAGAGATTTATCTTGGGTGGCAATAAATATCTCCCAGGTTGTTAATCAGTTTTTAGGCAGTGAAATACTCCATACCTAGTTCTGCTCTTGCCAAGTTACAATAACATTTAAACCCGCCATCTCAGCACAGCAATACTGATGCAGTTCTTTTTGTTGAGTAGCTTAATGTCACAAGGAAAATGTGTGAGGACATAATGTAAATCTGACAAGGATAAAATACTTCAAATAAGGCATCACTCCAAGGACAAGATAAATAATCACCACTGCCGCTGACAGTGCAACAAGCATGTCAGCAAAGCAGGCTGCTGCAGAAACACGATGCACGCTTGCTTATCATCGCAGTGGGAAGATATCATTCAGAGAAGTACCTCCGAGTGACTGGTCCCCGTAAGTGCCACTTTAATTACATGACTTAAATGATACAAAATCTTTAAAATGCAAAAGGATGGAATTACAGTTTATGACATTCTGTGCTTTTGCAAAAAAGTTAAATAATGATACTATCAATTTACCTAGGTATATATGAATGCGAATCCAAGAAAAATCTATTACCTTATCCAAAACCACACAATGCTTTCTCTTTGAGGCTGTGGCACAGAAATGCTGTTCTCATGCCCTGTTAATAAAGACAGAATACTGAAAGTTCTGATTGGTGGTGAGAGGCCAGCGCAGACCAAAATCAAGTCAGAACCTCAGAAAGCTTTGGTCACACAGTGCCCCTCTGTGTTTCTTGGTCACAGTGCAGCATCCCCAAGGCCGGGAGTTCAATGCCATGCTGTGTGGACTGGTTTGTATTCATGGGTGAGGTTTAACCTGCACACTTAGCAGAGCTGTCAGCTATGTACAAGTCTGGTAAGCTCAGCATTTATTTTTTCATATATGTGTTGGTCATTTTTCTCAATGCTAGAAAATGTTGTAGTTCTCATAAAAGATGACCATCCTAAGGTTTTTACTCCTAATTTGTGTGGTTGTGTGCAAACTGTCGCCTGGTCACTCACTTTAGACAGGAAATGTAGGAGACAATCAGTGTCAGTTCTTTGAATGTTCTGGTGCTAGTCGCAGAACTCAGACCTCCAGAGCAGTGTTCACATTTTCAGATATGGACGCTGTTGGGAACAGCATTAAAGTGGAGCTTTTGGTTTCATACGTAGTGCCTTTTGAATTACAGATATGAATATCACACAACATTTTTCAAATACATGTTTGAAAACTACCCCCATCCTGCTTTCTATTGTCTAAATTCTAAATTGATATCATCTGCTAAGAGAGATGAGAAACTTTGAGGACTACCAGATAAGAGAGGAGGTTTTGAAATGAAATTCCTACTTGTTCTATTCTCAAGATTTAGGAATTTCAATTAAAAAATGATTTGAGATTGTAAATTAAGCTTCCAGATACAAACTAGGATTTTTTTCACCAGTTTCCTGTGCTTCTCTGTGGGAATGGGTTTTTATGATTGACTGTGAGGAAAGAGTGAAGCAACGTGGGGAAGCCGTGAGGGCCGGGGTGCAGGACTGAGGTCCAGGCTCCTACTTGCCAGGCAGGCCTGTTGTTCATTAACAGTAGTGGAATAGGAAGTAATCACCTTTAAGTCAAATGTAAAAATGACACAAAACCAAATATAAGTACAAATAATTGCTCACTTGGAAAGTTAATTCTCTTTAAACCTACAACTGTCCAGACAGAGATAATAGAATAGTAGAAATTTTGCTATTGAGATATGAATTCACATGTTTCCAATTAAGATATGAAGTTTTTTTCTTTTATAAGGAAATATAGATTAATCACTGATTTCAAAAGTTTTTCTTTCACTTTTTCCAGTGGGCATTGTATTTTCAGGTGCTTATTTGTATTTGTTATATATCACATTATACAAAAACATAAATGTATTAGGTACAGCATGACTACAAGACAATACAGGTATTTGTACTCAGCATTGTGTGACAATTACAGTTTCTTGGGTAGCAGTGGTTATGAATTTCAGTGACAGGAGCTTTGGGGGGGGCCTCAAGCACAACTTATTACCTACTTTTGTGTGTGGATCCTTTGGACAGCATGTCCTCCATGACCATACAATAAAATAGAACTTGAAGAGCAGAGCTGGACACTGAACTCAGAGTTTGCTTGCACATCCATCCAGTGCTTCCAAGGAAGCCCATCTTGACCCTGCTGTCAGGTTCAGCCAACAATTCGTAAGCAATGTCTGTGCACAAGAACACAGTCCTACTGACTCTCAGCCACCTACCCTATGAAGGCCAGTGGGCTACGCATGCGTGTGCACATGCACATGTGGGAGTTATGCCTGTGTCTGTGATGGGAGACACGTAAATAGGAGAATGTGGTCAGGAGAGTCATGAATGGGGCAGTGTGAAGGGGTCATGGCTGTGAGTCAGCTTGTGCAGAAGGGAGGAAAGAATGAGTGGCCCAGTGTCTTGGTGAGCATCTAATAGTGAACAGAATGGAAAAATCATCATTTGTCCCTACCAGCTCTCATTTAAGTCTCTACAACAAACACCAATCCATGTTGATGCTGACTTTTCCATCTCTTCTGAGGGAAGGCCTGAGAGTTGCCTTATCAAGACTGGATTCATTTTATTGTCCCAAGACTGGTGTTATTATTTTTTAGGAGGTTAATGTTGCCGGAAGAGGTCAGGGTGATTATTTAGTGGAAAAATTGTATTTGCTAGGACTTTATTGGTTCTCGTTTAGAAATCTGACTTATTTATGACATAAGTCATTTAAGGGGAGTTGATAGAAGTTATTTCTCTTTTATGACACTTGTGCCTTGGTGTAAAATTGTGCTATAAATGATATTGACAGTGCTGTACAGTGCTACTGTATTTTTTGTATGTTGTAAAACTTTGTCGCTTTAGGGACAAACAAACTAAAGTTCTTCCTGCCAACTCCTCAGGAAAAAATGCTAACAGCTTTGAGTTTTGAGGAAAGTACTGCAAAGGGTAATATGTAGAGGAGAAAATTCCTCAAAAAGAAGAGTGACTTGAGCTTTTGTCTTCACACGTCCTCCTGGATGCAGAACTTGCACTGGGCCATGTTCCTCGCTGTGGATTATGAGGACTGAGCAAGGGCCAGAGCCTTTGGGTGGGTCCCGTCCTTGAGCAGATTTGCAGATGTCTAGACTCCAGCCAAGTTTGGGCTGTGCTGTCTTTGGAGCAAGGACTGAGCTAATGAGCTCCCCAATGTGCCTGGACACTCAGATATATTGCTTTCCTCAACTTGACAACGACTACTACAAAACTCTTTTGGCTTCTGATTCAAGGAAGAGAAATGGCTTTTTAAGTTCTCCTGGGATTTCCCCATCAATATTTTCATCTTGGGTTGATTAGGACTCTCAGACTTCTCTCCAAGGTCAAGAATACCTTAGGATCACTTTCTTCACACACTGGTCTAAGTGGGGAAAACCAGAGGAGGCTGAAGAGCCACTCAGATTCCTCCTCCATGTATTTATCAATACAAGAAGTTCTTTTATGAAATATGATTTTATGCAAGTGGTTTCCTCATCCAAGATAAAGAAGCAGAGTCACAACTGTCATTGCGAATAATTCCATATAACTGCACAGAGAAACTCTTGCATAAAACATGCTATGGTTATATATTTATATAGTTGCATATAAATATATATTTTTGCATATATGTATACACATGCTAGGCACAAATGCCTAGTTAAGATGAACTACACTGAACTGACCCTCCTAGATGCTTTGATTGGCATTAGTTTAATCTTGAAGCTATACGTAGGCCCACTCATGTGAGACTATGAAGTTAGGAAGTAGGCTTGGTGATTTCTTTGGTCTTTGGAATAACTAAGATAGAGGAATAACTAAGGTAGAACTGACTGCTCTGAGCCAGTAACAGATCAAACCTGTCTTCTAATTCTGATTTGGAAAAAACCAAGACTTCTTCAGTTGTTCAATTAAGTATAGTTCCAGACCTTGTAAAGAGGTCTTTGTGTCTGGATTGCTGCAGTCCTACTCACGGCACAGCATACGTTACACTGCTGCTGTTCAGACCAAGTCAGCAGGAGTGCGCCTACCAGAGGCCTGGGGTCTGGACTGCTGCACGAGCAGGCAGAATGCATTGAAACTCAGGGCAGTGATCCCTGGCTCCCACCCTCTCAGGGGCTGATGTGTGACACTCTTCCTGTTGGTTCCAGGGTGGGGATGTTTGCCCATGTCCTTCGTGCTGTATTTGGCCCAAGTAGGGAGGAGATTTGCATACATCACAAGGAAGTTGTAGGTGGAAGAGGAAAGCAGAATCCCTGACAGTGAGAAAGAGGAGGAGAAAGAAGACCACTTCTTCTAGGGAAGGAGAGACAGAAAAAGTGAGAAAGAGAGAGGCTAGAGAGAGGACAGATAGGTAGAGAACTGGACAGCACGCAGTAGAGGGCAGGGCAGTAGGGAGTGGGCATGGAGCTCAGCTGGACTGGCCCTGCTCTCCCCCACGGCGCTTGGACACTAAGCTCGGCAGAGAACTTGGGAAAAAGCTTCCGGAACGTACAGAGCATTTGTTCTAGAACCGGCCTCGCTCTCCCTGTGGCGCCGAGTCCAACTTTTCTTTTGCACTGTTTTGTTTCGCCTTCCCTTCCTTGTCATTTATGGTGCCCTCGACAGCGCAGGCACGTCGCCCGCAGTTCTGGAATGCCAGCCTGGCACTGCAGCGCGGAGCCGGCAGCGCTGGTGTAATCGACTAATGGCTTCTTTTCATTCCAGCCCTCCCTGAGAGACCCAGTGGCAGATTGTAGACTCAATTACTCTCATGTCAGGTGATTATCCTAGGTCTTAATGTAATCTTCCATTCACACATACCATATTTCAATTACGGCAGCTATGAAACAAGCTGTGTATTCAAATCGCCAATCACCTTATCACTGCTGAACAATGTCAACTGTAAAAGACGCCAGCTGAAAGCAATTACACATGTGTTGAGAACCGATTATGATTACTCTCTGTGGTATTTGTGATGAGCTGGGGAATGTTCTGAAAATTTAATTTAATGACAATATGCTTGCTGTACAATCCATAATACCTCCTGAATCCAGCATGGGGCTATTAAAACTGATAGGAGCATATTATCACCGCGCTGGAAGGCTGGGCTGGGCTGGTTGCTGGATGCCTCTACAGGGAGCGATAGGTAATTTCTGCACATCTTTCTAACGGCTCAGGCAGGCAGCTTCCAGCTACAGCTGCACACGGAAGGTGGTCCCACCCCCTCCGAGCTGAGTTAAGGTGTTTTGCCCCTATGACTGCTGCCCTGTTGCTGGGGTGGCTGCTTCAGGACCAGGGGGTTCTGCCTGAAGAGAGGCCTCTTTGTGAAGTGTCCCTTAACGGGTGGTCTGCACCCTGTGGGGGATGGGCAACACCAGGAAAGGAGTGACAGATTATTTTAGAAAGAGAGGGATGTGTGTGCAGATGCTGGGCAGACTTAGATAGCAGATCTTGAGAGTCACAGGAATCAGAAACCCCAGGGGAGACTCCCACACCAGCCAGCACCTGGAGAGCTGTTCTAGCCAGCCTGTGTGTGTAGGCCGATGTCGACCCCCTCCAATGAGAGCCACACTGGGACAGTGGAGCTTCAGGTGTGTTTCTGCTGGGCAGATCCTTAGACCCGCTGAATTTAAACTCAGGACTGCAGGGAGCTGTGCTGTGGGAAGAAGGTAGGAGGCAGGGGGTGTGGACTGGGCTGAGGAGCAGGTGGGGGG
>NW_004524696.1:6581372-6621068 GCF_000260255.1 Octodon degus | reverse complement strand
GGGGGGGGGGGGGTGGGGGGGTGGGCAAGCCCAGGGCAGCAAGGATTGTCAGGTGGGAGTGGAAGAGGCTGCCCTTCTCCATGGAGACCTTCCTGACCTCTGGAGGATTTGAGCTTTGTTACATATGTCTTCGGACAGGGCTCCAAGGGTGAACATCTACAAAGGCCTACGTGGCTTTTCCCCATTTGACAGGAGTCAATATTCCTCTCCATCTCCAGAGCCGCAGTGACCTAATTTATTCAGGAAAACACACCATCTTGCCTTAATTAGCTCATTAATTGAAGCTATGGATAAAATGGAGACACAAACTCTGGTTAAAGAGAAAACAATGTTGATGATTTCTCAAAAATGAGCAGATTAGGGAATATACATACCATGTGGCTCAGTTTTGTTACCAGCAATTGCTCAGACAGATTTTAGTTACATGCTATTATAAAGGAGAGTTTATTTTAATTACAATTTAATACTGTGTATTTCTATAATAGAATGTATTTCCTTAAATTGAATTTTTCTAGTATTTGATCCTTTTAATAAAAACCTCATTTAACAACCTCAACTCACAAATTCTCTAATCCTCTTTCCAGTAGTTCTCTGATATTATAAGTATTTTTAGTCATTTTAAAATCATTTATCTCACCAGAATTTGAGCTGCATGAGGATAGGTATTTTTGTTGATGATTTCACTTCCTTAGTTTTGGTAACAGATGTTTGGAACATGGATATGTGTTTCTTTAATGTTAATGGTAATGTTTTACATGGTTTTTGTGCTTTGGCTTATGTAATAAAATTCAGTTTGTTTAAATACCCTTTCCTTCCCAGTACTCTAACTGTAGTTCTACTAAAATAAAGAATTTTTAGTCCTTGAGGCCATGGGTGACTAGTGGCTAATTCTGAACTAGTTTGCCCATGAAACTGGAGAACTGAAGGGCAAGGGGAAGATAACAGACAAGGAGATTAGGATCTTGCATCCAGGCCTTGGCGGGTCAGGGAGGCAACTTCGTAAGGCTGTGGAGGCTCTCGGAGCACAGGCTGCCGGTGTCCACTGCCCTAGGCTCTTAGTCTAGGGGCCAGACTGATAAAGGAATGGTGTGGTAGCAAGGTGTCCATACCCATTTGCCTGTGCTCCTGTGGCCTGACCCCTGACCATGGCCACTGCTTATTTTCAGAACTAAGTTGAATCTATTGTCCTGGATCTCCAACCATGCCTGAGGTTAACAGTAGATAATTTGATGAGAGCTTTCTGTTTTGTTTTTAAATCAAGGTAACTGTCATTGAGGTGCACTCTGGTTAATGTGCCCTACTTCTTTCTGTTAGAACAATTTCATGATCATTAAGAGTGAACAGAATTGCTGCATTTGGAAATTCTGGGATATACACATTGCCTAGATCAAAGTGTATTGTAAGCAAATAGAGCATTATTCACTCATGACTAATTTGAAGTTTATAAAGCATAGACTAAATCATGAATACAAGCATGGAATGGAAGCGAGGGCCAGCATGAAGTCGCTGTGAGCCCTGTAACATCGCGTGGAGCAGGTTGGAGGCACAGACAGCCCGGGCTAGGGCTTGGTGGTCCTCAGTGGGGCAGAACTGCGCCATTCCACCTGCAGCGAACTTGATGGTTGCTGGATACACTGGGTTTGCTTGATTGCATCAGGGGTGCCTCTGGTTCTCAGGGAGCAGGGGTCAGGATGCTGCAAAACGCCTCATGAGACACAGGAAGCCTGTCACATGGTGGTGGTGCCAAGGCTGAGGACCTGGCCTGTGAAAAGCAAACAACTGTCAGAAGAGCAAACACCAGCAACACTGAGTCGATGAAGCTGCTTTCAGTAAAAGTGGAACAGACACTCTGGTTTTTAATGCTTTTCACCGTCATCTTTGGTTTTATTATATTCTGTGAATTACATTGTTTGATCTCTTGCTTATTTTCTCTCTGGTCCTGCTTGTCTTATTAGTGTATATTTTGTTTAACAAATGATCTTTGAATATATTTTTAAAAAATATTGTCCTTCTTACCTTCAGGCCCCTGGGTATGTGGCCCCTTCAGGCCCTGCTCACTGTGCTAGGCACAATGTCAACTTCAGGAAGAAGGCTGTCTTGTGACATTTTCCCTACTGTCCTCAGCTCAGGAGACCGCGGAACCCAAGGCCCACGCGAGGATCCTGGAGGCCCTGGAGCTGACCTCCTTGTGCTGGGCCCTCCCTGAGGAGATCCGGAAGTCTCCCCTACGGCAGCCCTGGGCTGCAGCCTCCCTTGGCCTTCTGTGTGAGTGGCAGGACCTGCAGAGAGCGTTGCTGCAGTAACAGCTCTGGAGCTCAGGCCGTCGAGCATCTTTCAACGTGGGAGTAACTTGTGGGCATCCAAACTCGTGCCATAAATCATTCTGGGGTCAATTTCCATAGAACACATTTAGCTACTATTTGATCTTTACCCTTCATATTAATGAACCTTGCCTTGGCACGCTGACCTACAATTAATTACAGAGTATTTTACATTATTTTTCAGTCATATTCTTTAGAGGACATAGAGATGGGAGAAAAAAAAGCTAGATCACTTTAAGAAAATTGACTTTCTGATTACGCTGCCTTCTTTTTTCCCTTTTGCTCTAAAGTTTACATGTAAACTAATATTACATGAAATAAAGATACTAAAAGCAAGCATTTGATTTTGCATTATATAGATTTGTAAATTTTAATTTTTTCAAAACACTGTTGCAAGTAGTACTCTACTACTCCTTATCAAATTTAGTGATATTTATTACCTTGTATTTTTATGGATATAAAAGAAAATGCATGTTATTTACTTATAGCTTAACTGTTAACATTTAAATAAAATTATCAAATATATTAATTCAGGAATTGATTATAATAGTTGTACTTATTTATGTAAATCTTATAATAATAATAATTTTTAGGAGTCAGGTATTTACATTTAAATATAATTCTATTTTTAAAAATGAGCAATGAAATCTCCAGGCAAATGTGAGACCATTATAGAGAGAAGCCTGTATGGCCAGCTGCTCTTCTTCGTGTAGAATTCTTCACTCAGAAAAAAATGCTATCTGATTACAAATTATGTACCTATTCTTACTTCTTTTGCCCAAGGCAGTAGTTAATTTTTGCCATAGGTCATAGAGGATAAAGCCCCAAAGATCTGGGAGCTTCTTAATTGCATTGCACACACCTCGCTGTCGCCAAGCCCCTCAGAGGAGTTATTGCACCTCACAGATAATGCCCTTTCCCTGCAAGCCATGAAATAGATTCTCCCTCTATTGCTATATTAATTAGACTTCAAGGATGTTAGAAAAATTATAGCTTAAGCTTCTGTTCAAAAAATTTAGGCAATATTGTAGAAGAAATCTTGGCCAGAACTTACAGGGAAATGAATTAGCCTTGAAGGCTTTTGTTGTTTTGAAAAGAAAAGAAAAAAAATCCCAATAACTCACAGTCCTTGTCACATTACTACAATGTATAAGTTTTGATAGAATTCCAGGTTAAGTTTGTCAATTCTGATGTTATAAAAACAGAATGCACTGGCACGACCTGTGGAAATCGCAGGAAGCATTAGAAATTTCCTCCGCTGCCCATATATCAAGCATACAGTGAGAAAAGGAGAAGGAAGGAAAGTGGAAAGAAGGGCAAAAGGCGAAATGGTTTGTGTCCATTTAAGAAAAAATCAATAATAGCATAAAATTGATTTAGTGCTTGTCATAAAACATAAGTAAGTGCTGGAAAATAGAGAAAATTGAGTCTCAATTTAATCTGCACAAAAGCCACACTGTACTGATGAAGTGATTGGAGTGGGGGAGAGCTACATAAAACCCAAAGACAGATACTTAATTGTCATATTAAGACTCTTTTCAGCCTGCTGGAGTCTAGGGGTAGGACCCATTAATCATGTGGATAAGGGGCATTGAAATCAAATCTCAATTAAAATCTGTTCAATAATGTCTCTAATATGTTTTTCAAGCATTAATTTTTTCCCATCGATTCTACACCCCATAAATCAGATATGTTGCCGTGCATGTAATAGTTTATGGAGGACAGGATTATGGTTTTATGAAGTTAATGCAGCAGAACCATTTAATTTACACAGGCTAAAGTTTTATGTCTGTTGTTCATTTCTATTATTTTCTTCAGCTAAAAATTATTTGGGCTATAACACTAAAAACCGAATTCATTTTTTCCGAGTGTCTATATATTTAGCAATCAGATTCCAGGTTCTTTTATCCAAATTTGGCTGCAAGTTGGGCCGTGAAGTGCACCAGGCAGAGCTCTTTGGGGACAGGTTTTTACAGAGGGCTGTGTGCACCTGCACAGAGGCAGAGAGCAGTTTCTTCCCATGAACCCGTAGTTTTCCCAGGGATTTAAGAGAAAACACTACAGTTTCCTTCACCTCTGCTTTGGAGCATTAAGTTTCCTTGAAGAATTTATACCTTCTGAGCAAAAAACTGTATTCGCGTCCGTAACTGTCTTCATAGCAGGCATGAATGGTATCTGCAGCTAAAGTAAAGGTGAATTTTTGTTTTGAAGCTAATTGTTTAGATTTTCACCTCCCCAACAAATTCATAGAAGAGCTCTTAAAAAACAGGTGGAGATTTTCTGAAACACTGGGGTTAAAACCCCTTTCCCAATGGCAGTGGATTGATGGAGGAGAATGCAGAGCGCCAGTGGTGTTGGGGATGTCTGTCTAGAGCAGTGGGGGAGGAGTGAGTACTCGCACGCGCAGCACGGTGGGACTCTCTGCCAGGAGCCCTAAGCAAATCGCTTCAGCTCCGTCTGTGCTGCTCCGAAGCCGGCTCCCAGCTGTGGGAGCCCAGGGTAAAGTCGGGGAAGTGGTGTCTGCGAATTCCTTGGCTCTGAAATTCTTGCAACTACATCTTCTCATGGATATTCAAAAATTCACTTTGAATATTTAATTTTTGTTGCGAATTCATATTCCTACCTTTTGTGTTACGTCAAGTTTAACTATAGGTTATGCTGTCAAAACTAGGGCACACATGTGCCCAGAAGGTTTTCTTCTCTTTGTAGTGCAGAAAGAACTGCAGGGGTGCCTGCCAGAGTCCCCTGAATGGTGCTGGTTCAGGGCTGGACAAGTGCAGTAACAGAGAGAGGGCCCACCCCCACCTCCACCTGTGTCGCACATGGCTCTGCCATCTTTTGTCAACTCACTTTGTGTAAATTCTCTCTGTCCAAACCTCTTTACACAGTATAGGGAGGCCCTCCATGTCTCCCACAGACAACTAAAATAAGAAAAAGGAAAAAGACAGGCTATTTTTTGGAAAAGTTTTCTTTTAAAGAAACATTTGAAAGGTCGTATAGAGTTTTCCAAATTCTACACCCAGCTGGGTGCTGCAGATGCTATGGTATATTATTTACTTATCTGTCTGTCTGTCTGTCTGTCTGTCTGTCTGTCTGTCTGTCTGTCTGTCTGTCTATCTCTAACTATTAGTTGCACAAATTAATGGGTTTCACGGTGGCATGTCTGCCTTTCCTTTTACTCTCTTGTCATCCCCTTCCTTAATAGATCCTCTACTTTCAGATCATCTCTTCAATTTTAAAAACTTTACTAATTTAATTTCTACACATGAGAGAATGCACGTGATATTTATCTTTCGTGTCTGGCTTATTTTTCTTAGCGTAATATCCTTGAGTTCCACCCATTTTTCTGAAAATGATGTGATTTTGTTGTTCTTCAAGTCATCATGCAGATGAGATACCTGCATATCTCAGTTTTTTATGACATTGATCACAATAGCCAAGAAATGGAACCAGCCTTGGATTCCATTAACAGATGAGTCAGCAGAGAAAATGTGTGTGTGTGTGTGTGTGTGTGTGTGTGTGTGTGTGTGTGTGTGTGGGTGGTAGGGGTGTCTCCCACATCCAGGTGTGTCACATGCCACCACCATGTTTCCTTAGGTGGTCCTGAGCACTAGTTTCTCAGCCTTTACCTTTTCTGGTCACCTCAACAATGTTACGATGCTCAAGTTAGTATAACTTATCCACGTAATGTTTTCAGCTGTCCCTTTCATTGGATTTGGTCAGACATGTTTCTCTATGGTAGAATGGAGTCTAGGAATCTGGGAGGAAGACCACAGCTGTGAAGCATCATTCTTGGCCCACTACATCCAGGCTGGCTTCCACTGTGACTGTCTGCTGCTGATGTTACCATGAGCGGCTGGCATCTGGAGTCCTCTTGATCCCCTTCATTTGCGAGAAAGGATGCAAGCAAACTGCCGATGGGTTGAGGGATAAGCCCCACCTCTCCAGAGAGCAGTTTCCAACATTGTAATTTGGAATTTTATCATAGAAATTTGTTTCCTCTTCCATTTTCTTATTCAATCATTTTTTAGCAATACAGGTATATGAATTGGCTTGTAATCCAACACTATTTTAGTTACTTGTGCCTGTGTTTCTGTGACATGTTCTCATTATTGTGGGATTCAACGATTTTATCTCCTCTATCCCTTCCCTTCGCCTCTCCTCTTGCTTCCTCTTTCCTGCCCTTCCCTCCCTTTCCTGTGTCCCTTCTCCTCCTCCTGCTCCTCCTCCTCCTCCTCCTCCTCTTCTCCCTCCTCCTCCTCCTCCTCCCCCTCTACACTTTACTTTGTGGCACTATGGACTGAGCAAGGCTTGTATTGCAGAGTTTCTGCAAAGCACAAGTGGCTAGATTTGCTTTAACACTTCGAGGAGCCCAGACACACTCACCTTTACTAACATATTTGTATAAATTCACTTACTAAACATCACCTAGAGGCTTAAGCACTTTGCTATATTACTTCCTAGTTCTTGGAAGAGGCCTTCCATGTGCACAGCATGCAAGCCTGAGCCCTCTGTGTAGATGGAGTTTGGTAGTGAAGAAAGCAAACACACAGTGCAAGTGCCTCAGAGGAAATCACAGAGCACTCTGGAGGCATAGACGAGAGCGGTGTCACTCATGTTGGAGGTCTCGTGGTCATGCTAGGTGGAGGTGGTGGTGTGCTGGAGGAGGTGTGAGACCGCACAGCAGTGCAGGCCTGGAGAGTGATGTCTCAGAAGGAACTGTGCAGCCTCTAGCAACAGGACTTAGGGAGGGGTTTGTATTAAGAGGCGGGGCAACCCCAGAGGCCTGTCCAATGCACCTGATAGGCATAACTCCTGCTTACCAGGCAGGACAGGAAGAGACACTCTGCCCCTGCTTTGGTGCTACTACCTGTGTTGTGAGGCACAGAGGAGCATGGATGTTTCTGGTCCTCAGGGCTCATGGGAACTGGCTGAGAGGGTAGGACTGAGATCCCAGGCAGAACAGTGTTCCATACTGGTGTGAAGGAGCCATGGCTGAAGCTCTGTGGCTCACTGAGGAGGTACATGGGTCACTTGATTAGATTCTCAGCTCCCTAACAGTAGCAAGAAAAATGGAAACCGGGGACTGGTGCCAATATTTAGGTCAGGGTTTTCTGGTTCTGGTTCCTCTAGAACAGTGCAAACGATTTGATCAGAGGAGCTTAATCATGAGCTATACACTCCCAGGGCCTGTGGGAGACACCTCCAGCTCACTTTGGCCTCTCCAAGTGGCTCAGCTAAGCGGAGTGACACAGACCTGAGCCCATTTTTTTATGCCTTCCATCAATAATGCCTCCCTGGCATTCATTGCCATAAAACCAATCACAATGGAATCATTTGATATGTGTGTGACTCACAAATATAGTTCCCCAAGCCACTGTTCTAAATTAGTAGTAGTTAAGCACCCATTGATGGAAGCTTAAAATAAAGTGCTCCCCAATGGGTCCCCACTTTAGCCCAGCATTACCCCAGAAAGCAGGGAGATCTTTGCAGGAGTTTCCATAAATGGCATACAGTTTGATGTGAGCCAGGAATATTTGAGGGGACTCTCTCCATTCTCTTATTCCTGCAATGATATAATAATATCTGTCACTTGGGCTTTTTATGCCAACAAATACTGGAGTTATTTACTGGTTTTAAAAAGCTTGAGGCTTTTGTTTCTCTTTTCTTCTCAGACTCTTTTCAGATTGGAATGTTAAACTCTGAATGAGATTCAGAGCAATTCTTTCAGACCTTCTTTGACAATACAAGTTGGAAGAATACATATTTAAAAGCTCAGACTGATCTAGTTGTCTTGCACAAAGATTTGGGTGCCCTGAGGGTGCTGATTAAGAATTACTGTATGGTAACTCTTTCCCCTTCACTGAGGCTGATTCTGTGTTACAAATGCTGTTATGCACATACCTTGAGAGGAGAAAAAAAGCTTCTCCTACAATGTTGCAGAGACCCCAGGAAGTTACAGGAGAGTGGGTGCTACATAGGGAGGGCATTCTCAGATTCTGTCTGCTAAGCTCTGGTCCATGTCCTCCTCTTTCAACGCATTTTCTAGTCTTTTTTGGTGCTTCTGCTGATCTTATTGGTTCTAGGATGCGTCCACTACTTGGTTTAAAGTTGCTGGCATAGAATCCTAGTGGAATGTGTGTGATGCCTGGGTCAGGCTTTGTCATCCCAGTGTTGAAGTGTAGCATGGAAACTATTAAGTTAGTCTCACGTGAAGCTGCAGACAGAACTCCAGATATCTCAGTGCTTTGAAGATCTCAGACTGACACACAGAAAGGTCAGATCTGTTTGTTTGACTTTCTGCAAAGAATGGAGATTGAAAACTGGCAAGTCAAAATGACACCAATTTATCTTAAAAAAAAAAAAGAGAAATTCTATAACTCTCCACTAGTACCTCCAACTGCAGTGGAAAAAGGTAGAACTTGCTGCAAAATTTTGGAAATTCTATAGCTATATGTCAGTATCTCCATCTATGGGATAAAATTTTTTGCCTCACTTGCTTTTCTCTCATTTCTGGGACAAAATACTCAACATCCAAAATGAAGGAAGGAAAGGTTTATTTAGCTACAGTTAGTGGAAGTTGCAGTCCATACTCGGCTGACTCCAAGACAGAGCAGCACCTGGAAGAGGGCAGCAGTTCACGGTGGTGGAAAACAACAAAGAGAAAGGGAGGAGCAGTGGCTGTAGCAGTTAACACGCTTCTTACTCTCCCTTACATTGTATGCAGGCTGTCCACCTGCAGGGCAGGTGTAGCACTCACATCCATAATCTCAGCATTGGATCATGAATTAACCACAAACTAGAAGCCAGCCCATGACCGCATGAAGCTTTGGGAGGACACCTAGACCCAAACCATAACAACTATATAAATTGTCACAAGTAAAAATGACAGTCAGGCTAACTTTTACACTAATCTTGAAGACAGCTGAATATTCCTCTTTTATGATACAGAGGTAACAGGCATAAAATTATTTTTAACAACTTTGTAGGTAGATTAATCACTCTCATTTAACATAGTTTGCTTCCATTTAGTGTGGCTAGTTACTAATTATTTACTACAAGTGAACAGAAGTTGCTACAAATAAAAAAATGTGGATTATTGCATCTTAAATTTAAATGTAAATCTCATAATATGAGAATATCACACATAATAATTCAGCTAATTATATAACCCATTAGTGAAAAAATAAAACCCAACCAACTCCTCAGATACCTCTTCACTACTGAGTAGTCATATATTTTTTAATTTCAGTAATTTAATATATAATTTAATTTAATACGCTTAATAAGTTAATATATTTAGCATATCTTTATTTAATTCTAAGACATCATCCTTTAAAAATCAGCACACAGATATCAACTGAAGCCCTCCCTGCAGTTAACATATCAAAATAGAGGAGATGTCACAGCTGTATCTACAAGCACCAATTGTTTCTCTCCACAGAGTTTTGATTAATTAGATTAATTTAGAGATGTGCAGCTCTTGAATGCACATTAGCCCATTGCGCTTAGAGCCGAGCTGCTCACTCTCCTTGGCCCTAGCCAGACTGTCCTGAGCACACAGGGTGACTCCTCAGGGCACAGTCATATGGTATCTGGTAAAAAGCATTCCATAGAAAGGGAGACAATCATAGCACAGATGTTAAAAAAAATAATCTTTTTTGTTTTTATTTTTTTAGCTCATTAATCGTACAGATTCATGAGCTTCTTTGTGACATTTCCATGAGTGCATACACCATGCTTTATTTGAAAACAAATTTTTATGCAGTTTAGACTTGTAATGATTCTCCTGTCTCAGCTTCCCTAGTGCTGGGATTACAGGTGTGTGCTGCCATACCCAGGGTTCTGGGGCTGGCACAGCATATAGTACCGGGGATCAAACTCTGGAACTTGTGCTTGCCAGGTAGGTACTTATGCTGCTGAGCTCTCTCCCCATCCCATTATGCTTTATTTGAATCCAGCCTCTCTCATATCTTTTCTTGCTTGCCCCACTCTTTTGCTGTATTCCTACCACTAACCTCCTCTGCCTTTCTGTTATACCTTTTGTCTTCTTTTATCCCTTTCCTTTATTTTTCTTCTACCTTGTCTTTATATGTCTGGCTAACAAAATGACCTGCAGTTTCATTCATTTTCCTAAAAAAATTACATTATTTCATTCTTTTTTATGGTTGAATAATATCCCATTGTGTGAATATACCAAAATTGTGGGATATAAGGGGGCTGCTCACCATGGGCAACAACTACCAGGAATCACATGCCATGAGCAGAGACCTACCAAGGATGCAGATAGAACACCCTGAAGGGAGCTGAAGGGTACTTGGAAAGAAATAAAATTGGGTACCAAGAAGAAGTGAGAAAAACCATCAAAACTAACCAGGTATACTTGAAAAAACAAGTAGAATTTAGGGGATGTGATTTAAACTAGAGGCATCCTAATGAATTCAACAGTACTTAACTGAAGCTGGAGAGAAAAGTGGTGAGTCAGAAGATGGAAAAGTGGTGAGTAAAAGAAAGGGAGAGAAATAAAGCTTGACTACTGAGCCATCACCCTGAAGACAAGACAGTGCAAACCCCCTTGCAGGCCTAAGGGAAATTCAAGAATAAGGGTGACAAGAGTTCCTTGTCCCCATGCTAAAAGGACCAACAACAGCTGAGACAAAGGGCCTAGGTGATTGAGAGCATGCTCAAAGCCCATGGGACTGAGGAGCAGCTCTGGACTGTGGTGTATTTTGAGGTGGGCATATTGTGTGTCCCATGTGACATGAAGACACACTGGGTGATGATACATTTCTCATGACAGCTTTCCCAATGGAGACAGGAGGTGAGTGAAGGTGGAAGAGAAGTCTCACACAGCCGAAGGGCCACAGGCTTACCCCAGTAACCACAGCAGTTGCAGGTAAGCTGCACCATTGTGGCCAGTGAGGTGCATGCTAAAGCCACCTATAGGGGTGTGCTGAGGGGATGAAGGGCAGGAGGGAGTAGGGGCTGTGAATGCCCTTCCCTCATGCATGGAGCCCAGTGCATGGCTGTCATCAGCAGCTGTTCAGAGGAACAGAGAAAACCATGGGAGTGAATCCAGTGGAGTCAGGCAGGACAGAAATTTCCTAAGGATTGAAGTGAGACTAAGGTGGGTTGCATGAATGTAAGGTTGACTTAACACTGGAAGGCTAGTTTGGGTATGGCTCAGCAGTGGGACACTCATCTACTAGGCTGGAGGCTCTGGGATCTCTTCCCATCATTGCAAAAACAGTGAGTAAAAATTAAGAACAACTGGCTCAATTAATAATATTAAGAGACTGAAATAGAAAAAAGCATGAGTATACCAGTATATCAGATGCACACTCTTTCACAATAAAGTGCTCTACACATTAGCTTTTTTAACCTGATGCACTTCCACAGAATGCTACAGCTGACACCTCACTTTCTTTTTAAGATGGAAAAGGAAAAGATACCCATTTTCATCCATTCCATTAGACATTCTACTACATGTGTAATAAGGCAAGAAAAAACTGTAACGTGTACAGATGTCAGAAAGGCAGAGGGTAGCATCAGATTTAGAAAGGCCTTTGGACTTACAAACATTGTCCTTATTTTTTATATTGGTTTGTTTAGTCTAGGTTTTGTGCATTGTCAAATACACTTAAGAAATGGCTTTTCAATTTGAAAGTCCAAAGGACCCCCTTGGGACTAACACATGAATTTGACAAGGTGGTAAGATACAAAAAACAAGTTGCATTTCCATCTGTTAACAATAATAAGTGAAAGACTGAGCTTAAAATATCAATTGCAATAACATTAAAAGTATGAGGTATGGGAAAATTTAAAGAAATACTTGTAAAACTATAAAATAGTACTAAGAATAAAGAAAAATCTAGTTGAAGTGGAGAAAATATCATCAAGATGTTTCAATATTAAGATGTCAATTTCCTAAAAACTGATGAATCTATCCAGTGCAATTTCAACCAGAATCATAGGATTTTTGCTTATTTTGTGGTAACAAACTGAAAATCCACTTTTTAAATATATTTGACAATGTAGAAGACCAAATAAGAACAATGGTGAAGGTCTTATACTATTTGATTTCAAGACATTAATAAGATATCATATTCAGGACATTATGAGAGAAGCAGAAGACAAAACCACAGATCACAGTACAGAGTAGGATAGTTCATAATGAACTGATACAGAGAGATCTAGATTGTGTTTCCCAAATTGACAAAAATCAACTTGATGAGAAAGGGCAATCCTTTCAATAAACGGTATCAGGCTGATTGGATATCTGTATGCACGTGAACATGTATACACACACTCAGATGGGGGAACCTATGTGGGAGTAGGTGACACTCAAAAGGCACTTGTGCTGTGGCTTACTTGTGCGACACGTGTCAGAACTCACTGGGTCCCATGTGTTGGATTCACTGCATGTGTGTTAGAGCCATACACTGATCCGAAACATTCCCTGCTGTCTGGAGAAAAGAGGCAGCATGGTAAGAAAAGGGAAGAGAGAAAATGTAAGGAATTTCCTTGAAAAGTCTGGTTGAGGTTAACTGTGGAGAGGTTCTTGTGTTTGTGGTGACTTTGTCTGCTCCTGAGCCAGTGACCACTAAAAGTCTACATTAGTCACTTTGTGTGTACAAGTGTCACCACATGCTGAGTTAGGGCTGTGGATGTGACTGTGCCTGCTCATAGGTTAAGAATCCACACTTTGACATGTTGCTATCAGACATGTTGCTCAGTGTCCTTGCAGTCCAGTCTAGGCATTGGGTAGCCCTGCGTGGGTTGGGAATCATCTCATTCCTCACCTTGAGCCAGCGTGCTTACTGCTCTTCAGGGATGAAGTGACACATTCAGCTTTCTCTGCTGGGGGAAGCAAGCCAGATCCTGCTAGAAGCTGGAAGCCTGGCATTGGGTAGATGGGATGATGCCAACTAAGCTCCTCACAGTAGAGGAGGGGAGGGTGGGGTGTGCATGCTTGGGAAGCAGCAGTGCCTAATTCCAGTGCTGGGTGTTCTCTTGTTCTTGTCACCAGTCTCCTCAGGCCTTGGCATTACCTGTGCTCTGGAATATTGAAACATCAGGGGTGAAGAGGCTGAAGGAGAGCAGTGGCCACTTTCTGAGACTGAGTGGTAGAGGGGCAATTGCAGCTGAAATCACACACTAGCAGCAAACACTGACACCAGGGCCAACACAGTACATTCATAAGACCAGGAAATGTTGCTCCAGAATAAGAGACTGCTTGGATCCAAGGAAAAGTGCCAGATTTAAGGATGGGCTGGATTGGTCTCTGGCATAAAGGGATGACATATAGAAGTTGTAGGTGTCTCCATATGTGCTCATTTATAGTGCGACTTCGGTCTGTTGTTCTAGAATGGTAAAATTTGAGCCATCTGTGCTGCTAGAGATCAGGAAACGTGTTCTGGGAACAACGTGAAGATGTAGAGGATTAGCGAGAGATTGGAAGTGTCACCCCCAGAGGGTGCTGGGCAAGGTTCTGCTGGAGCCATCCTAGCTGAGACCATGTGACACTGTCTGGAAATATGAAGCAATATCTCTCAGGGTTTGAGGTTTGAGGGCTTCACTTTCAGAAGCTGCACACCAATATCAAGACTAACAGAGACCCACTAAGAGGCCATGGATCATCCAAGAAGGTTCTAGAATGACAGAGTCTGAGTCTATGTGACATGTGCTTGAAGGGTACCAAACATGCCTGATAACAGGTTCATCATCCCTGGATGCTGACGCCATGCAGTGCACCAAGTGTGCACTGCTGGTATACATTCCATTTAGAGCAAGCAAGTGGGAGTGTCTCACCCAGCCTGAGCATCTTCTGAGAAAGAGCTGTGCAGATCCTACATGGGGAATTGACAGCAGCTGCAGGCCAGGCGGCTACCTTGCAGCCCACTGAGTCCTAGCAGAACTCAGGGCCTGAACACGGGAGTCTGGCTGGCAGGCAGGCAGCACCAGCTCTTCCCTGTGAGAGCCTGACTGTGCTTCCCCAAGCTCTTATTTATAAATTGTGTGTGAAGATAAAAATAAAGCGCTCTGATTCAGCTGGGAAGACTATTTGTGAGCATGAGCTTCAGAGTATTCCATTAGGGCAATTCACTCTTAAATTATTATTTTCTGTAAGCTTTAGTGTTCTAAAAAGATTTTATTTTAATGTAAAGTGCCTGATTCTGCAGTCTTCAGTGAGGCAATAACTTTTCATTAACTTCATTTTTCATTTTTATCTTTCTTTGAGTGTTGTAGAACATAGCGTATGATTTAGAATGTCATGTAATAACAACTCTCTAAAATTATCTGCCCTTATTTCCATTTGACACTAATATTTGATATGTTAAGTTAAGCAGATCGACAAATGTAGGTCTGTATCGCGTTGCCTCAGGGGACAATGAGAGATGTCAGCTTTATAATTCCTTACTGAATTCATGTGGCTAACGACTGCTGAGGGTTTTTATAATATTGTGTGTCTGCATGTGTGTGCATCATCTGTGTGCACACGTGTGCGTGGTGCACAGAAAGAAGCAGGGACAGCACTGAGGATAGAGAGAGAGAGAGAAATTAAAGCATTTCAGCTGGGGTCCAATTTTTCAAAGTTAAATAATTTAGATTTTCTAAAAGCGATTAAAAGAAAATTCCAACACAGGCTAACTTTCACTCTACAAGTTAATGTGAATTTACAGTAGCAGACTGATGTATTTCTAACTGTATATGTACTTCAGTTACCTCACAGCACTGTCTGTGCAGGGTTTACAGATTAAATTGATACCCAGGTTCATAACAACACATGTGCCTGTCCTTGCACCCACCCCTTCCCAAGCAAACTACTCTGAGTCTTATGTTAGTATTTTAGTATAGTTTAGTTTCTTGCTGACTTCTCTTTAACCACATGGAAGGCTGCTTTCTCAGTGAAGGGGTGGAGCCCTGTGGTGCAATGCCCAGCCCCGCCTCGCCTCCCTGTGATCTGGTGTGATGTGTGTCTTCCTACCCATCATTATGGACTCTGGCTGCCTCTTTCAAGATGAAGAAGATCTGAGGCCCCTCTCTCCTCTTTGTTTCTCACCCTACCTACTCCCCAACTCCTGTCTTACACTGTTTCTATCTTCATGTTCTGAAGTTGATAATGTTTATTTACCTTTCCCCCTCAACTGCTTTTATGTTTGGGGAGCTTTGCTGACATATGGGTTTAAAAGCTAAGATCAGTAGGCAGCAGGTGTGGTGTACTGTGTGGATCCTGTTCCCTGTGTCACTGACACATAGGGGAAAGTGACTGTAGCTACTTCTCAACCTTTCTGGTTTTCCTGGAAGCAGCTCACATTGCTGACTGTACACCTCCATTCTCCGCTCACATAGTACAGGGGCGATGACCCTCCTGGAGTAAGAAGGGATGGCAGCTCAAGTGAATGGCCAGGGTTTTTTTTTCTGACTTTCTTTCCATTCTCATTACGGGCTCTTTCCACACTCCTTTTTTCTTTTGCACATCGCCAGTTTTTATGAGACCTGCTCAGCCCTGCCTTCCTCACTCTCCAGGATAGCTTTTCCAGTCTCATAGAGCTTGTTTGTTTTCAGGCCTATGATGTGGCTGGCACCTGAGCTGGTTCCTCCTTACCTGTGATGCTGGTTTTCATCCTCCTGAGTGCCTGGCCAAGACTTGGTGGAACAACAATGTGTGTAGAGTGGTTCTCTTCTTGAGATACTCTTGATAGTCAAGTAGGTATAGAATTCTAGGCTGCAAGTTAACATTTTAGAATTGTAGAAGCAATTACCTAGGGATTTTTGTTCTTGATGAGAAATATAGCAATGATCTGAAGAATATATTTCTTTATTTGGGGAAGCTTTCATGATCTGTCATTGTATTTAAATTTCACAATATTTCAATAGCTAGTTTCTCTTACATAAATGGGCTGGACACTTGATGTATCTTTCAAAGCAAAGATAGATCTCTGATTATGTTCTTTTTCCTATGTAAGTCCTTCCTCAAATCTAGCTGATCCTTTCTTATTTTTTAATTATGAAAATCTAATGAGGGAAGCACTGAGAAGTCTGCAAACTTCTCTTGAGCACTCCGGAACTTCTGAAGGCCAGAATGGAAGGAACTGGTTCTAAGGTACAGCTCAGCTTAGTGAATTTCCAGAGAAAGTTCATTCAGTGCACTTATAGAACTTTTTCCTTAGAGAGTAAATGCCCAGTGTGAGCTTTGATCCCACTGAGAGATTGGGCATGTCTCATCACTGGAAAAGGACTTCACATGCATAACTGAGGTTATGCTCCTGGATCAGCCAAGTGAACAGAGCATAATGACCTGGATCCCTAGAAGTTGTAGCCAGACAGTAGAGATTCAGTTCCAGGAGGACCAATGTGCTGCCTCCTGGGCAAGGGAGCCGCATGCTAGGAAAGGCAGGTGAGAGCAACAGCCATTGAGAGTACAGAAGCCTTGGTCCTGACACAGTAAATGTACCAGCAGGGGGTCATCTGAAGATGGGACATGGGGAGCCAGGAGTTAGGTCTGGAGCTTCTCCAGAGTGTTGCAAGGATGACTACCTCTGTGTCACCCACTTCCTGGGTGCTGGACACCAGAATTTAGAGGAAGAATGCACATTCTTGCTCATGGCCTCACCTATGATACTGTAGCTGCAAGGCAGAAATGTGAGGACAGAGGTGTATAGTAGAAGGAAGGCCCACAGTTCAGTGTAGCCATGCAGCAAAGAGTAAAGGACATGTGCCCCTGCAGGTGACACCATCAATTACCTGCCTCCAACCGGGCCCTGCTTCCTTTAAGCGCATTCAGTGCCTAAACTCATCACTGCTTGAATGCTCTGATGGTACACTGCCCCATGATCTAGTCACCGTGCACATGCATGACAGTTTGGGGTGATCACTGAGACCTAAGCCATGACAATATCCATGTGTCACCAACTGCCAGCCACCTGCATCTGCACCCTGTCCTCCATTTCTCTGAAGCACCCATGGGACTCTTCTGATCTGTGCTTTCCTGGCTTCTTTGTGCTTGATCTTAAATGGCTTTTCATGTGTTTTCTGTTGTTTAAGATAGGGATTAAGAGGTTGGAGAGACAATTGATTGTTATGCTGTGTGTCTAGAAGTCTTGCCAAAGCAGCACACAGTCGTAAGACATTTTCAGGGTTATGGTGTGTTTCTAATTGTCCCCCCAAAGCCTCATGCAGTCACGGGGTGGACTTCTAGAGTTTGTGATTAGTTCATGATCCATTGGAATTATGGGTGTGAGTGCTGCTGGGATTATGGGTGTAGTGCTGCACTCGGCCTGGGGCAGATAGCTGAAATGCAACCTGAAAGACACGCTTTCTGCTGCCAATGTTGCCTCTGCTCCTTACCTTTTTCTCTCTGCACTTCACCACCATCATGGATGGATGTTCTTTGCCCTGTGCCACTCTGCCTTGGAGCCAGCTGAGACTGGACTGAAACCAGTCTGTGACCTAAATAAATCTTTCCTTCCTTCATTTGTGAATTGGGTATTTGTCCCAGCAAGGAAAGAAGAGTAACCAAGACACAGAAGTGGCTAAATTTGGAGTGTACAATGCTGGAATTAAGAGTGTTGAAATTAAGAGTGGGTGATTGCTGGACCAGTCCACAGATTGGACTGGATACAGTCATGGTAGACCAGATACAATATAAGGAACAATAAAAGGCTTGTAATCCTATCAGATTAGATGCAATAAGGGATAGAAGAGGGCTAGTTTTCCCCTTTTTCTCTTGTTGCTTTTTCTGTCTTCCACTGCCACGAACTGTTGCCCTTCTGCCATGTGCCACCCTGCCTTAAAGCCAGCTGAGTATGGATTGAAAGCTCTGTAAATTTTAAGCTAAATAGACCTTTCCTCTTTTAGCTTTGGGTGTCAGGTATTTTGTCTCAGCAATGAGAGAAAAGTAACTTAGACAATGACTATGCTTAACCTATCATGTTGAACTGAAAGTCCAGTGACACATTTTAAAATTTTGCCAGTGGGGACAGGGGTACTCTATTGGAAAAGTTCTGCAGTCCTCAGATATGAAATGTGAGTTCAATGCATGTAGAATTCGTGGACTTCAATGTTCGATAGAGTGAATTTTGTTCTAAGATCTGCGGACTTAATAGTGGTGTGGCTTTAGCCAAGTCACTTCACTCTTCTGAGTATTAGTTCTGTCATCCATGGATATATATATATATATATATTCCATACTTTTACATAGAGAATTGTTGAATGAGAGGTTAACAGAGGGCCTGGCATACACTAGTGTGTTGTGAATCATGCCTGTATTGAATACAAATGTGTAGAAGTGAGTTTAATTTTCATCATGCTTCTGGAGCAGAAGTGTTGTTATTAGAGGAGGTGGCTTCACCCTGACATTGAAGTTCAATACATTTATTTATTTATTTTTATTACTTGTTGGGTGCCACACCATGTCATAAAAACTTGATCATGATTCAGTTGTGGAGAATCAGCACCATAATGTGCATGCGTAATTGGCAGGGAGGCGCCATTATGCTCCCTGCACAAAGGAAGTGCTTTGGCAGCGCCAGCAGTCTTTCCCACAGCTGCCTTCTCATCCCCCACCTCAAGGGGGGCTGGAGCCAAGGAAAGGGACCCTGGGTATTCCTAGGTACCTTCTGTGAATAAGAGGTCTGGTCGCCTGGTCCTTGTTCTTTCTTACACACACACACACACACACACACACACACACACACACAGCCTGTTGTGAAAATGTATTGGGAAAATAGAAGAAGTTTGGTACAAGTTGCAGCAGAGAAAGGGCTCTTCTTACACTTTTTCCCAGCATTTAAAAATAGAATTAGAATTCTGGAGTAAATGACGAGTTCTGAGTCCTTGAATTTTGTGGTTCTGCGAATCATTCTGCTTCTTTAAGATGCACTCTGGAAAATATTTTTTTCATCCTCTGTGCAGGTGGCACCCACACTGGTGGCCCAGATCTACCAGCTGTGAGCCAAACTCAGCCACCTATGTTTTGGTCATGGCATGTGACACTCACAGGAGCTAAAGTGCAGTGCCCATGTATAGC
The DNA here is from genome assembly GCF_000260255.1 of Octodon degus. Classification (NCBI taxonomy): domain Eukaryota; kingdom Metazoa; phylum Chordata; class Mammalia; order Rodentia; family Octodontidae; genus Octodon; species Octodon degus. The sequence goes on along the minus strand of NW_004524696.1, from coordinate 6,601,715 downwards.
ACTCTGCTGGTGCAGGGCCTTGCACTTTTGTGGTGGCTGCTGTGCATTATGGTGGGGTGGAGCTGAGCACCAGTGGCCAAGGCCATGGGGGCACAGAGCCTTACGGAAGTGCTGGAATCTTTGCAGTGGGGCATCCCCGAGCCTTGTCCCATGATGAGCAACGCTGCTTCTTCTTGCAGGATTTCCTTGAGCAGTGTGGCAGTGGTGTAGGCTTGGGGACCCTGTCTAGTATGCTACCAGAACAAGGGTGTGGAGGGCATTTCTAGGACCAGGTGGGCCTTGATCTTTTTCCAGACTTTATTAGCCACTGCCAGTCACCTTGTGACATGTGATACATGATGCAGAGTATAGGAGTCTGCAATCCAGAACCCTGACACAGCCAAGCATTCTAACATGGCCATGGACCTTGAAACACAACTAGGAATTTGTGGAGAGCCAGGGATTGCTCTCTGTCAGTTCCTGAAGGAATTCACTGTGCTTTCCAAAGGCACATGTGTTTTCAGGTATGCATGTGTGCGGAAGACAGCACCAGGTGGGGAATTTGCTGTGAAAGTTCTTCCCCAGTGTGACTGAACTTCCTGCCATCTAATTTGATGGTCCAGTGAAATAATTCAAAGAGAAATTGCTGCTCAATGTTTAGCTAGGAGAAGCTGGAGCTGGCACTGGCACCTGCTCCAGACCCCATGTCGTCCCTGACCTGTGTGATGATATATAAGCTGCCAATTACTACTCACTCCATCCCTGCTATCTTGCATGTCACAAGTTGCTCATCTGCTCCTAGAGCTCTGGGTGCAGCAGTGTTAACTCAGGCAGAAGTGGGAACCTTTGTGATCCTCTGATTCCTCATGTTTGGAAGAGTAAGCAGTTACCCTCTTCACATCCAGACTAGCTGGCAGGTGATACATGGGACCCCTCCCCTGCCTCAGCCTGTCACACAATAGGCCCCTGGTCTCTACCTTCTGCACTAGTAGGGGACATTGGTGGGAAAATATCAGTATTGCCCAGCGTGGCCTTTATGGACAATAAAACTAAGCATAGGGGAGAGATCTCCTCCAAGTCAATGACTTCTGACCCAGATGGATAGTTGTACCCTTATCAATTTCAGCTTCACAGGGACCCATAAGAGAGGCAAACCCATATAGCGTTCTGTCTTTCTGTCTGTCTGTCTGTCTGTCTGTCTGTCTCTCTATCTACTATCTATCTATCTATCTTTTCTCTAGGAAAATATAAAAATATCCTTTACTCCCTATGTAGGATATATATTTCATATATGCATATATATTTCCTGTTGTATATATATACACATACATACATATGTATATGTACATATAGTCTCCCCCCTCTGTTTAGATATATAGCGCCAAGAAAAGCTGGAATATAAATATATATATATATATATATATATATATATATATATATGAGAGAGAGATTCCATTTCAGCCAGGTTTTTCCTCTGTATAGATTTTGAGGTTTCATTTTAGTGGGGAGAAACACACTGGGCAGGATGAAGTGCTCACACAAAAAGAAGGAATAAATACTTCCCACAAAGTAGATCATGAACTATATTTTTCCCAGGGAGCTCCATTATTTTAAAAACAGCTCCTTTTTACCTTTTCATCTTTATTTTAAGGGCCCCGGCTGGCCAGGCTCTGGCCAGGGTCTCAGCCTGCTCTCTGGGCCATACCCGGCCATCACTCATGCTCAGGGGCCAATGGGGAGCAATTCTCAGTGTCAAATCATCATAGAGCCAACTACCCTTGACAAGCTTTAAAGGGAAGATGGATAGTAAGCTGCTTCCAAGGAAGAGAGTCCCTGAGCATGCTCCTTTGCTATCAGACTTCTCCTACCTTTTTCTACTTTAAATAGGAACAGTGCAGCAACTGTGCATTTTAGATCATGATTTGGTGGTCATCCTCACCAAGAGAAGCACAGAGGCAAATTCACAGACCCTCACCAGAGCTTAAACAGTATGAAAACCACAGGTTCAGGGAGCTGCTCTTGCCTCACTCCTAGCCTAGAATGCAGCAGATTTCTTGTGCATGTCATTTAAGGAAAAATGAAAAATAAACAGATGAGGCTTGTTGGTATTTGCTGAGAATGGTTTCATCATTGCTAAACCTCTGCCTGAAAAACTTGGCCTAGACATGGGTATTGGTCCCACAGCCATGCCACTCTAATGTGCCCAGCTGCATCTGATCTCAGAAGCAAGGTGAGCCTGGCTTGGTCAACACTGAAAGGAGAGGCAGGATTATGAGGTATGACTGTCCACACCATGCCTGTGAAATGGGCACAGAGGTCTCTTACAAAGATCACAGGAAAGCACAGAACAGTTTCCAAAGAGGCAGAATGATGAGGATGTTCATTTAGTGCTCTGTGTCCAGGGCTTCTGCTCTTCCTCAAATGGGGTGGCTTTAAACATCAGAGATTTGTTTATGTACAGTTCTGGACACTAAAAGCCCAAGCTTGCTATGTGGCCAAACCAATTTAGCCTCTGTCTGTTATGGCCTTTTCTTCTCACATGTATTTGTCCAAATTTCCTTCCTATAAAGATCTTTCATTAGGGTTAGGGTCACCTTAATCCAATCTGACTCCATCTATCTATCTATCTATCTATCTATCTATCTATCTATCTATCTATCTATCTATCTATCTACCTACCTATCTATCTATGTGGTTTAGCTATGTAGTTGGCCTTGAACTCACTATGCTGTAGCCCAGGATGGCCTCAAACTTACAGTGGTCCTTCTGCCTCAGCCTCCAGATTCCTGGGATTGCAGGTGTGCACTACCATACCCGGCCAAGCTTGGCTTTCTTTTAACTCTACTACATCTTCAAAAGTCCTATTTTCAAATAAGTCCACACTTTAAGGTGTTAGGCTTAGATTTCAGTGACTCACTTGGGGGTAAACACCTCGACCTACAGCAGCTGAGGTGCTCAGGAGGTAGTTTTTTGTATTTTCCTATAAGTTCATACATGAATTTATGCATCTGCTCTTTTAGCTGTGTTCAGCTTCATAATTGTGCTTCTGGAACCAGGTATCAAAGGGGGGAAGTAATGAGGTGAGTTTTCTCAGAAGTTAAATCCTCTGTTTTAGAGACCAGCCTTTCACAGACTTTCCAACAAGTGCAACACAGTTGAGAAAACCTTGAAATTTGCCCTCTTCAGTCACTTAGATCGACAAATGCTCTGGGTTGCTTAGCCTTGAGTATATTTCTTCGTCGTCATCACTTGGAGGTATCTACCCGCTCCCCTTCCATCCTATCAAACACAATACCTCTTACGAGCACAAGTGCAGGACTCAGTGCTGCATGGCCTAGAAACCCAGATACTTCACGGTCTTCTGATGCCAGATAATCCCTATTATTTCCCTCTCTGGAATTAATAAAACTAACCCCAACCAAAGCTTGGCCTGTACCTATTTCATGAATACTTGTGCTCTGCTAAGGCAAAGTCAGCCAGCAGAAGAATCACAAATCACCTGTGTGAGTTCCCAGGCTGCAGTGAAACTACGTCCCTTAAGCATAAACAGGTCCACTGGGAAGATACTGCAGAGGTAACAACTGACCTGAAGCAGAGAACTTTAGTTTTTGTGCAAAATAGCACAAAATTGATAAGAGTTACGCTTGCCTACATTTGCTCTTTTTACCTGATCCTGCTGGAAAATGATATTCTTTTCAGATTTTCTTTGGGTAAAGCAATGGTAATGTCTACTGTCTTTTGTTGGTGTCCTAGCCTGTGCCTGACACACATGATAGGTGTTCACCAAACTGCAATGTAGCTTAGGCTTTGGTTTTCCTTGTCTAGCACCCTTGTGAATATTAAGATCCCCTTCAGCTCCCAATGCCAACATAAATTCTTGGCAATTACTTTTAGGAAGCACCTAGCATGGCAGCACCTCTGAGGGAATCTGAACAATCTGGTGCCTAACATTCTTTGCTTGGAAATTTGGATGTAAACACAAGTGACTGCCCCAAGACTGGCAGTTGAAGTGCCAATTACTACTAGCTTGCTGCTAAGTCATGGTATCTCTTTGAGATTTCTCTTCATCAAGAAGTTTGAGATGCATAATAATATTGACATGTGGTTTTGTGAGCCTCACTGCATGAGGAATGTAGAAGCAAAGATCCTTCTGGTGTTCCATAAGACAAGTGAGTTACAGCTGTTTCAATCTCCTGCAGGACATCCTGGTGTGGACCAAGGCTCACAGGGGCCACCCACATGCTGGTGATACAGTAACAGAAGTAACTCCTGCCCTGGCACATGGGCAGTGCAGAGTGCTCCAGGCCCAGGTCAGGGAAGCTGGGTTATAAAGTTTAAAAAAAATTGGGCAGGCCAGTTAGCTCAGCAGACTAAAGCACCTGCTTAGGTAGAGTGAAGAGGCCAGGGTTTGACTCCCTGTGTGCTGTTCCACCCCTATCCCTAGGGCACACTGAAATGGTGATTGAGAATGGGTGTAGTGGTGCACAGATTTAATCCCAGTGCTTGGGAGGCTGAAAACAGGAGAATCACTACGAGTCTGATCTGTATAGTGAGACCCTGTAAGCCCTGTAGACCTTGCCTTAAATACATAAGAATAAATAAATAAAGCTTGCAAAAAAGTTACTTCTCATCATTATTTCTTATTTTAGCTTTATGTTTTCTACTTTGGAATGAACTCATAGCCAGTATGTGTTATGAGCAATTGCCTTGCTTCTTGCATCTGGATTTGATGATAATAACAGATGGATCCCTCAGTGGTGGTTTTTTAAATAAAGAAGATACAACTCCATTGGACAGCATGAGCAGCATATGAGGTGGCACTCTGACTGGGGAGAGGATGTGGTGTGGCTGGGGCTCTGGTTCTACTCCAGTGATGTAGCTCATATCCTCAACATGAGTTTTCTTTTTATTCTTTTTAGTAATGTTTATTTTAAAATACTGCATTGGACTATTACTGAGCTTCAACAATTCCTAGAAATTGGAGGCTTGGAGTTTCCTTCATGAGCAAGCAAAAATTACTCAGGTGAGCACGGTTTGCTCTGGTTTCTGGGTGGGCCTCACTTGGGGAGGTGGAAGGAGCACTGAGGCACCCGAGGAGCTCCCCACTGCTGTCCCCCTTCTCTGGTGCATTCTATCTCCACCTGGACTGGGAATTTCTTTGCATACTTTTATAAAGTGAATGTGTTTGGATTTTGTCAGGAAACGATGTTTCTATGAAACACGTGTGGCTCCTGAATAGTGAAGGGCCTGCATATGGTATGAATAGGGCAGGAAGGGCATGGGAAGTGAAGGTTTAGATGCTACCAAGAGCTCCAAAGCTTTGGAGTTCACACTGGAGAGGATGTTTTAGGGGTGGGTCCCCAGTGCGCACTACCACACATAAATTGACCTTCACTTTTTAAACTCAGACCTTCCTCTTTTGTTCAAAGAATAGAACTCATCTGTTCTCAAAAGAAAATCTGTAAATATTTGTTGTAGTCTGTGGGCTCTATGAAACAAACCTAATTCTGTAAATATCTGAAGAGTTAGTCATCAGTGTTATTGTCACTACCATCCTATGTGGGCAGAAGTTCACTGTCATCACAAAACATTTTTGTCCACAAAGCAATACTTGAGCAAATATCAATGAATGTATGCAGCTGAATTTCCATTGTAAGGCTGGATTGTGTAATAGAAACACTACTCAAAAATCAAAGAGAAATTGGGGACTTTTGTACTCTCTTAAAGTAGTAATAATTTAACAAATAATTTATGAAGTGACATATGAGACCCAGAGTAAATGCTGTTTCTTCACAGCAATCTTCCCCCAAACTGTCCAAACCTGGCCAGCCGGATCCCTACCAGGCTCATGACAGCCTGCATCCCCTTCCCCAGCACCTGTGCAGCCATTTCTTTCGTGAAGCATTAGAAAATAATTTCTCACTTATTGGGGTCTTTTCTTGTTTTAAAAAGCTTATTCTTATCATAATTATGCCCTTCAAATATTCATTTTGAAGAATTTATTGGGCAAATAGTTTTAGACTGAAATGCTAACACAGAGAACTAAATTCCTTTGTATGTTTTGCTTGGCAACTGGAAATTTGTATTCAGTTTTGAGAAAAAGGTTATAATTGTACTTCAATATCTTATTTTCCATTTGCTGAGATAACTAACTGTGAACAAAATATACACATTACCTCCTTCACCAAAATCAACATTTTTCAAGGGACATTACATTTTGCTTAATTGTGTCTACTTTTTAAAGGCTGGAGGCAGGTTTTGTGTCCCCTTGGATCAATTAGGAGCCACCTCTGTCCTGAATCCTGGGCTCAGTGGGCTCCCACCTGTCGGAGCATGGCCAAGAGAGAGGCTTCCTATTGCTGAAGCTGACCAAGCCTTTCCAGGGCCCTGACTGATGCCACCAGGTGTACGGTCACTTCCAGGGAGGTGCAATTTATTTAGGAGCAATGTGAAATATCACAGACTATTTAGAGGTAGTCAGATGGTGGAGTCTCTGTGTACCATAATGGCAGTGGGCCCTTCAGGGCACTGTGTGCTGCAAAATTGTCCCGTGGCATTTAGTCAGGGGTGCCAAGGACATTGTTTATGCATGCTCTCTCTTAAGTTCAAGTTTGGCATCACTGGTAAATACATTTTGGCATTGACTTTCAGAGTAGCCTTGACTGCTGAATATGAACTTCTAAGATACTCAAAACACAAGCCCTTGAATTTTTAAGAAAACCACTCTAGTAGATCCCAGAGTGAAACCTGCAGAAGCAGAGCCTGTAAGAGGCATTATGACCTCTGTGGTCTGCCTCAGTAATAATAATAATAATACTCAGGCCAGGAGCTGTTCTATTATCAAATTTAACATTGCTAAATATGAGTCTATTTTCATTCAAAAGGGCCTCCCTAGGTAGTATACTGTCATACAAGTCTATGCACATGTGTGTGAATTTTTCATTTTAGAATCAACCTGACCTAACTTCTACTGTAAAACTGATTAGCACATCTGACAGATGTGCTTTCTTTACCTCTTCCTTACCTCCTGGCCTTTGTCATTCCTTCTCTTCCTGAAGTTCTTTCTTTAAAATACCCTAGACGGGATCAAGGAGATTGGGATGGGGAGTGGGTCAAGGCAGTGGGGTGTGGAGGTCACAGCTTGAGGGAGTGAGGGAGGGTCTTGCCTGGGGTGAGGGGCATCTGAGGGGAAGCAGCACTGTTACAGCGAGGACTGCAGGTGGGCACAACTTTAGGCGACCCATATGCACAGTGTCAACCAACAGGATGCAGCAAGCATGGAGCATCCCTCCTTGGCAGTTTGAGAAAACTACAGAGCCTGTGTGTAATTATGAGGATGTGGAAACCAACACAATTGATGGGCACTCTACATCCCGCTCTCAAGCGTTTATGTAACTGTACTGGGTCTGGTTTGGAAGTAAAGATAGATGAAATGCTAATCATAAAATAAAGTGATAATGTCTCCCTCCATGATAACAATGTTGAATCAGCTTAGAGTACTATTTCAACCAGTTAATCAGTTAACTACATTTAAAGACTTACTGCTATGGCAGCTAATAAATGCATTATACTAGTGGCACTTTACAATATAGAAAGTGCTATCAATTACCTCACTTCCTTCAGTCTCACTAATTTTTAGGATAGGCTAATTTCTTCCATAATTGAAACAATTACCCAAATCACAGTTGCTTAAGCAACAAAAGTTTATTTTTATGCATTCAGAGTCTAATACAGATCTAGGAGATTGTCTGTGCAGGGCTTAGTGTGGCATCTCCTTCAGTGTTTCACTTGTCTCAGCACATGTCCCTTCACTGAAGGGACAATAGCATGTAGGATACTGAGCTGGCTTTTAGGTGTATCTGGCTACAAGTGACAGGCTTATTTTTGCCCATTGCTTATTCTGTCAAAGAAAGCATCCTCACTTCTTGAGGAGGGGTAGGAAAAGAAGAGAACCATACAGAATAAAAGATGAACAGTGACATTTCCTCTTACCCCTAATGCATGCATGAGGTGATAACTGAAGTAATTATCTTACAGATGAAAATAGTTATTTTCAGACAAGAATAAAAAGTTTGTGGCCAAGTAGGTAGAGAATTGTAGACCCAGGAATCAAAATTAGCTATATAACTTTCGAGGTCTACTGCTTTTACACAAAAGATTCTATTCTTTAGAATGTTAGTTTTTAAAAACGTCATTATAGCAAGATGGAGGAGAACATTGGCATTGTTTCTCAGAATGGTTAGCAGAGTGAAAAAAGAGATGAAGGGAGTCAAGCTATGGTGGCGGAAAGCCACGGGGCAGCGAGGCAGGCTGCACTTCAAGAAGAGTTTTCACACTGCAGTGAGGAGGATGTCACTCTGGGTTCTCCAAGAAATGGAAGCAAAAGGGCTTTGGAGACCGACGGACAAGAGATACCTGAGGGGAACTGACCTACTGGACTATGGAGGTTCCATAGCCTCAAGGTTGTCCTCTGCAAGTGGGAGGAAGAGGAGGCTGGTAGGGCAGCTGGAGAAGCCTGACCATCTGAGAACAGGGAACTCAGGTGCTCCAAGGCAGGATCAGATGGATGTTCCAGATTAAGAAGAGAGTGAACAAAAGAGTATTATGCTTTCCCCCTTTCTCTATCTTTTCCTTCTACATGGGTTCTCCAAGGACTAGAAGTGCCCACCCACAGTGGTGAAGGTAGCTCTTCTCTACCTGTTGATCCAGATGCCAGTCTTCCCCAGATTCCTTCACAGACCCACAAAGAACTCATGTTTTACCATTGCTAACATTAGCTATCTGGCATCCTTTAACTTTGTCAAGTTAACACATAAAATTAACCTTTATGAAGGAGATAGATTGTACATAAATGGGGATATAGGATGATGAAATATTTTGCTTTATTGAGTTTTTAAGATGGCAGAAAGTTGAACTTGTTTATACTGGGATTTCTGATATCCTCAGGGTCCAGAGTCCTTTTGACTCTGAACAATAATAATGGGGAAAAGTCATTAGCTATTTTAATAATAAAAAGTTTAGGTCTTCATCAGTTCTACTAGCTTTTTGTCTTTGGTCAATGAGCAGATAAATAATTCTATCCCCAGGAAGAATTGTTGACTGAGAATTCATGGAGAGATAGTGGGGAATCCTTTAGTGTTATCCTGGGCTGTGTAAGCTGTTCACTATGTCCAGTGCATGGCAATCAGGACAAAGCCAGTGAGAGGACAAATATCAGCTCTATGTACTGACAGGCACATGCACAGACTACAAACAGGTAATAGGGACAAACAGCCTCTCTTCCCTTCTTGAAACACAGGAAGCAGCAGGGTAGAAAGGTCACTGGGACAGCTGCAGCCAGCACCAACTTGCCCAGCCTAAGCATGTGCCATCTTGGAATTGCACCTTTCAGCAGCAGGAGAGCAGATCCAGCTTGCATATCATGGGGCAGTGACAAACTGCACTGGGTGTGTCCTGACAAATTGCAGAGTCCTGAGCACATTGAAGATTGTTATGGTTCTAAGCCATTAAGCCTGGAAGGGATTTGATTTGTAGCAACAGGTAACAAAAATTTTCATTCATTTAATCTTTCTAAAACTGAACATTTTTGGATGATTTCCTGGAAAAGGCATAGCTATGGGCATCTGAGATTCAAATTGCACAACTAGGTCCTCTTCTAGATATATGTCCCAGTTCTAGGAGAAATTAAAGTGGTCTCCTGCAATGAATACTAATTGTATTTGTAAGCCAAGTGCCTGGTTGTCTTCACTCCACCTGCATAGGTCACTCCCCTTCAGTGTGGCATAGACAGAGGATCTTTGCTTCTGACTCTTATCCAATCACTTGGGCTTGGCTCCCTGGGTCTCTCCAGGCATTGCCACCTCTCCTTACAGCATACTGAGCTGAGACTGGATATAGTCAGGTCACACAAAATCTCTTTAGTAGTGCATCCTTCTCTCTTCCATGGAATTTTAATGTATCTCTAAACTCTTTGAAAAGTGATAAGGTGGTGTCCAACCTTGAGGGTTACTTTGCCCTCTGGCTTAGTCTGGATCCATTTTTCTGTTTCTCTGCACCTCCCCCTGGCTTTAGTGTCATCCACTGAGAGTAACTCCCAGACACAAAGTGGGCTCTTTGACTTCTGGACTTTTGTTCTTTGAAGAGGTTCTAGGTATCACAGATTGAGTCTGATCAGAAGCAAACTCTTGGTTCTGACCATTGGTACACCAATACCATGCACCACTCTTTATATTCCTGAGAGGGAAGGACATCCTCACCCAAATTCTGGTCAGCCTGGCACTTGGCCTCAGTTTTCTCTTCCATTCATTCCCACCTAATCTCTCCACAGTACTGATGCCACTAGGTCTGATGCTGAGGCCCCTTCTCCTCCATCTTAGTCCAAATCAGCACTAAATATTCTCATGAGTAACTCTGCTTTCTTTTTTTTTTAACCCTTGTGATGTGCATTCTGCCCAGCGAACATTTAATAATGTTTCTAATTTTTAAAAGGTGTTGCATCTCATACACCTGATTTTCAGCAGCTTCCTCTGTTCTTGGAATACCTTGCAGCTCTGTTCTGTTTGCTTTTCCTGTTGTGGTCTCCTGATGCATGCTGTACATGTTCTAGGTCTTGTTTTGGAAAGTAAATGTTGCTCAGTGAGGACTGAATCAGGAGTGCTGGATCTCAGGAGACTTGTAATCTAGTAGTCCGGGGGGGGGGGTGTGTGCTCTCACTCAGATTTGCTCAGACTACAGAAGCACTGTTCATGTATTGGCCACTGTGATTTTTAACATGTAAAATAGAAATGCTGTATAACCTCTATATTGAAATGCCTGCATTGTCTTGTCTGTCGATTCCATTGTGATGTGACATATTTCACCTGGTGTCTATTCTCCAAGCAAATTTACATTTCAAAAGGGGAAGAAGAAAGACAGTAGGGAAATGCTCCATCATGCTAAAAAATGGCAATGTGGCCTGGGTGGTGCACCTTGGCACAGGGCAGGCCTCATGCACAGTAATTTTCTTCTCACATATAGTTAGTGTGTGTTACTTAGGTTATGCCAATTGGCTAATAAAGAGCCTCAGTTTCTCCATCACAGCCTATGGAGAGCATTAATATATTTACATTGTGTATGAAGAATGAATGAGATAAAAACAAGGAGAGATCCATGTGGCATGCCTGTTTCTCACAATACATGCTATTCGCCCTCCACAGCTACTATGCTGACACAGGCCCCTTTCTTATCCAGCAAACACACTTTGCAGAACTGGACCATGCACAGGTCTTTACCAGCAGAATCCACCAGGCCTCTGTTACGAAATGCGTCACAGGTGTTTCAGCATAGCCTGGCTTGCTCGCTTGTGTCCAGGACCCTTCCCAAGCCAGAACCACCTTCATTGGGGTTCTCTGGGCTAGGTCAGCAAGCACCCTTTACTTAGAGTTTGGGGCCCAGCAGCCTGCTGATGTCATCCTGCTACTAAATTCACATGACAGTATGAAACGCTCCCATAATCAGGGCCATGGGGTGATTTTCCGGCCCTGACAAGCCCCTGTATTGACTATGATAACAGTTACTTTGTCTTCATCCACCGGCGGAGTATCATATCAATCCATTTGACGATCCAGCCAGCCGAGCCCGGCACCTCTGTATCAATCTTCATACAGCACTGCCTGTTGTCTAACAAAAAGCCTGAAATGAGATCATTCAATCACTTGCTGCTGCCCAGCCATGCTCCTGGAGGACTTTAGCTCCCTGTCACTTTTCCATCCTGGCATGGAGAAAACATGGAGCTAATTGCAATCGAAATACTTAGCACCATCAGAACAGAGCCCACTGTACAGACCACGTGAAGAAAGAGAGAAGCCTCAGATTCCACAGTGCACACTATTTAAAATTTTAAAAAGTCATGATGGTGGTGTGAGCAGGGGAAGGCAAATGTCCATGTGCTAACACTCTGCAAATATCTTTGGCTGTGGAATTATTTATTATGCTGCTTCCTGAAGTGCTTTTTTATTGCCAGAAATGTCTAAGTAGCAAATCCAATTCATATTGGGTGAACAGTTACCCCTCTGAATATGCTCTAGAGTTTTTCCTAAATGTAAAGCACAATAAAAGTATTTTAGAAATATAAAAACATAATCAGAAAAAAGTATCAGCTCTAAAGTAAAGGCAATGCCAGAAGAACAGATTGCATAAATACATTATATATATATATATATATATATATTATTCGCTTCCCACCAGGGATCAAACTCAGGACCTTGAGCTTGCCATGTAAGTGGTAAAAACCACTGAGCTACCTCCCCAGCCCCTACATGTTCTACACTGATGAGTGAAAAAAGTGGAAAATTAATAAAAATTTAAACTTGAGTTGTCACTCATGCTGTCTATTTCTACTTGATTTTGAGAAATTTTAGACCCAATGAAAATGAGTTTCTATACATAATCAACAAAAGTGAGAACTAAGATAACTTCTGATAAATCCAGAGATGTTTCTGGCCAGTAAGACTGGGATAATGGCGTAATGTTCAGAAATATAGGAAAAAATTAACACCTTAGTATGAACCCTTTTATGAAAGTACTTGAAGTGTACTTCAAAGGGGGTCCAAAACTGAAAACTTTGAAGCATTTAGGATTAGATGAAAATCTTCAAGATCTTAAAAAATAGGAATAAACAATTACATATTTTTACACAGAAATTTAGAAATCTAATGATATACAGCACTGTAGCAGGATAGTCCTATGACTTTTTTTCTTGTCTCTTGTTTTCATTTATTACCCTCTTTTTAAAAAAAATACCAAACATTTACTTGAGAGACAATATGGTAGTAATTGGTATGACATGACAAGCAGTACATATGTAGAAGACCGGAATATATTTTTTATTTTTTATTTGTTTTTCTCTTTTTCTTCACATTCTATAGGGATTTAAAGTTCAACATATTAATACTTGATGGAAAATACCTGTTCCATGTTATGCCTAAGATGTTTGATATTCAGACAGATAGTGAGATTAAACTCAACTGCCTATGTTAGTGGATAATAATATCATTAAGCTTCTCTTCTGGAGGTTAACAACTTAAGTTGGCAGGCCAAAAATTAGAGAAAAAGAAGGGCTGCAAGGACAGCCAATGTTTTGGCCCTAGCCTTTCAAGGTCAGTGAGAACTCAAGACATAGGAGAACCTATACTGTAACATCACGTAACTCAGTAGTGTCCTAAGTTTTCTGATCAAGGAGATTATGGGGCCACAGAGGAAAGTGATTGATGATGTAGAGTGTGCCTAAGGAGAGTCACATGGACAGAAAACATTCTCAAGCTTTCACAGAGAGCAAATTGGTCAAACAATGATGGTAACTCATCTACATGGCTGACACTGACAAAGGATCTACAAAGTACAGGGTTTCAGGGTAAATCCTGAGGGGATTTGACTGACTTTGTCAGATACAAAAGTTACATTTCTTGTTATATAGGTCTTGTTTTATCTTGGTCTAAACCATCCAGCAGAAAAGTATAAAAATAAGATATAAAAAGTATAGTATATTAATGAGATGAGCTATAAAAGGTTCAAGTCAACAATTTCTGACGTTGCCAGTCCTATGGATAACCCACTACTATTATGGACTGCTGGACTATATTGGATTATTTTGATGAATTCATGCACCTACAATATTTAAATGGCAATGGAATACCCATCTCTGACAAAACTGAAAATAAAAAGGATACAAATGAAGGATCATTTTGTATCTGTATATATAAAATAGTTAGGATAGATATACAACTACTTTGTCTTAATTCAGTGAGAAGAAAGATTTGTACTAATAGTGTTTGGACAGGATATCATGTCTGCATCTTGTACTATGAATAGCCACTACGAAGACAACAATACACAATGTATCAATTATTGAAACTATCCTACTAGTCAGTTTTGAAACTGTCTCATTGCTATTTATTTCTCAATAAAACTATTAAAAATAAATAAAATAACTTATTAATAATGCAAAAAATGTTCAAGGTCTTATTAAGGAGACAGCATACAGTTTTTTTTGAAATAAAAGGACACAAGTTCATTGTCAGTATGAAACTAGACTATTGAGTTGACCTTCAGTGGCCTTGAGCAAGGTTCCCACATGCCTCCTGTCCTGCACTACACTATATTTTGGGGAAGGGCATATTGTTCAGATCACTCCAGGAATCACTCATGAACACATACAATGTTGAGAGAGCTTGTCATTTTCAGGTGGTGTCTGTCCCTGTGGGCCAGGTGCCAAGAAACATGTTAATTATTTCCCTTAATACCAAACCTTTATGTTTTAAATACAGTCTCTCAGAAACCCAGAAGCAGATGTGCAGCGGTATAATACCAGGGCAGAGCCCAGAATGCTGTTATTTAGGTGTGCTGATGGGAATTGCAGGGTGTCTCTGTGCACAGGGGGGCTTCTTTGCACATCTGTGGCTGAGAATCTGACTCCTATCTGGCTTTTCTTGTGTTTGCTGTTTCTATTTTAAGCAGTATAGGAAAAAACCACCAATATTCCTAATTATTTCCCTGTGATCTAGTTTGGCTATAGTTTACACAAATGTAGAATTCTTATTGCAGTATTAGAGAGACATAGAATGAAACTAGAGTAAAGAAATCATATTACACAGATAGAAAGGACACATGCATGGAAGATGCAGAAATACTTATTTTCTTTAAGAAAAAAAATGTTAATGACCTAATGATTGAAGTAAAAGTTGATGAGTAGCAAATGCACTAACAGTGGCTTATGAGGCCATATGGGTTTTCTAAAGGTTTGAGAAAAATTTAACGCGAATTCTAATTCCTGCTCTTCCTTTAGCTCCATGTGGAGTGAGAATCTCTCTATCTTGAAATCTAGCAGCCAGTTTTGCAACGTCACCATTTTTTTTTTTTTTTTTTTTTTACAATCGTCCAAATCCCACCAATTCAGGGAGGCTCATAAACTCCCAACTTGCAGGTCTGGGGCTGAGTAGCCCTATGTAGTATGGAGGTGGATGAGCAGGCTGTCTGGGTGAGATATGGTCCAATCAACAGCCAAAGTTTTTCTTGTCAGTTTTGATATATCCGATAATAGCTGTAGGTTGTTTTGCAATGTCCAATGTTCTGTGAAGATGGGCTTTTCATATTCTTTATTGTTTTTTACTGACAAAATGTTGCCTAGACTTTTGCAGTTTTGTAAAATGAAACAACAGTAAAAACAATATATAATTTAGCCTCATCCACCCAGCTGTATGCCCATCCTGTGGCTAGTTTGGTCAGGATATAATGAGTTCCTGTTCATTGATCCCTCATAAGCACAGGCTTGGTGATTGAGCACAACCCAGCCAAATGCTACAATTCATTCAGGTTCTCTCAGCCTGCAAGATGCATACACACCCTTGGTGGGCGCCTTGCCATCCATGATTATATTTCACTACCTCAGACTCTGAGCTGACAGGGAAAGAATAAAAATACATCTTTCCACAGTGGATAAAGACTGCTGTGATTTCACTTGTCGGGCAACTGTGTGTTTCTATTGTAAGTGGCTTATTTTTTTAAAGAAGCCAAATTTCTTTCCAACTTTGGACTTCATTAAGATTTCATCATGTGTGTGTGTGTGCGTGTGCGTGCGCGTGCGTGTGTGTGTGTGTGTGTGTGCAGTACTAGGGATCCAACCCAGGCCTTCACATATCCTCAGCCCTTTTTTATTTTCTATTTTGAGAAAGTGTCTTGCTAAAATTGCCTAGGCTGAATTTGAACTTGAAATCCTGCTGTCCCAGTGTGTCGAAGTAACAGACATAACCCACAACTCCCTGGCTAAGTCAGCCATTTTGGATCTTCAGGAAACAGGCCTTCTTGACCTTCTCTGTGGAATGCATAAAGGTTCATACATGCATTGACATGTGCCCACAAAGAACCATGTGCCCCTCGGAAGGAGCGTCAGCATGGACACTCCTTACACATTACACATGCATGGCAGGCACTACCACGCATCGTCCCATCTCAGATGCACACAAGACTACGTCTTTTGTCTTACTTCTTGATAAATAATATGGTTTCCCAGTCACGACAATTATTTAGGGGTAAGTTAATTCAATACGTTTTGGTGACTATAATCAATGGTTAAAGGTTTTTTTTTTTTTTATTCCATGACAAGGAAGTTTGAGAGGTTTTTTTGCCATTTTTCAGTAGGAAAGTGTGGACTGGCTTTGCTTAGCACAAACTCCCAACTGTGGAGGTCTCTTCCATGTGAGAGGAATGTAGTGGACACTTCCTCACAGGAAGTGGATTGTTTTATTTCCTCATTACTGAGACATGATGTTAGGTACCCACAAGTTAAGTTAGGGCAGATTTACTTTTGATCATGTTTTAGAACTTCTGGTCATTACATGGTGGGCCAGTTCCTGGCCGAAATGGTATGGTGGGCATGATGGAAAAGAGCTGCTCATGGGATGGCATCCAGAAAAGGACAGAGAGAAAAGGAAGGAGCAGTGACCTGTCTCTTCTGACTAGCCTTATGTTTTAACAGCAAACCAGCTAGAATCTCACATAATCAAACTACTTCTATGAGTCTCTCCTGTCTGCATGAGGCTGAGAGAGGACATCTAGACATAGACTGGAACATTCTGCCCTGGCCTCTAAAAAGATGAATGTGCATCCCCTTGGGCAAAATGCGTTTAGACATGTCTATGAGTTGCCAAAGTCCTAACAGTTTCAGCAATGCTATAAAGTCCAAGTCCAAAGTCTCCTCTCAGATGTATGACAAACTCTTAGCTATGAGCCCCTGTAAATATCCAAAAGAAGTCAGCCACTGATATAGGATTAAATTCCCATTCACAAAGGAGAAATAGGAGGATAGAAACTAATAGGATCAAAGCAAGACCAAAACCCAGCAAAACAACCCACTGGACTCTATAGCTCTGAGTCTAGAATCAGATGGAAGATGTGGTAAGATGTAAACTCCAAAGGTCTTGGGTGTCGCTGTACCAAAGGCATTGCTGGTGCTTGTAGCCTTCACAGCTTTTCTCTTGGGCTGGCTCTGCTCACTGTTTGTGGCTTTCCTCAGATACTCTGTGTTCTGGCTTCTTCAAATTTCTAGGGTCCACACTGCAACTTCACTGTAACTGCCATCAGGGGCACATTGCCTGCTGGCCTTCCAGGCCTGTTTCTGATGTCTGGACAGAAGCCTCCATAATCCAACAGTGCTTACATTCCTCATGCCTGTAGCATCAGCACCCTGTGGATGACGTGCAGTTCAGCTGTCATCTTGAACTGTTGCCAAGCCCCTTGAACTGTTGTGTGATCTCTGAAAGGCTGGATGCTGGGTCGCTGTGAACCAGGCAGCTGTTCCCTAGAGCCTGGGTATTGGGAGCAAGTTGCCCTGGGGCCTGCTCTGTTTTCAGGCAAAGTCTTTCACTTCTGTACCTTTGAGCTGGTGAAGGGCTGGCTGGGTCTTACTGATTCTGGGAATTCTCTCAGTGCTTCCTTGCTTTTGTCCTATTAAAAAGTACTTGGTTTCTTTTTAATGCTAATCTTTTTAGCAACTGAATTCTTCTCTGCTCCTTCTTTCCAACTTTCTGTTGGCAAAATTGAAAACTTTTAAAATTGCTCAGCTGTGTAATTTGCTCTTAATTCTCAATGTAGAGCTGGCTGAAAACCCCTAACATTATCCATGCCACAGCCCAAATACTGGGCTGCCTTGAATCTTCCTTAGCCAGGTTAACTGGTTCACCATCATCAATCTCAGTCTCCTGTGAAGTTTCACAGCATGAGTAAAATATAGACAAAGTTTCTGCCAGAGTAGAACACATGGTTCGTAGTCCGACAACTCATCAAATCCTCATCTCAACTGCATATGTACCAATATTCTGTTCTGAGTTCTGAGCAGAATCTCCCATTTACTTGTAGTATTCTAGCCAGCATCTCCAAAGTTGCCAGTCTCTTCTCTCAAACCATTTCCAAAGGCTTCTGAACCACATGGCCAGATAACAGTGACAACAATGCCCAACCCTTCTTGGTATTCCAATTTATCTTAATTATTTTTCTCTTGCTGAGACAAAATTTGGAATACTCATAATTTCAGGAGGAAAGGTTTATTTTCATTCATAGTTTTTAGATATGTCAGTCCTTGCATGTTCAGCTGGCTCCAAGGTAGACAGTATGACAAAGGGACATGGTAGAAGAAAAACTATTCAGGTCATGGCCATCTGGAAGAAGACAGTGAAGGGGAGGTCAGTGGAAGGAGATATGCCCATCAAACTACACCCCCAGTGACGGTCTTTCTCTAATTAGACCTACCACCCCTGAATCAGCTAGAAGCTCCCATCATCAACCACCTTTCAAAAGCCCTCCCTGTGAGCACATGAGGCTCTTGGGGAACATGTAGACGTAAATCATAACATGAGAATATTTTGAAATAGATCTTGTACACATTATTACATTGAATGCTAATTAGGAAAATATGTTTCTTAAGGGGCAACAACTATTCTTAGCAGCTCCCATCTCTTGCTTTGTATGGGGAGGAAACACCAACAAAATCATCCATAGTGTGTGAAAATTGTTCTTCTGTGGATGACAGGAGTACCTGTCAAAATCAGAGGCCAGGCTGGGCCCAGGAGTGAGCTTGCAACACAGTTCCACACAGATCACTGCAGTCCACTGTGAGTCCTGTGAGGCACAGGAGGGAATGAGCTCAGAGTACAGAGGCCCCCACCACAGCAAGCGGCAGCTTGGGGCCTGGCCCTCAGGGCTGGTGGCATGCAAAGCCCCTTAACTGGTTACAATGCCCTGGTCAGCTCTCCCAACTTTCTCCATGATCATGAATAAATTAAGGGTACTTTCTCTCCCTTTCAGAAGATTTCATTTGCCCCTGCAAGCACCATTTCCCTGGGCAAGTGCAAGTAATGATATGGGATGGTCTCAGTACTTGGCAGCTTCGTAGAGCTGTGCCATGTAGAAAATGTCACTGACATATTATCTTACTATCATGCCAGTGCAAATTTATATCTAAGTAATCAACAATATGATTTATGTATCTGATCATTTATCTATTCCTTTGGGTACTAACATGGTGGAACATAAAATAGCCTGAAACCACAGGTCATTGATGGAAACAGTGTCTAGGTCCATTTTTTATTGATATAATAAATGCCCCAATGTGTTAACGTGCTTTCCTAACACTAGCACAAGATACTTGATACCCACAATTTAAAAGAACAGCAGTTTACGGGGTTCACAGTTTTCAGTAGTTTCAATCCAAAGAAACAGGATGGTTGAATGGTCTGGTGGAGGACAGATGCTAACTCCATAGCAGTCAGGAGAGAGAAAGAGAGAGAGAGAGAGAGAGAGAGAGAGAGAGAGAGAGAGAGAGAGAGAAGAAAAAAGAGAGAAGAGCCAGGGCCAAGAACACACCATTCCAGGGCCAGGGAGATAGATCAGTGATCTAAGTGCCTGCCTGGCAAGCACAAGGACACAGGTGTGATCCCTAGTGGCACAAGCCATACTAGCCCCAGAACTCTGGGCATGCCATGACAGCTCTGAAACTGAGTATGGTGATGCATGCCTGTAACCATTGCACTAGGGAGACTGAGACAGAAGAACCACTATGAGTCTGATCTGCGTAGCAAGACCCTGTATCAAAATAAATAAATAATTTTTGTTTTTTAAAAAAGAACACCATTTCTGGTTCCTGCTCCCAAAGCCACACCTCATACCAGCTCACTTAGTTCCTGAACTCATCAGTGGATGAATTCAACAGAGTATATTCCACTTCACATCAGTTTTAAACTCATGGAACTTTTGGGACGCATTGCAGAAACATCAAAATTGAATAATTTATGGAAAAGTTTTCTTTTTTTGGTTTGTAAGAGAGGGTCTCACTATGTCGTTCAGTAGGTCAGACTGGCCTTGACCTATGTAGTTACCTCTAACTAACTCTGCAATGCTCCTGTTTCAGCCTCCTAAGTGTCAAGATTACGTGCACGTACCATTGTGCCATGCAGTTTATTTCTTAAGGATCTGGAGTTTGAAAGTACAGGATCAGGAGAATACATCTGGCATGGGCCTCTTTGTTGTAAGGTGGCGGCCTCAGGGTGTGGGAGTGGAGGAGTGGGGATGAAGCACAAAGCGTCCTCTCCTGCAGCCTGGATCAGAGTCTGTGCCAGGGATGCTATGCTGGGATTAGGGACAGGGCTGACAGCCCACAGAAAGCTTCAAAATGGGGGGCTGAGGGAGCACAAGGCTGTGTAGGAGGGAATGCGTAACAGCTCTGTAGTAACTACCCAGGCAGAGCCCTCATGATGTTAGCATCTTAAAGTTCACTTCTCCTTCCTTCCTTCCTTCCTTCCTTCCTTCCTTCCTTCCTTCCTTCCTTCCTTCCTTCCT
>NW_004524696.1:6575568-6581272 GCF_000260255.1 Octodon degus | reverse complement strand
CTTCCTTCCTTCCTTCCTTCCTTCCTTCCTTCCTTCCTTCCTTCCTTCCTTCCTTCCTCCCTCCCTCCCTCCCTCCCTCCCTCCATTCCTGCCTCCTTCCTTCCTTCCTTCCTTCCTTCCTCCCTTCCTTCCTCTCTCCCTCCCTCCCTCCATTCCTGCCTCCCTCCTTTCCTCCCTCCCTCCTTCCCTCCCTTCCTTTTTTCTTTCCTTCCACATATTCTTCCTTATTTTTCCTTTGCTAGGAATCTAACACAGTGTCTTGTGGGTGATCAGCAAGTTCTTTACCACTGAGCTATATCCTCAGACCTCATCAATTTATTAATTCAACAATTATGGAGGCTATTGATGCTTTGGAGGATGCAAAGATCAGTGATTTGTACTCTCCTGGTTCTCCATATGCCACCTAACTCTGGTGAGTTTCTTGTTTCTCTCTGCAAAATGAAGGGGCCTCGGAATGGCTGTCTAGTGACATCTTCATTTTCAGCTGCAAAATGTGACTGTTAATCTGGAAGGAGCTGCACAACACCTTGACATCCTGCCTTGGTCACAGAGTGCTGTGGGCCAGGCCTGTTGACAGGAAGTAATCCCCTTACCTTCTCAGCCTTGCAGCCCCGCAACATCATGGGGTCACAACCTTGGTTTGTTCTCCACCGTGCTGCCTCCCACCCCAACACTGATATCCACAAATCATGAACCTGAACCTGGCTACTTTCTCTGAGGGCATTGAGGGGCAAGCCAAGGACAGAGGTTGCCACTCTACATGGCTGTGGTGAGGTGCACTGTCTCTGCTTGTAGAGGTAGTTGCTTTTGGCTCTGCCTCCATTCATGCCTGTTTCCTATTTAATCTTTCCTGTTCTCTGTTCATCCCTCCTTCACTGAAAGCCATTATTTATTGCTTACACAAACCCACTTGTAACCTCCTAGCAATAGGCTGAACACAAGGAGTTTATGAATCTCAACTCAGAGTGGCTTATCCATTGTGTGCTCATAAAATAATAATATTTATTATCCCACTGTGCCTATTTTACAAATTAAATAACTAAGGTCAAGGGGAATGAAGGACTTACCCAGGTCAAAGGGCGTGTGAGAGGCAATCAGTCCCCACAGGGAGACATGAAGGGCTTCATCTGCAACACAGGAGAGGCATTCTCTGCCCCAGGGGATGGGAAGGACAGCTATATTCACCGTTCCCAGGTTCCAGCAGGCTTGGTGAGTGGAGCTGAGTGTGATGGGGAGTGTCCCTGAGGCGGGGTAGGTTGTGGGCCCTTTGGAACACCACTGGACACCTCAGGCCTTGTTCCACCTGCCCTGCTCCTGCCATCTTCTGTGCTTGCATGCTGGCACCAGTCACTGCATAATGTCCAGCTGGGTAAGAGCACACAGACCTTTGCCAGATTTGTGCTCATCAGGAGACACATTATTAAGTGTCTCAGAAATGTTTTACGAGTTGGCCAAATAGCTCAGAAGATTAAATCACCTGCAAGCAGGCAGAGGGGCCAGGGATTTGATCCTCAGGCCTGACGGGCCAGCCCTGTCCCAGGGTGTGCTCAGACAGCACTTAAAACTGGAAGTGGTGGTGCATGCCTATAATCCCAGCTCTTGGGAGGCTGTAAACAGGCAGATCACTATGAGTCTGATCTAGTAGCGAGACCCTAAACACCCTGTAGACCCTTCCCTAAATTGAAAAAAAGAAAGAAAGAAAGAAAGAAAGAAAGAAAGAAAGAAAGAAGAAAGAAGAAAGAAAGAAACTTTTCAGTGTGTCAGTTATTACAAATCACTAAACCTGCGGGACATTCCCAGAGTCTTAGAAACATTGATAATAGCTACACACATGTTTTAAATAAAATTTTACAGCTATTGGTCAAATGGCCTAACTTGTTAAATTATTATTGTGGTTGGAATGTGCATTTATGTGATTTATCTAAATTATTGTAAAGAAATCATAAAACCTCTAAAGCAAAAGACATATTAATTTTTTGTATAAATTAAGAAAAAATAAATTCCAATGTGGTAATACAATATATTATTTAAAATAGGGCAAACATATTTTTGTAATGTCCAGTGGTAGACTAATAGGTGAATAATGACATGTCAAAAATTGCTTGTTCTCTGAATGACTATCACGAAGACAACAATATGCAATGCATTAACTTTTGTAACTGTTCTACTGACCTCTTTTTTATATTTTATTTTTATTTTTTATAATTTTATTGAGAAACAAATAGCAATGAGACAGTTTCAAAACTGATCATAGGACAGTTTCAATAATTAATACATTGTATATTGTTGTCTTTGTAGTAGTGGTTATTCATAGTACAAGATGCAGACATGATATCCTGTCCAAACACTATTAGTACAAGTCTTCTCATTGAATTAAGAGAAAGTAGTTGTATATCTATCCTAAATATTTTATATATACAGATACAAAATGGTCCTTCATTTGTATCCCCTTTTTTGCTTAGTTTTGTCAGAGATGGGTATTTCATTGCCATTTAAATATTGTAGGTGCGTGAATTCAGCAAAATAATCCAATATAGTCCAGCAGTCCATAATAGTAGTGGGTTATCTGTAGGACTGGCAATGTCAGAAGTTGTTGACTTGAGCCTTTTACATTTCAGCATATAAATATATGAAAAAGTATTCCACATCACTAGCTACCTGTGAAATGCAAATTAAAACAACACTGAGATACCATCTCACCCCAGAAAGAATGGCTATCATAGACAAATCAACCAACAACAAATGGAGAGGCTGTGGGGAAAAAAGGAAGCCTTCTCCACTGCTGGTGGGAATGTAGACTGGTGCAACCATTATGGAAATCAGTGTGGAGACTCCTTAAAAAAGTAGGACTGGAAATCCCACTCAAACCAGCTATTCCCCTACTGTGAGTTTTCCCAGAGGAACTGAAAATGTCATATCATAGTGATATATGTGCATCTATGTTTATAGCAGCATAATTTGTGATAGCCAAATCTTGGCAGCAACCAAGATGCCCGTCACCTGAAGAATGGATGAAAAAGATTTGGTGTTTTTATACAATGGAGTATTACTCATCCACTAACCTCTTTGAAACTGTTTTATTGCTATTTTTTCTCTTTTAATGATTAAAAAATAAAAAATAAACAAAAAAATTTTAAAAATCTCACTTCAAAAATTGCAAATGTTTGCATTTTTCAAATAAGATATATACATATTATATAAAATTTTATATATATAATTTTTGTCTTATAAAAATTTTTATTACATTAACTAAGGAAAGACAGGAGGGAAAATTAAGAGAAATAATAATGAGAAATGAATGATTTTTCTCAGGTATACTACTACAGGCATATTTTCTATTTTATTGCTCTAATTCTATTGTTCTAAACCTTTTTTTAAAAGAGAAAATAGAATTAAAAGCAACTTTAAAGAGGAATGCAGGCAGGAACTAAGACAGCTTTGAAAGATCTCTCTCCAAGGAGGAAGGACAGCTTACCAAGGGACTATAGGGCTGTAGGCCTTCTGGGGAAAGAAGTGGCCATGAAGTGCAAGGTCCACACTGTGCCCTGTGGGCTACATGGCTGCATCCATGCTGTTCTCTTTCCTGCTTCAGTGTGGATAGATGCTGGGCACTTCCTGCAGGCAGCCGATGTCCGTTAGGTCGGCTCTGGGCTGGTGGTACAACCCTGATGCACGGACGGAAATCTACTTTCAAGGTGCTTAATACTTAAGGGTGTAAAGCCCTGGAAGGAAGTGCACTCATAATAAAAGTATTCATCTGTATGGCCCATAATAGCTTAAGTTTCTAATTAGATCTTTTAAGTGTACAGTCAATGCAACCAGGATGTGAAATGTGTTTAAGTTAATGTTACAATTAGAACATTGGCATTTGCATTTACTGACTTTTTTGTGCTTAAATTTGTAATCTTAACTTTGCCTTAATAAGGCTTTGTGTTTAATTTCTCCACCAGTTTTGAAGTAAAAGAAAAAGACAGTGCTTAAGCAAGTTTGATAAACACTCTCTGCGGGCTGTGAGGGTTCCCTCACTGAGCAAACAGGCTGAGGCAGGCAGCACCCTTTGACTGCTCCTGTTGTCTGCACTGGATTTGCTTTGGCCAGACTGCTGTCTCTGCAGAAAATGCATTTCCTTCTGTTACCTGGAAATGTGCGAGAATATGGAGACTGTGTGTTTCTTTTGTTTAAATTTAAAAATAAAGTTACCATCATGGGCAACTGGTACATGTAAGAGCACATATGAATTCTTTTTACACCTCTCTCCCCTCCCAGGACAATAATCAAACACCAAGGTGAAGGTAGTAGAATTTCTTTCCTCAATAAAAAGTATTTTTTTTAAAAAAGTGAATGGAATTCATTCATTTCTGCCCCACCAATTGCAAGAGCATTGGGTTACAAAGGTATCGGGCCCCTTGCTCTGCCTGTATTATTAGAACCCCAACCACCACGGCACCTGTTCAGCAACACCATGAGGCCAGCGATTGAAAGGGCAGGCAGCAGCCTGCTTGCACACCAGAGCATCCCGCATGGCCTTGAAGACCTGGAAGGCTGGAAGGCTGAGAGAGGAGGTCCTGCTCCTGTTGGATGCTAGCCCTGCTGAGTGTAGCACCAGTAGAGTTTTAGTTACAGTAATACCTGCAGCTTCCAGCCAAGGAGAAAGCTCAGTGGCACAGCATCTGCCTTGCAAGGGCAAGATCCTGAGTTTTATTAAATACCCACAGCTTCCCACTTACTATTGCCCTGGGTGTCAGCTTCAAGAAACACTACTTGTCACCTGGGACCCTGAGACAGAATGAGGTTTTGAAAGGACAGCCAGGCAAGAAGGCTCAAGTAGAGGCATTTTTAGTCTGAGAGATTTGCTTTGTTTTTAATAAGGTACCTGCTCCAAACAGAGATTTGGTAAAGAGCACTGTACCATTCTGAGAGGTGGTCCTGCATTTCTAACACATGGGACTGGTCAGTGTCTGCAGAGTGCAGGCACTTAGCAGAGCAGCCTTGGCCTGAGCTCTAGGGCATCTTGTAGGGAAAAGCATTACCCTTGAGCCTGCAGCTCCCAGGACTGCCCTGCATGGTCTGTGCCCTGCTTTGTCCTAATACTGTTTTCTAGCGATGTTTACAGTTTCTACTGTTCCTTTTTGAGAGAACGCATGCAAGTCCTACAGAAATCAGGAGAGAGAGGCTGGCTTGACTCTGCGGGCCCCAGTTCAAGCTGTCCTTGCTTAGCCATCTTGGAGAGTTTCAGTTCTGTGGGCCACTTATCCCCTTGTGTGCAGGGAACAGCGGGAATGGCCTCCCTTTGCTGAGCCTCTGTACAGATGGGTACTGAAAGATGTGTGTACACTATAGCCTACAGGCTCTGTGCTCAGTGACTATGGAAGGCAGGTGTGAGAGAGGTTGGGCTGGCGCGCAGACCCTTGCCTAGGCAAGTGGGGTCAGAAAGCCCTATTTCTTCCATGCAGCAACGTCAGCCAGGAAGAGCTGGGACATAGAACAGGCCCTCCGCCCCTCAGCCTGTGTTGCCCCTGCCTCTGAACTCTGTCAGCTTGCTGAGAAGACACAGCCATTGTTGACCCCAGTGTCTGTGCATGTGACAAGAGTCACTGCAGGGAGCTTTGTTTCCAGTTAAGCAGAGGTTACTTCTTGAGAGGACTAGGTGTTGGCCTTGAATATTACTACATTTTAACTTTTTTGATACTAGGGATTGAACTCC
>NW_004524696.1:6545448-6568103 GCF_000260255.1 Octodon degus | reverse complement strand
GCACACTCACCGGACCTGGGATAGGACTGGGTCTGCCCCCGTAAATTTTAGATTAGAAAGGAAAGTCTAAGTTCCATGGAAGCATCATTTTATCTACATATCATAAACACACACACACACACACACATACACACACACATACACATATATATATATATACACACACACTTATTAACTCAATCATTTATTATGTTCAATGTTTTAATTGTTCAATACCCACTTTCTTACATCTTTATAATCTTAACATTCTGCTAACATAAAATTTGATTGTTCTCAACTAATGTTACATAAACATTCTCCACATTACTACAGTGTTCATCACTACTGCTTTGGAAGATTAGGCCCCACTCTATCATTGTCCAATTTTTGGATATGATATTGGCGTTAATTGCTATTTGGAGTTATAACTAATGCTGCAAACAACTTATCTTTATTTTACATTAGGTTTGAAAACCTAGCTATGGAAGTGTGTTAGACTTTATAAATCAGAAAATTTTATGTAAGATATGATTTTAGACACCTAAATGTTCAGTTAGGATAACTTCTCCTTTGTGTTACTGGAGGGCAATTAGGACTAGAGCGAGTCACACTCTTGCTATTGTCCTGACTCATGAGATGAAAGGACCTAAAACTTCTACCAAACAACAACTGGGAAGCTTAGACATACTTCTCATTTGATGCATCGAAAACAATTTAAGTCTTACCAATTTTTTGTCTCTTTGACTTAGGGCCTCTGTGTGTAGATCAGGCTGGCCTTGAACTCACTTTGTAGCCCAGGCTTGTCTTGATCTTGCAAAGATCCCCTGCCACGGCCTCCTAAGTGCTGGGATTACAGGTGTGCACCACCACACCCAGCTCCCAATATTTTTTAAATTATGCTTTAATTAGTGTGTGCTTAAAGTGCATACAGTTGCATTTATCATGAGGAGTTTGTACATATATGTCATACATCAGGCTGTGGAGCAGGAGACTGAGCCGCAGAGCTAGAGCTTGGGCTTGTGCCTCTGGCTCTAGCACCATGTCAGGACATCTCCATGCACAAGTTGTTAGAAACATTTTCTCCAACATGAAAACTTGAGGCACAACATGTTAAATCTCAGGCACATGAACACACTTGAATCAGAGATGAGTTATTTCATTAAGTTACTGATTTATTTACATCCATGGTATATCTTAGGGGCAAGTCTTCCTTTGTCTAAAACATACATTATTCCTGGGTTTTCTCTCCAATGAAGGAGATGCACAAGGGGCCAAAGATTGGCCCTGGTTGGAACAATGGACTGGATGAATTGGGTGCACCACGTGGTTCTGTGGGGACTGTGAAAACCCTCAGTGGGGAACAGAAGCTCTCCTAAGGGACTGATGGGATCTGCAGAGGCCAAGTGGTCTGTGGCCATCAGTTTGTCTGCATCAAGCAATGATTTCCAGCTCCATAGTGGAAAAGGATGCTGTCCATTCCAAGTGCAAAAATGCATCTTAATGCAAGAAGTGCGGAGGTTTGAAGACAGGTTTTGCCACGATTTAGAGAGTAATTGGGTAATATTTAATCAAAGGTGTTTTCTAAAGTGTTCATCCAATTTTGAGGGGATTGGCCTTAAATATTGATGCTCATTGCACTTCCTTTTTTGGCAACACAACACAGATGATTGGACACAGAAATCACTTGCAGTTGCCACAGTCACCAGACCAGACAGCACCCTACTGCTGATGTGCTGCTTATCAGCCATCTTTCTACAGCTGGACATCAAGTTATCACTTAAACAGCAATAATGGGTTCCTGAATCATTTTAGTTTTTTTTTTTTCCCGAAGGTTGCCATAAGAAAATATGATGTGATTGATTCGTTTTGTTCCAAGAGCCTCTGATGGTACTTAATGTGAAATAACGTGAATGGCATGTGGAGACACCTTACCCAGCGCAGCAGATCTCCGGTTAAATTATCCGTGGTATTGGGAACTCGCAGGTCGTTGACTATCCCAATTTAATTTGGGTAGTACAGGACATTTCTAATAATTAATACTGTAATAACACTTAATGATCTGCACTCATGCAATCTGAAAATCCAGCTAATGGTGCAGTTTTTAGTGATTGCACAAACAGCAAGTTTTAAATGTGTCAAATGCTGCTATTTCAGCATCGCAGTGCCAAGCAGGAGACCCTGCCCATGGGCTCCAGCTGACCCTGACCCCGAGCCTAGACATGGATGTGGCAGCAGTGGGCTGGGTCCCCAGGGAAAGGCTGCCTGTGTGGCGTGGGAGCTGGGGCAGGAGAATGCACAGGGAACACCTCGCTTCCCTCCAGATGGAAGCTGCATTTAAAAGCTGTGATGATAGCCACTAGAGAGGGAGAGGGAGCAGGAGACTGGAAATGAGGAGGAGGATTAGAAGACTCTTTTACAAACTTCATTAGAAAGGAATTAATATTTTGGAGCCCTGCCCAGTGGAAAGCGCCGTGTCCATTAACCTTACCCTGTACTCATCTTCCTGTTCTATTTGGCACACACAAACTGTCCCCAGAGCTCCTTTATGGACACACCGCCTTCACCTGTTCTGGAGGCTCCCTTATGTTTTGTTGAGAGCTACGGTATTGCTTAATTATTTTCCCAATGAGGAATACATTAAATGCTAAACTATTCACCACATCCATGAGAACAAGAAAATAGTAAATCAGATTTTTTTTTAAATAAAAAACTGGCTAATCCAACTATGGTAGCTATTAGTCTTGTAATAATTTATGTTTGCTATTATTTGTGTACAACTTTAATGCTGTCTCCTTTAGAATTCTAATCGCCACTCACTACTTTTAAAATGGGAAGTAAGACCTAAAAGAATATACAAGGAAAATGTCATTCTGATGGTGGTGCATTTAAAACCCACTTTCTCGTTCTTTCCTCCTGCAGTGCTCCAGGGAGGCAAGGATCTGAGCCTTCCGGGCTGATCCTCTCATTATAACATGCAGATGAAATGCCATCCGTTATCGGCTGGTGTATAGATCTGTGGGAGAGAGACATAGATTCTTGTGGTGCCAGTAACACATGAATTGGCTTTTTAAAACCCTGAGTATCTGAAATATTCTTTCACAAATATCACCAATTCAAAACTGCATTTGAAGTATTTTAAAGTTAGTCTTAGTTCATAGTATGCACCTACAGTGGGGCAGCTTTAGAGATAAAAAGATTTGCCATAAGAATATTGCAATCACTAAATTTCATTCTTCTTATGTCTTAATTACAAAATACACTGTTTTGTTTTTCATTTTGCTGTTCTTGGGGTGGTGTGTGCTCCAGGGAAGGGGCTTCTGCTATTGATTGGCATGAGTAGAGTCCATTAAAGAAGTCTGTAGAACTCTAGGAACACAAGGAAGACACCAGATGAAGCATCGCTAGCTCACTAAGTGAAGTAAAGGAGAAGAGGGGATTAACAAAAATCAATGCTTAGACTCAGGAGGCTCTGAGTGGAGCCAGCTGTCCCTTTTCCAGAAAGCTCTGTGCCGCCATCGGAATCCCTTCACCTCTCCACCCTCTGTCCAGAAGCCTACACCAAAGCAGGATCTCATTACCAATGAGAATTAAATTAACTGCTTAAAAAGAAAAAAATGCTTAACTCCATTAAAGAGACATTAAAGGTACTTCAGTACACATGAGCTTAGAAATTCAGAGCAAGAGTGTAAGACCTGGCTACAATCTTATCTTCAGTTAATCAAATTTAGCACTGAAATAGTATGATTCATCTGCTAAGTACATGCCCCAAAACTCAGCTAAAGGAATCAACAAGCTCCTACTGCGAGTTGGGTGAGATTAACCCCATTTTGTAGATGGTTAAACCAAGTCCATAGAGACCACTGAGACCTCATGCAAACTGCAGAGGGAAGTAGCACATGGGAAATGACCTAAATGGTTTTTTTCCAAGTGAATGTTCATATCTCAACTGGGGACAGGATATTTCAGGGTCATTCCCATGACTGAAGCCACAAGACACTTTCTGGATGGACTCCACATGGACAGGCTATAGGCATTCATGCTGCCACAGGTCTGTACCTGACCTCCAATGAATTGATCCATCCTAGACTGGGAAGTGGCATGCAGCTTCCATGAGAAGGCCCTGGCACACTTCCACATATGCTCCTTGGAGAGGTCCTCCGATGCCCACAGGCCACTTTGGGAGCATTGGTAGCTTTTCTGTCTTCAAAGGGAATTGTGAATTTCCTAACATATATTTGTATTTAACAGGAAATGTGACTAGAGTTCAACCTTTCAACTCTCCTTCAGCTATCCATCTACATATCTAAATATTGTTCAGATTAATTACTTTGATGAATGTCAAGGGCCTTCTGGGTCCAAATCACCATGCAGGCTCTTGGCAGATAACCCAACAGGGTGGACACGGCACAGCTTCCTTGGACCATGGCAGAACGCAGTCTGAAAAGGAGGCAGGAGTTAGTTCTGCCATCTGGACCCCTGTGAGACAGGTTAATTGTGGAGGATTTAGTGAGTGGGGAAAAGCTTGGGTCATGGGAGGGTCAACAACATCAAGGTCAAGAGGACTGAATTTCCTAGCTTGCCAAGGTATGCTGTCACATTGGCAAAGCTCAGGATGTCAGCATGGCATAATATTAGCATGGTAAGACATGTGGTATTGATTTGGCACAGATTAAGGAGATGCATTCGGCTGTTTTATTGTGCAAATACAGAGAAACTGGGACAGCAGACATCATCCTGGGTCTAATTTAATGCCTTTTAAACAATGGGTCTTATGATTGAAATAAACAGTCTCTTTCTCTCTCTCTCTCTCTCTCTCTCTCTATATATATATATATATATATATATATATATATATAGTATAATATATATGTGAAATATGATGTGTGTGTGTGTGTGTAAGCACTGTGATGCAGGGCTCATTAAATTATCACACTCCACTGTAGGACATACCCACAGAGAAAGAGCTACTGCTGGCCCCATCATACAGATGAGAAAACTGAGGCTTAGACAAGTAAGTAGCTTGCTCATAGAACAAAACTGGAAAGTGGCCTAATTGAATCAATAGTAAGTGATTCCAAGGAAACTCTTCCAGCCTTAGTATTTGGTTTTTTGTTTGTTTGTTTGTTTTCTGGACAACATTTTTAATCAGGATCAGCTTGAGTGGCAACTTGCTTGTCATATTCATTCTGGAAGTTCAGTCTTGCATTTTCACAGTTCAAGGAAGAACCTGAAGGGAGGAAGTGGGTAAAGAGGCAGGCAGAGGACAGAATGAGGGCCAATGTACTCTGTAGCACCTTCAGCCTTAGTATTTGATGGTCTTTAGACAGGAAGAAAACATTCACAGATGTGAAGAAGGACCACAGTGACCATGGTGACATGGAAAGAGAGCCTACTGGCAGACTCTCACCACTTCACTCCAGGGCACATGCCCTGGAGGGTCTTAGACCTTTCTCACAGCAAGGTGAGCAGCCACGACCTTGCTGCTGTTGTGAGCAGCCACAACCCTGCTCACAACAGAGAGAGTCTCCGTGTTTGCAGATTTTCATTTTAAGTGTACACACCAGATGACATCAAAATGGGTTTGCATATTGACTTGGCCTGGCCTTTGGACTGCTCATACACACTTTGTTTTGATGCCGTTGCTACCGAGAACATGCTTCACTTGAAACTATAGCTTCTATACTTTGGCCCAAACTTTGTATTTAAACAGGGAGATGGACCCATTTCCACCTAGAAAGATGACTGTCACAGTTCTTTCTGTGTCCTATGTCCCCTGCCTCCTGAAGCACCTTTCCACCTGTTTCTCTGGCTGGCACATGTGACCCATGAAAAGATATGGAAAACTTTTCCTGCTCTTACATCACAGAAAACTCCAAAGCCCAACACAAGCAAATACAGACAGACTGAGTTTTGTGATTAAGTGCAGCACCTTGAATTTCGAACTTGTGGACCAGAGAGTGGGGGTATTTGTGGGGTTTGGGAAGGAAGAGACAAATGTATTATTTCTGTAGCAGGTCACAGCAGTACATGCACCATCATAAGGAATTTAAAAACATCTGGATGTCTGATGGATTTGCTAGTTCGTTTGAATCACAACCAGATGTTTGTTATCATGTAGATGTTGTTAAGATTTCACCTGTAATGCAGAAAAGTTACCAATTAGACCACAAATCAGGTACAAATTAGGTCTATTCCTTTTCAAGCTTTTAGTTTGTATGTGTGTGTTTGTGTGCATGTGTTTGTGAAAATATGTATAAATCATGAAACACATTCATTGCTTCATTTTAAGAGGTAATGCATTTATAACTATAAACAATGTAAGAGGAATCACTTATAGTTGTTTTCAAAATATTGCTCTTAAAATAAAAAATGTAATACCTGAAATGCTTCTACTCATTTAAATCTCAAAACAATAGTATGGTAAGAATACAATAAGTATGAATACAATAGGTAAGCTATTGTATTCATACTTATGTAAGCCACTGACAAGAAACACTGTTTTTAAATTGCAGAAAGGTACCAGAAATCATAATGAATTTTATTCTAACCCACTTAAAATTTACAAATGTAGATTCCAATCACTTAAAATTAGCATTACACAATTTCTTGTATAATGAAGCTAACTTATGCTCATGATTGTGTCTACTGTTGATGTCTTCTCAGTTTTTTCTTGAAGTAGGCTTATATGGAAGTTCACATACAAACTGATGTGGCTGTACCTGCTAAGGTCATCTCAGTACCACCTTGTTATTAAGTAGCTGTATTAAAAACTTATCTATTATTTTGTTTAGTAGAAGTCTGTATTGTTTTTAGTTTTTAATTTTTTTTACTATTTTTTGTATTCTTTTTTTAATAGCATGAACAAAAGCATTAAAAAATATACCTTAGACCATATTCTTTAGCTGGGGTACTTTCTTCCCATTTGTAAGCATGATTTATCTATGTTTGCATTAAAGTAGAGCATGCCAGTTGTAGTAGTTGTGCATTCTGAGGTGCTGCTTCAGAGAAATCATTCTCATCAGGAAACAATATGGCAAGAACCGATTCTTTATTCCTTTTTGTATTTAAAAATATTTCTGCATTCTTCTATTCCAAACTTTTAAGACTCTGTGTCTAATGGAAGCATCCTCATCAGCAGTAAAATATAAATGGAAAATAAGAATCTTTAGTAGGCAAAGAAAGCCAGTGTGCTTTCTTGTTGGTTGATATACTTTTTCAGAATACTTATTTAAATAAAAGAAATTATTTATATAGAAATGGATTTAATTGAGTATTATTTATATTAAAGATGCTAATATTTAAGTTTATTGATTTTGATATGTCACTAAAGTACTTCCCGTTTTACCTTAATACTGGTCTAGAAGGTTTCCAGTGCTTGTTTGAGTTAATTTTGGGGTGTATTTAATGTATTTTGAAGCTTCAATACACAAAATGGCATTTGTTTCCCCTCCCACCTTCTGACTGTTCCCTGCCTGCAAGGGAGTCGAGGAGGAGCAGGGGACGCCTTTTCTAGGAGAGGGCGGTCATGGGCGCACAGCCCGCAGAGCAGCAGCAGCCAGGGTGTGGTTCTGAGGACCAACAACGTCCTCACCACGAGCTCCAGAAGATGCTGGCTTCTGCTGACAGGACTTAGGCTCACAGAATTCTTCTTCTTACTGGCTTCCAATTCATCTCAAGCTTAAATAAAAATTAGTAATTAATAGTTAAGGCTAGTAAGAAGAAAATCTTGTCAAAGAGACTCTTGGAAGTAGATAATTTCAGAGAGTCTCTGCATAAAGCTGGAAGGACAGTGGGGTTTTTCAGTATACATCTGCTAAAACTAATATCTTGGGAACAGGGAAGGGTTTGTCACACAAGTACAGAGGACCGGAGAGCAGTTGAAGGGAGGGAGTTGGAGAAGGTGGCAATTCACAATGATGGTTTAGACCCCGCACTAACTTTCCTATTCAGCCTTGACATTTTTCTCATATCTTTTCTCTATAGTTTTTATGAAATATTTCATATTCAAATTTTAGTAGATGTTCAATACAGACTTGAAAACCCATCAGAGGGCTGCAACTTCGCTAGGAAAGGCAGTAACAAGTTGAATTTTATTTTCCTTATTTAATTCTAAGCATAATTTAACTTATAATTATGGATGTGGTTACAATATTTTAACATGGAAATTGCAATTGCACTTTCAAAAAATGTATTTCTGTGCAGGACCTGTATGTGTTAACCTGTGCATATTAGGTAGTCAAACTGGTCATCACACTGATGAGGGATAATCCCATGCCCTGAGGACCCAGGGCTATACGATCCTGTGCTGCCTATGCCTCTGACCAGCAGTGGCCTTATCCACTTAAGAGGCCTCTGGAGAGGCAGAGGCACAGTGCTGTGGGAGGCTCATGTGGGTGTTACCCTGCACTTGACAGTAACTGTCAGTCTCAACTGTTCATGTGTCCACAGTGAATGGCAAGTGTTCATTGTGCGGCTGGACAGTTAATAGTCCTCAGAGGGGGACCCTACATGGCCTGCTGGTCATCAGTACTGTGGTTCTGCAGTGTGAGTGAATACAGTAGTCTGGAGGGAGCCCCAGGGAACCACCATCTCTACCATAGAGGAAGGGTTGTTAAATGCTTGTACTGTACGCCAAGAGTTATGGAATAGAAAGCATGGGCATCTCAGGGTATGTTTATACTGATCTTCAAAAACAGCCTGACATTGAAATACTGGTTCTAAAGGTAAGAGAAAGCCCACCCTTTTCCCCATTTTTTTTCTGGGAAAAAAAACTGAGGCTCCAGAGATGTCAGATCTCACTGTTGCCTCAGCAATAAGATCAGAATTCATGACGCTTGATTCACAACAGAATTTGTGATTGATTTGGAGTTGCTTTCCACTCTTTAAAATGCAGGGCTTCCTACATTCTGTGGCAAGACATTATTCCCTTCATGTTTCCTTTAAACCAGTTTTCCAGTGGGTTCCTCAGCTCCACATAACAGTTGTCAATCTGTTAGCTTTGGTAAAGTCACACTTCTATCTAACATCACAAGAAGGATGTTTCTTAAGAAGTTTCTGCCACCCCGTGTGTCTGTGAGAAGGTGGTTCTGCTTGAATACACATTTCATGGGGGAATCCTGGGCTGGTCGGGGTATAGGGGGCCCTTGATGAGACTCTTGCTTCTGGTCACTAGGCAGGGAGATTCAACAATAAGAACCTAGGTGAAGGAGACTCCAGGTAGAGAGTCACTTGCCAGCAACACTTGTGTCAAGTGCGCCGCCCTGCCTCAGAGTGCTAGCTTTTAGTTTTATAGGGCTTTAGGTCTTCAATTGCAATTAACCTTCCTTTTGAAGGGGCAAAGTTCAAAGGTGGCATTCTCAGCCAATTCTCTGGAGCGGTGTCCCCAGCATGGCAATGAATTGAGGGTTTGTTACCATGTTCACAGTTGGCCCACAACACCCACTGCAGGAGTTAAGCCCAGCAGATATCTCTAACCTGTGAAATTCCTGGGTAGCTCCACACAGTCAGATCATTTTTCATCACCCTTGTTTCCTTGTCAATGTGTCATAGCCAGTAAAGAGCTGTTAGATTTCTGCACATTTATAAATCTTTCCTCCGCTTCGTCTCACTACTATTTAATACCACTTTACTTGGCTCCTGTGCTTATGAGCTTCAAATGCCTTCTGCTGGAAGAAAAGCATACTTACTATTATGATTGAGGAGTTTTGGTGAGATTTCCCCCAGCACAGGCTGACAAGCTGCCCAGCACATTGTCATTTATCATTGTATACCAGATCTGTCAGCTGGAGAAACAATTTCAATAAAAAAATTTCTGCATGAAATTACTTTCCAGGAGAAGAAACTGGTTGTGCTGTTGTGTGTACCGATCTGTGTCTCTGTCGATTTTGCTTTTTCTTTTTTCTTCTTCCCTTTTTTTTAATTTTGGCTGTGAAAGGTACTTAATGTACCAAAAACAATTTGTACAGACATTATTTTACCAATTGAAAGTGTGTACGCCTTGCTGAGGTCCCCCTTATCTAACTGTTGCTAATATATTTTCATGCTGTGCTCTTACGGCTTCATTTTACAGTTGAGGAGATCACCCACTCCATGCTGTGTTGGAAATGGGACCCTCGTCACTCGGGTCCACAGAGTGCACTTAACATGTGAACAACAAGCAGCAAAAGTTGAAGCATCAAAGCATCTCTATTCCTGTTGTTCTTCTGGTTGCAAACTTGGTCTGGTGTCTGTAGAGAGGAAAGCTTGCCTGCTTTGCCCAGCAGGGATGCTTTGCTCACAAGAAGCAGGAGGCAGGCTGCACTGGGGCGGGAGATGGGTAGCCACCTCACCTAGTGACTGAGGGCTCCATCTAACCACAGCTCTCTCTTCTGCAAAGGAAGCAGAGATTGTTTCTGGGGTCTACTGAGAAGTCCTGATTATTCTAAAGACTGTCTGGTTTCTCTTGCCAGCTCGGAGCCTAGGGACAAGAACAGCCTCTGAGGCCCACAGTCAGGAAAACCAGAGGGGGCAATGATTGCTGGGAAATTATGTTTCTGGACAGCTGAAACGGAAAGATCAGCCTCGAAGACCCTTGTTTTCCACCCTGTCAAGTTTTTACCCAGCTATGGATTTGTTGTCATCAGCTCCTGATGATTCTGCTGACACCCCTGTCAGAAAATGAATTTTTCACTCACCACTTGGTTGACTCCATTCATAGGGTGAAACTCCATCAAAAACACCACTCTCACGTGCCTCACTCACTCATGCTTGTGAGTCCCGGACAGGCCAGACTTCTGAGCCAGGTGTGCAATCTGATATTACTAAAGTAGAAAAAAGTTCTGCTTTCATAGAATTTATACAAATTAGAAGAACTTATAAAGTAAGCAACTGAAGCTTGACCAAAAGATAGAATCAAGTTTAAACCTTTTTCTTGAGCACTTGGAATAGTTGGATGGGTTGTAAAATATGCTGCTTTACGTGTGGGGTCTAATTCTTGTGCAAAACACCCACCAAGACCAAGGCAGAGACAAAGGCCCAGCTCCATCACAGGAGAGCCTAAGACACTGAGGCAATACTTTTATTTTTTCACTAGATTTACACTTTTCTAATAGTGGTGACAGCAATCTTAATGTATGATCTCTACCAGTCACCAAGCCATAAAAGGAAACTGGAAAAAGAAGAAGACAATTGTTTATTGAATAATATTTTTGCCTGAATTATATGTGAATCAATGTATGGAAGATATCAAGGATGTAATCATGAATAAGTCAACATTCCAGCTGCTGTAGGTCAGATGTAGCAGTAAAGACTTATAAATACATGAACAAAAATAACAATTGCTAACATTTGTTGAGTACTTAGTCGGTAATATGGACTTGTGTACACTATATCATGTTGTCCAGACCCTCACCAGCCTACGAGGTAGGTACTATGACTGTCACTTTATATAGATGAATATATGATCATGTATACACTGCTGTTTATGTACAGCTGCTTATTGTCTCGTAAAATTTTTTATCCACTCAGGACCTTATTTGAGTCTTTGAAGATGCAGTAAGTTAAGACAGGGGCATACCAGATTAAAGCAGGCCCTATCCCAATAACTGGTATTCTCATAAGAAGAGGAAGAGACACCCAGAGCAATAAACAAGGAGAAGACAGTCACCTGAAAGTGACAACAGGCATTGCAATGACATATCTACAAGCCCATGAGCACTGGGAGCTAGAAGAGACAGGAAGTGTTTCTCTTTGGGCATCTCAGAGAAAGTGTGGCCCACGAATGGCTCTGCTACAGACTTCTGACCTTCAGAACAGTGAATGAATAAATGATGTTTTTAACCACCCACGGGTAGTGTTTCTTTCTTATGGTAGCTCCAGAAAGCTAACTGAATGAAGAAATCACAACTCCAGGTCCAGGATCACAATGAGGCTGGGTGGAGGAGCCAAGGTTACATACCTGAGTATGTAATTAGAATATCTATGTTTGCAACTACCAATCCTATCACAGAAGTAAAGACACAAGCAGAAAGGAAGAATATTGAAGAGACATCAACCCCAGCCATACAGTACTTATGACACTTCAAAACGTTCACATTGCATGAGACAGTTTGTTTCAAAGTAAACCACAGAAGCAACACTAAGTGCCAGATACTGTCCTGTATGGTGAGTAAGAAGATGGTGTGACTTGGGCCTCTGCAGGGGCTTTCATCCTAACCTAGTGCTCATGGAAGTTTCTCAATATCAACACACCCACGAATCACCAGGGGAGAGTGAGAAGCGAGATATGGTTCCATATATCTGGATGAAGGCAGAAAGTCTGCATTTCTTCACAATTGTTCAGACAGTGATCAAAAACTATGGTTAAAATGGTTTAAATGGTTAAAAACACTATTTATTCATTCACTGTCCTGAAGGTCAGAAGTCTGTCACTGAGGCATTGGTGGGCCGCACTTTCTCCGAGGCATCCAAGGAGGAGTACTTCCTGTCTCTTGTAGCTCCCAGTGTTCTTGGGTTTCATGCTGGAAGCCTCCTGCAGGGGACAATTAAAGCTGCAAGGCTTGCAGCGTGACCACTCAGAAAGCACCTGTTCTGTTTTCAGCAGATTGGCTGAGCACTGATTAGGTACCTTAAGTGTGAGCCTTATCAAGGGTTCCCTACAGCCTGAATGTCAGACGTGACAAGATACTTACTTCTGGAGCTTGTAAGAGAAGTTGTCCCCATTGCACTGCCTTTTTAATTTCTAGAACCCGCATACAAGAGTCTAGTGTTCCACAAACTGTCCTCTGCCGAAGGAAGACAAGTGCAAATTATACTCTCCATTAATCCCATGTGCATTCTGGTATTCAACAAAGTTCTATTGAACATTTCAGAACTCTGAAACTGTGTGAGCAACTGAGTACAGCAAGTCCTTATACTCTAGACAAATGTAACAGAAACATTAGAAGAGTTATAGAGTAGGATGAGATCTGGACACCGTACCCTGAACACAGAAGAAGATCCCACTCAGCATGGGTAAGATCCTAAAAGTGAAATTGAGATGCTCCTTTTGGATCTATGTCATTAATGACCCTGAAGACTTTTTCTGGAGTTATAGAGCTGTTTATGGTTGTAGAATTCAGCCCACCATTGATGCAAACACAGGCAGCACCACATGGCTGTTTTCAGGCTCTCTGGCTCAACAGAGCCTGATCTGCACTCATGTTGTGCACAGGGCTGCTGGTGCTAGCATGGGCAGCTCCAGCTGTACCTGTTCCACCTGGCAAACCCTCAGGAGCTGCAGGACTGCCCAGTGCAGAGCTCCTAGACTCATGTCAGCAGCAGGAACATTAGGGCCACTAAACCCAGGACAGGAGTCCAAACACAGTGCTGATTCCAAGGTACAAAAGTTGGTACCGAAGCTGAGCTTGCACAGTTGGTGACCTGAAAGCCGTGCCGGATATGGCAGGATACATGTGCTCAGTATCTGAGTGGCTGGTGTCCGCAGAGGACAATGCCGAGCTGGCACGAGGAAGCTGTCCGCAGCTGAGGCTAGCTCTTGTGGGCCTTTTGTCCTCCGGCCTTGGACATGGGTGTACTCATTAGCCCACAGACCAGCTTTGTTCATCCAATACTTGGCCTTGTGCATAATCCATTTTGTGAAGTGAACAAGTCAAGACTCAGGATTAAAACATCTGTTCTTGAAACCAGATGTAGGTAACAGCATTGAAGTTAATAAGCCAATTCTGTGAGGACACTTTCTTTATACTATTTTATTTACATAATTAGTTTAAAAATTTAGGTTGCCCTGCTCCTAGGAATTCAATCAAGGATTATACCTAGATATAGATGGGGAGTAAAAGAATAAGGACTCTATATTTTTCTGAATAATTGCTCTGACCTCTGCTATTTACTGAAATAATATCTATCAGATATATTAGATAAGCATCTACTAGAATAATATACCAATAAAGAACCTATGTCGGCTCTGAGGACCTGAGTAGGTAAAGAGTTTTTAAAACAGAATTTCCTTAAATACTGTGAAAACAATACAGAAAAGTATAAAATAAGAAGAAAATAACAATCTTTCAGTTGCTTTTATCTGCAATTAACTACTATTTACTTATATATTTTTATTCTCAGCCTACTCTTGTTTCTTAAGATAAATTAGCTTACTGTTTTTCTAGAAATTATGCAAGCTTAAGTAATTCAAGTGATGTATTAATGTATAATAAAATACATAAAATCATAATCAGAAATAGTCATCCAAAATAGTGAAAAAGTTTTCAAATATTTTTATATGGATTTATGTATGTAGCTAGATGGGGCTAACACTTTTATGAAAACACAGTATGATATTTAAAAAAAAGAAAGCTGAATTTCATTTGAATTTGAGTAAATGAAAATAAAATACATAATGGGAATCCATGTGTTTGCTGCAAGAGATACTGTTTTCTTGAAATAATCTAGAAAATTATGAAAGTATGGTGCATACTTATACAATAAATGTCAAACATGGATTGTCTTGCTATGAAATATAAAAGTACAACCAATCTTACACAATTCCTATTTAATTTTCTCCAACCCTGAATAAGGTTATTATTGTATTTTATTTTATATTATGTTATAATATTAATATCATTCTATACTATATTGCATGAGGCTCCATTCACATTTTGTTCTGTAATTGTACCTTCCCAGCCCACTTTAGCATTAGCGCTTTAGGTCATTGGTTCCATATCAATTCCAGTTCTTTTCCCAAGCCCTTCTAGTCTTAACGCACACAAACTCCAATTTCCCGCCTGGATCCACTGTCCAGTTTCAGCCTCTGCCTGACCTGTGCTCAGGCATGGCCTCTCTCTCCGGACCTTGGGGCTCTGTGCTAGACAAACAAGGGCCAAAGTCACTAATCCTACTCACACATTTCCCCACAGAAATGTGTCCTCCTTGCCCTCATCTCCTGTGCTGAACAAACTCTGGAAGAGTTTGAGAGCTGGCTGATGTTACTGAGTGTCATGAAGGGCCGCTGTCTGTCTCGGGCTGTGGAGGGCTTTGCTTTTCCTGTCTCATAGCTTTCCAAGGTGTGTTTGCCTTCTATATATTCTGGGTCACATTTCTTTGGAGTACAGTGAACTCTTCTAATAAAATTAAAACACAGAAAAGAAAACCTTCCCTTCTCCAGTTGAGGAACAGAAAAATATTCCACCTACTTTGTAAAAATCAGGAGCCAGGAATATAGCTCAGCAGCAAAAGCCCCTGTGTGGCAAGAGCATAGTACTGAGTTCGATCCCTGGTACCACAAAACAAAACAAACTTTATAAAAATCAAATTTAGATTATATTGTTTCTCTGAGGGATACACGTCCGTGTTACTGGGAATAGCACTGGAAGAAGCATTCACAGAGCCCAGTCCCTCTTTCTATGTCCCAGCCTGCTTTCAAGTACTAGGAACAGTAGATGGCCTCAAGCACAAACCCTGTAGGTAACGCTGTGTGGGGAAAACAACATGACCATTCTGTGTGTACTCTGCGTCTGTTCTCAGGCCACATCACGGCAACTGAATCCTTGCAGTAGGTATGGTGTGGCCCACCATGCTCACAGTATTTCTGCCTGCCTCTTCAAAGAAGTTTTCCAAGCACTGATCTATAAAATATGTAGTAGTTATTTCATTTCATATTTACCTTCCTATATTTAAATATTTGCTCATAATTATTTTAGACATTATTAGTTGGTATTCTACTAAGGAAGAAAATCTAGCTCTCTTAACACTTCACATCAACAAGGAAGCAGGTATTTTTTCTTTCATTATCAAATATATTTAAAATATTTTGTTAAGTCACAATCAACATGAACACTATAACCTGTCTGTAGCAGCTCATTGCTGGCCTTTTTTAAAAAAAGAGCAATTACATTTCTGTACAAATTTCATTTTTTGAATTACTATTGTTTTTTGTTAGCTTATAGTTCAACATGCTTGTAAGTTGCCCACCCCTAATGTTTCCCTTAGTCGGAACAGATCATCTCAATCATAGCATCTCATATGATCAAAGTGATGGTCATGTAAAAGCTGCTTTTAACAAGATTTTCTGGAAGATCTCCGACCTCCATCAGAATCTACTCTTCTGCTGACTTTCACATGACCCGTACCTGAGGTCCTCAGCTTTCTTACATCTTTGGTTGTAAAGTGCCTTTGCTTCTCTCTGACATTAACCCTTCTCTTTCTTAGCTTTAACATCTTCTCTAGTTGTGTTTACTTCAAAGATGCACAGAGGCTGTTGCTTATGTCCTTACATGTCTTCTAAATGTCTTGTTCTATGTTCCTATTAGATATAAAGGTCTACATATTAAATAATATGTCTGGGCAGGGATATAGCTCAGTAGCACAGTACCTGGCTGGAAAGTGAAAGGTCCTCAGTTTGACTCCTGGTTAAAAAGAGAAAGAAGAAAGAAAGAAAGTAAGTAAGAAAAGAAAAGGAAGAAAAAGAGAAAGAAAGAGAAAATAAAATAAATCATATATCCTTGGGGATTTTGAGGTTGCACCAAGTCTTTCTGTTTCCTGTGGAGCGTTTGATGCTATCCTGATACTTCCAGTCTGGCAGTGTCCAGGATTCTCCTTATGCTGGGTGAGGGACATGGTTTGATCGCACCATCTATAGTTCTTTTCCTAGGCAGTTCATGAGCCTAGAGATTCCCTGAAGTTCTAGAGGATGACTTGATTTCTTCACCATTTCAGTTGTTCCTTCCTTTTAATTCTCTGATTTTCATGGTTACAGAACACAGAACAGTGACACTGAAGCAGTAAGTTTTTGATGACATGGTGGCAGCTAGAGGGAGATCACATTTCTTCTTTGCTCCCACAGGCTGCTGGCACTCAAGATTCCTAGTTCAGCTTCGCCCTCTGGAGACACATCACTTGATTTGGCTCAATACCTGCACCATACAGTTGTCTCTCCTCTAGGACCTCTTGCTTAGGTACCAGGCCCCAGGCTCTCAAGACTGCCTTGGGGAAGATTAGTGGGTGTGCTCCTAACAAAAATGGGACCCAGGGAGCAAGAGGCACAGACCGCGTGCAGCTGGTATGGCCTCAGGGAAGAGGGCTCAGGGAGGAAGTAACTATTTTTCTAATTACCATAAAAGTATTCAACCTAGAGCAACATAATTTCATTAAAAGCTCAAGAAGATGGAATGCTAATATGTTCTTTGTTATTTTATTTTTAAAAGCATTTTCATTTATATTTTCTTAACTTCCTCTTAAACTTCAAAGCAGCTATGGATGACATTCATCATAAATACAAAGCAGAGCTGAGTGAAACTGCAGTTTACAAGTCTCAAGTGAAGCAAATGTTTTAATTATCTTGTTTTAATTCAATTACTCTGCTCTTTGCTTTCAATAATAAATGAATTAAGTTCCATTTCCTTTTCCTTTTATTGCTCAATGAAATCTCTATTTGGGGCGATGGAGGATGGGCTGATGGAGAAGGGGACCATGACTTGTGGCTGCACAAAGCCTGTGTTCCCTGTTCTTCTCCTTGGTTGGTTGTGGTGCAAGGT
This sequence comes from Octodon degus, assembly GCF_000260255.1. Taxonomy (NCBI): domain Eukaryota; kingdom Metazoa; phylum Chordata; class Mammalia; order Rodentia; family Octodontidae; genus Octodon; species Octodon degus. The sequence goes on along the minus strand of NW_004524696.1, from coordinate 6,550,620 downwards.
GGATCCTTGTGGTTCAACCACCTAGCCTGAACTGTGTCCATTAATCACTTTTTATTGATTAAGCATTTTGTCCTTGTGACCTCTGTCCTTATCCTCACCTTAGTAAAAAATACTTACAAGCTTATTTAGAAACCAACAAAGAGCAGCACATTGGATTTGCCCAGAAAGAATTTGTCTGAAGTGCCCGATACTGTAAGCAATAGTTTCCATTGCAAATATTATCTTTCCAAGCCAAGATAATTTATATGTATTTGATGACATGGGTTTATTATACTCAGATATGACTGGAAAAAAATGTGATTTTCTGACTGTGTTGGAAGATAAGGCCTGGAAAGCTGTGAAAGATTTAGATAGCAGGATCTGATAGAGGCCACATGGAAACGGAATCAGTCTGACACGAGAATGAAGCGCCTTTTGCTGTGTAATTTTCTCACCTTTTGGGGTGGATTAACTAACAGTCAATGTGGAACACCCAGCTGAACTGAATCAGCGTGGTTCTGGGTGAGCAAAGCCCACCTGAGGACTGCTGTCAAGAGTATAAAGAGGAGAATGGAGGGCAGGTAGTATGCTATATCATCTTGATTGTCCCAGAGAAGCTTGTCACGCCTCTTTTCCTGATGTGAACTCAGTTATTCTCACTATTAGAGAAGCTCGGTTCCTCACTGTCACTGATGATGGCTTTCGTTCTCTCTTGGGGAGCCCTGGTCCTTACCATGAGTGTTGCTTGCTAGCTCCAGTGCAGATCCCTCAGTCTGCTGATACAGATCCTTCACCCCACTGGTGCAGACTGTCTAGCTTCCATCACTTACCTTCAGGCCTTCCCAGAGCAGATCCTTGACACAGACTTGCATGAGACATTGTTGTGGATTCTAGGCCTCCAGCTGGACCCCTGGAGGACATTTCCAGGGGCTCTCGGTCTTCAGCTGGACTTGTGTAGGACACTGCCATGGGATCCAGGCGCTCAGTTCAATTTTTTGGATCTCTAGTGTGTGGATAGTGTAAGGTTCTTTCCTCTGACACTAAAGATAAGTGGGATAAAAGTAAAGAAATCCTTTATTTTTAGGCCTGAGAGGGCTGCAGAAGAGAAGCAGGGTACCTTTGGGGAGGAAGCAGAGACTGGAGCTTTTATCAGATTGGACTAGAGGTGGAGTTTAGATGGCGGTATGGGGTCATAACAGGTGCTGATTGGGGGAGGCTTTGTGTATACAAAAACATCAAAAGAGGATGCTCTTGGTTAACCTGGGGGAAGCAGAAGGCCGTTGAGGAGCGGCTTGTCTTGGATTTGGGATCCCCACACCACATAGACTCACAGCCTTGATGACCTGGTGGACCACTGTGTGGGCACAGACCTTCTATACTCTTTTGCATTTGATGTTTTGGATAATTAGTATAAAATAATCTTATAAATTATGTGTCATGTATTAAATCTGTTCTTTTTAAAGCCTGACTACACTTCTGAAAAGTGAGGAACAGCTGAGTTTCCTAACACAATGTTACCTGATAAATTAAAATGTGCAAAAATCTATCCCAGAGCAGAAAGCATGGAGAAAATGTCTGCACTTACTATTTTTACTGTCAGCAATGGAATGTTTGGAATACTTAGGAATAGAGTATCTCTATCAAAGAAATTGCTTTTGATTTGGTAAATTTTATGACTATCTGTGCAAAATACTTTGCTAAAAATTAGTGAAAATACTGGCCAGTGCTATAAGACCCTCATGGTTAAGGTGGCATAGGGGACATCTAATGTGAGGTGATAAGTGTAGACCAGTTTGGACTAGTATTTGTCACCTCAATGGTCATGATCAAGTCTCTGTGATGGAAATATATGAGATTTTCTTAAATCCTCATTACTACCAGAGTCCTATGTAGAGTGAATTGTCTACTCAGGTGGGAAATAAATGGTTCTTCCAACTGTACTGTAAATGATTGGTTTTTCTACCTGGAATAACTTCTATGTAGTGCCACATAAATGTGACCTGCTAATGAGCATAGTGAGTACTATAAACAGAATGTGTTAAGGTTCACATCTAGGTGTCACCCCAAAGCCTCATGCCCTCATAAGTGGGGCTTCTGGGAAGTGGCTGGATCATGGGTGTGTGGTGCTGGATTATCATTTTGATAACTGAATCAATCCACTAATTGGCTTAGCATAGTTGTGGGTTATGGGATCACTGAAGAGGGAAGCCCTACTCTAAGTGTATGTCAAACCAATCAATAGACGTACAGCCTGGATGGAGCATGACGACTTCCCGCTGCCTGCCCGTCATGAGCTGTTCCTCCTCTGCTAGGCCCTCTGCCATGTCGCCTTGCCTTGGAGCCAGCTGACTATGAACTGAAACCCCTATAAACTGTAAGCTAAATTAACCTTTTGTTCTTTAATTTGTAGGTTATAGGTATTTTCTCCCAGCAGCGAGAAAATAACTAAGATAACGTGCTTAAATGCTTCCACTTCAGGAGATAGAAGTAAACCACTTCTGTCTAAGGTTTTCCACGCAGGGACATTTTCTTTGGATATTTGTGTGTGTGTGTGTGTGTGTGTGTGTGTGTGTGTGTGTGTGTGTGTATGCCATGGGTTGAAATCAGATCAGGACCTTGTGCTTGCCGGGACCTTATGCCATCGAGCAATCTCCCCTGCCTTTCTGTGGATCTTAATAGGCCAGTCAGAGGGGAGGAAAGGCCAAGTTCCTAAATGACAGGTGAGATGATGAGGTCTTCTGCTGTGACAGGTGAGGCTCGGGAGCTGGAACAGGCTTGTAAGTGCAGTAAGACCAGAGAGTACTTACATTGAGATGTTATACATATACCTTAGAATTCACCAATATAAAGTATTCAGTTCAATTTTATAAAAGTGGAATGCTCAGCATATATTCTTACTGCATAGTCTTTCACATTGTCATTATTGCAGATCTATCTATGCTGTTGTGTTAATGAACTTCTTCTTCCTCACATGTGAGTTACTTTCCAATACAGATGAGTCTGTCTCTACAGTGTGCAGTACTTTCATTTGCCTGTTGTTCTTTTTAGTTGTGGCTAGTTCCAGTTGGGGGTGTAACTCATAGTGCTGGGCCTGGCTTTAGTGTATGACTTTTTCTATGGAGAGATTTACTTGGCAAATACTTCCTAATAAAACAGCCAAGTATGGTAGGTGTAGGTTTAACTATTTAAGAAAATGCAAGACTTATTTTAAAGTTAATATGCTTTGGGTTTGTTAGTGAAGTTTTAGGTTTAGAAAATTGAGCAGAAAGTACAAAGCCCAACAAACTGCCCCCTTTTTCCATTTTATTAACAACACAATTTCTTATTCTATGTTTGTTATAGTCAATGACCCATGTAAATACTTTTGTTTTGTTTTGTTGGGAATCAAACCCAAGGCTATTTTTGTATCAGGTAAATACTCTACCACTGACATACTGAGCTATATCCTAAACCTAGATGTTTTATTAATATCATGATTTACACAGCCTTCCTTTTAGATATCAATCCAGTATGGTAGTATGGTGTACAGAGTATAGTATTAGCATGTACACAGTAGTTTCACTATTCCCACCTTCCTCCTGTGTGTCACTACTTCACCTCGTCCTCCCTAACCACTGACACCCACTGATTCTTCATAGGTTCATAGCTTTGCATTTCCCAGAATGTCTACAGGAGAAATGATACAGTGCAGTCTGTTCAGACTGGCTTTTTCCATTTGGCAATATTCACTTAAGTTTTCTCTATATTGTTTCCTGATTTGGTAGTTCATTTCATTTTTTTTTTATGTATTTAGTACAGAGTCTTCAGGGTCTCACTATACAGATTGGACTCACAGTGATCCTCCTGTTTTTAGCCTCCCAAGCATTGGGATTACAGGTGGGAGCCAAAATGCCCAGTCTTATTTTTCTTTTATTGAGTTGTAATAGTTCTTTATATAGTCCAGCTACTTAGCCAGATATTGCATATTTCACAGCCGTTGCCTTGTCTTTTAATTATTGTAATTTGAAAGAAAATAAACTTCAATATTAAAGGGCACTTTATCATATTTTTGTACTTTACTAAAAGACTGCTTAAATCCTAGTTACTAAACTTATGAGCATACATCCATTATCTTTTAGAAGAAGTGTGCTACTCAGGCTTTCTGTTTCTGATCCATTTTTTCAGGGTGCGCTCTGTAATGTAAGACAAGAGTACAGCTTTACTGCTATGTGTGGCCATGTCCACTTGATCCAGCATAACTGGAGGAAAGCCTGTCATGCCTTCACTGAGCTGTTTTGGCATGTCCATCAAAAAGGAATTGACTTAAATGTCTTAGTTTACTTCTGAAGTCTCTAATATTACTAAAATATCTTTTAGTAGTAAAGATGAAACAAAACTTTTTTAGGGATAGAGACACTCAAGCAATTTCTCCTCATCTGACCAATACAACAAAAATGTTGAAGGAATGTCATCATACAGATGGTACCAGATGCTATGCACGGGAATCTGGGTCTACGAGGAGTCAAGGAGTATGAATGACAATGACAATTATGTAGAAAAATAGAAAACATTTTATCTTTTAAAATCTTTTTAAGGGTAATGAAATCTTTAAATCTAAGATGTAAAACTGCATTACAGAGTGTATGACACGTACAGAAATAAAATTTAGGCTAAAACTAGCATTAAAAGCAAAAGACTGAAGTTTAATGTTTCTGTATGTATTTCAGGTATCACATTATTCATGCAGTGTGTAATACATTTAACATATAATATCAGTCTTAACCAATAATGAAAAGATAAATATAGAAAATAAGCCAAGAAGAAAGAGAATGTGAAATTATTAAAAATATATAGTAAATTCAAAAGAAAGGGAGAAAAAATAAAAAAAAAGAAAGGGAAGGAAGGAAAAAGTGGTCCAAAAAGATGGACAAGTATAAAATAAATTCTTAGAGGACAGATCTATAGTACCAATGTCAGTAGTACATTGAATATAAAAGGTTTAACAAGTATGATTAAATGGTAGAGACTGTAAGACTATAAAATAAAGTAAGCTTAAGTAACATAATAAAGTCAAGGCAATTTCAATCAAGATACCAGTGATTTTATTATTATTTTGTAAAAAGAATAAATTAATTCTAAAATAAACTTAGACATGCGAAGTATGTAAAATAGATGACAATTTTTAAAATGTAAAACAGTCGGAGCTCAGGCCCA
>NW_004524696.1:6535907-6542978 GCF_000260255.1 Octodon degus | reverse complement strand
GTGGTAGTTTGGGCTGTTAATGGTTCCTCCAACCCTAGACATCTCTTTCCAGACCCACACGAACTAGCTCTCGGCAGAGGCCCACATGACAACTTCTGTAGACCTCCAGGCTGTTTTGTTTTGTTTTTTTTTCAAGACTTTCTACTGCCTGTTACTCTCCTACCTCTTGCCTTAGGCCCCTCAACATCCTTACCAAGTGTGACAGCAGAAGCTTAGATCTGTGCCGTGCGTGGACCCTGCCAATATAGGTGAGCACTCCTTAGCTTGTGAGCTGCATCGGTTATTGGGGTGAGGGTCCTCTCTAGGAGAGCTGTAGCTACTGTTTATTACTTGTAGCTTTTCACTATCTGAAAACTACTGTTTTATATATTCTGCTCAATGTTTCAGCTGTTTAACGTGGGAGGGCAAGCCTGGCCTAATATCATTGTATCATTTGTAAGAAGGCCAAGAAACAAATAGAAGGTGTGTAGGATAAACAAACACTGAGACTTACAGAACAACATGAGGGCAATATAGGTAATAGTCACTGAACTCAGAAGTTTTGCTAAAGGAATAGTGATAGCTGCCTTTAGGGTAGAAGTGGAGGAATTTTGTGGTTATGTGTGATGAATATGTGATTTTTTAAAATATGGCATCAGTTTATTTTAGTGTGACTCAGCATCATAGAGTTTACCTTAAGTAGGTACATGATGATTTAGTTTAGAAATAAGTAAACAACTTACACAAAACAGGAAGTGTGAAGATTAATAGAATGAGTAGTTAGAAAACTCAGAGAAGAATTGGAAGATGTATTTCTTTCAGAATCCAAATATCAGGATTTCCACTGGAAACACTCCAGCCAGAGGAAGCTAACTCTCCATCAGCTATAGCATGTGAAAGGCTTCCTTTACTTAGCTCAGTATCTGATCTGTTTTCTGGGGGGAGGGAGGGGGGTTAGGGCCAGTAGAGGGATCCTGGAGTCTGTAACACCTCTTGAAGCAAGTAAGAAAAATTGCATATTTTGTCATAATATAATTCTCTTTCCTTTTTTTTTTCTTTTTCAGAACCAGGGATTGAACTCAGGCCCTTGTGCTTGTCAGGGAAGCACTTATTCTACTGAGCTATCTCCCTGGCCCCTATAATTCTCAAGATTGGAGACTCCAAAGATTTTTTCAAGGAGTCTTGACACAACCATGTCAAAAGACAACATTCTACATTTTACATTTTTATTTTTCTAGCTTTGCTCATTGGTTCCTTTTGGTATAATCTAACCTAGGCTTCTGGGTTATACCCCACTTACAAGGATGTCTAGCCCCTCCTTCTTACTGTAAGATAGTGTATAAATTTTCCTTCTAAACTATGCATGAATAGTTCCAAAAATGTAAGCAACCATAAAAATAACACTTCTTCAGGGCTTGAAACTTCACTGTTAACCTCAAATATTGAAACAAGTACATTGGACGGTGATCATTATTAAGTACAAATATTATCCTATGCCTGCAGAAGCCTCTCATATTTCATTCATCCAGAGAAAAAAATTGCTAAAACAGACACTTAGTAGATAAGTAAGATCTCCATGGCATGGAAAAAGAGCATTTAATAAGAACAATATCTGTGTCATTATAGTGCATCTGTTAGGAGAGGGTGCTTCGTATCATCTGCTGTGCTGCCTTCTCTGGAATTATCTTTTGGATGATTTTATATAGAAGACAGTTTCTGATAAATTTGGTTCAACAATTAATATGCTCTGCAAGTTGTGGTTAGAGGGTTGAATTGGAAGTAATGAAGGTTTAAAAATAGAAAACAGATGTAATATTTTAAATGACATTTTCTTGGTACTGTATTTATTTCCCTCTTTCAGTAATTAGTAAAATGTTTTCAGTTTTTAAAAACAGCTTATTACTGTGAACACAATAAACTCACATGTGTAAAAAACAAATAAAAATGTGAGAAACAGATGATACATCCTTTGGGGTCTGGCTAAGGAAAACCAGTGAGAAAGAGAGTGCCACAAAAACACAAGGCCAAAATACACCAAGTGAAGACAACTTGGGTGAGGATAACTAAGAATTAAGCCGCTCTGTGAATCTGCTCTTCTTTCACTGAGCATAAAATTTTATTATAGAGAAGAGTATTCTAGAAAATAAATTGTGTGAGGAATCTGAAGTAGAAATCTATAATTTAAAAAAAAGGAACAATCAAAGGAGCCCAAATCTCTTTTCGTCTACTACATCTGATGGTGTTCATTTTTATTTTTATAGTTTATTTTATTTTTGCAAATGTATGAATTATAGTGTAACAATTTCATACAGATGTAATGCATAATAAGCAAATAAGAACTAACATTTCCATCTCCTTAAATGTTTCTAAAAATGCTTAGTTAAGTCAACATCAGATGAGTAGATAAAAAAAAAAGTGGTACAGATATACAATGGAATACTATTTGGCTATAAAAAAGCATGAAATCTTATCACTTGCAGTTCAGTGAATAAAAGTGAAAGACATTCTGACTAGAGTGACAGTCAGAGGCTGAAAGATAAATTCTGCATGTTCTCTTTCAGATGTGAATATTGGTGGGTGTTGTGGTTTGTGTATAGGTGTCTCCCCAAAGTCTCATGCAGTCAGGTGGTGGCTTCTGGGGCTGGTGGTTGATTCTTGATCCAATGCCGAGACTGCAGGTGTGAGTGTTTCACCTTGGCCCTAGGGTGGGTAATCTGCATTACAGTATAAGGAGGGGAGAGAGGCTAGTAGCTGCCAGAGCTGCTGCCTCTCCTTTTACTCTTTTGCTCTTTGCTGCCATCATGAATGGCTGTTCTGTGCCACGTGAGCCAAATAAATCTTTTTGTCCTTCATTTGGGGTGTTGGATATTTTGTCTCAGCAACAAAAAAGTAACTGAGACAGAGGGAAATGTCAAGCTGAATGTTGAATGGTGACTGTTAGAGGCAGGAGTGGGCGGGGGTCGGGTGGGAAGGAGTGGCTAGAGGAAGCTTGGATAATGGGTGAACAAAGGGTTATATGTGAAGAGTAAGTCCTTGCATTTCACAACACAACTGTGGACTCAAGGTTGCAGCAACCTTTTCCATGGAAGACTAAAAGAGAAGAATGAGAGGGCTCATAGAGGTCTTTAAAAAGACCCAAATGTCTGACTGGAAGTCCAACTTCAGGAACACCTCAAAGAAACCGCAGGCAGGTTGGAGGTTTAAGGCACAAACTCCAAGCATGCTTGGAGGATTCTCCAATTGGAGACCTTTGCGACTCCATTGGCCCAATGGATCTCTCCACAAGCTCATGTTGCCTGTTAGAACAGGAATCTGGATATATAGTATGAATCAAATAGTTCTCTGGAACTGGCAATTGGGTAATTTTCCCAAACAAAATTATTGATATGTTTAAAAAATAAATGACAAAGTAACTTTGTTTTAAGAAAATGTCAATTTTCATTATTTTAGTTTGGTTCCAGCAAGTGAGCTTTTGCTTCAATCCAATTATAACTCTAAAAACAAATGAAATGTAATTACCTTTTTATTGACACATTAAAAGGAAATAAATAGTATAATCAGTAGTTATGCTCTTTTCTGAAGGTGTTACTATTACGCTGGCTGTCATTAGTTAAGGCAAACCTCGGGAAGTGGGTGAGACAGAAAGGGGGGTGCCAAGCAGAAGGAATAATGGTGATTAAGGCACAAAGAGAAGCAAAAGATATTCCTAATACAGCTGCTAAAAAATAGCAAAAAGTGCTCATTGCTTGATTGAAACACATTGGGGGGTAAAATGCTTCTTTTTTCAAATGCTGCATATCATTGCTTTTCATTTTCAGTTACAAGAACCTGAGCCAAAGTGATGCTGATGCCCAAGGCAGCTCCTGTTACCAAGCTTTTCCAATATGAATACAGTCTTAATTTAAAAAAAAAATTGGGGGCTGCTGCAATTACTGTATCCCAGCCTACTGGAAGTGGGCTCATGCAAAAGAATCAGGAGTGCAAAAGGAGGGATGTGGAGTAGAAGGCAGAGAGAGGATCACAGGTGGCTATAGGGAAAGTGTAGCAGGTGTGGGGAAGTGCCCCTTGCCCTGACCGGCTATGACAGGGATCTATGAGAGCAGCTTGTCCCATGAGTCACCATTCTAGCTTTCTGCCCTCTTCCCCTTGCCCTTTGAAGTCATCAGCACTGTAGCTGAGGAAATACTCTAAACCCATCTCAGGTGAGGTTATAGCCATGACAAGGGTATTGAAAATGTTCTGAGTCAAACTGAGGAGGCCAGGGTCTGGGACTCCCGCCTGGTAGGACATCAAAGTGAGAGAAAGCAAGGCATGTTGTAGCAAGCCTCCTTTCCCTCAGCTGGCCCTCATCATACCAGCTGGAAGTCAGGAGCACATGCTATTCCTGCCACTGCTGGGACTGTTAGAACTTCTGGACTGCCTGTCCGCACGCAGAGAAGAATCAGGTGAAGATGCTAAAGGGGCCTCCAGGCTACCCTGCTATGCTTCTCTCCTGGTATGTGTTGCCAGGGAGAAAGCGAGAGGTGGAGGAGAGGAGCAGCGTCACATGGACTGGCATGGGTATATGCTAGCACATGGGGGAGGGGCGGGGCCTAGCCATGGAAGGGGAGGCTAGTCAGGCCTGAGACGATACATGAGCTTGGCAGGGTGCCAGGTAGAGGTGTTTCCAGGGTGTGCTTGCTTTTCAAATCCTATAGGCACTTCCAATCAACTCAGAGCAGATAGTTCTGGTACTCTGAGAAATCTGCTTTATTTTGAAAGTGAATCTTGTTCAATTTACTACAAAATATATTTGTTAAAATTTATCAGTTGCAAAGTATTGGCAGGTGCTGGGGAGTTGTGAAAACAATAGATATATAAATTCATGTATTATCTACTTAAAATTCAATATATGAGATAAAATTCAATGATACATTAACAAACTATTTCTAATAGTTTTTCCATACTTAATCTACTTAGCAATTACTTACTATGTCTACATATTTTAATAACCAAAGTAGAAAATGCTAGTCATCATTTTAAAAATTATCTGTGCATAAATTGTATTTCTTGTTTTCCATTTGATTTCTATTACAGGACAAAAGTTACTATTAACAAGCAGTAATGCTAGTGTGAATTTCAATAGTAAGAATTATACTCCTTTGAGCAGGTGTGTACAACCTGTAGCCCACATGTTCCACTTGTTTTTAAATGTTATAATAAAAATTTTAAGAAGGAAGTTTCATTACATACTGTAGTGGTTGATATACTATGTCAACTTGAGAAGTTAAAAGCTTAACTAAATGGGCTCAGCAACTCCATGCCCTAGGAGATGGAGGGCCCGCCCTAGGGTATGCAGAGCCCACCCTGGTGACTCAGCACAAAAGGATATAAAAAGGAATTGAGGAAGGATGGAACGTGCCACTTCCTAAGAGGAGCCCTGTTCTTTGCACTCAGTTGGAAGGAGGGGAAAGAGGCTTGTAAGAAGTCACAGCTGTGTCTCCTCCCTTTGCTTTGCTGTTTCCATGAACTGCTGCCCCCTGCAATGTGCTACTCTGCCAATGTCCTACTCAGCCAGCTGAATATGGAGTGAAGTATGGACTGGAAACTTCACTCCCTGTGAGCTGAACAAACCTTTCCTTTCCAAATTTTAGGTGTTAGGTATCTTGTCCCAGCAATGAGAAAAAGGTAAAGATAAGCAAGACGCATGCATTAACAACATTATATATTTTATATATAGTTCATGAATATTTATTTTCTCTGAAAAATGCAAGAGGGTAAAAGCAAAAACTGGCAGATTACAGGTTAGACACACCTGATGGAATATTCATGGTTTTAACAACATTAATATTAGTAGTTTTTCTAAAACTTCTGGAAATTCAGACCATTAATTTTAGGAGACAAATTTATGACAGGTAATGTCATTATCTCTGAAATTTCTCACATTTCAAATGTTTCACTATACTTTCTTCTTGTTTGCATAGTTTTAGGAAAGAAGTTGGCTGTGATCTTCATCTTTAATCATATCCAGATGATTTTTTTTTAATACTTGCTATTTGTCTTTTGTTCCTATAGTTTTAGTATGATACATTGTAATCTTAATCATCCTTCGTTAGGGTCCAGGGAGATGGCTCAGTGGAATAAGCGCTTCCCTGGCAAGCGCAAGGGCCTGAGTTCAATCCCCGGCTCCTCCAAAAAAAAAAAAAAAAAAAAAAAAGTCATCCTTTGCTAAGCTATTGGATCTGAGCTCTTGTGTCTATCACTCATTTTGGAAAGATGTAAACTAGTTTTATTTTAAATATTTATTGTGCTTTGTTTTTTTCTTCTTGCATTCTGTTAATGTCCATTCACAATTTTATGTATTACCTTACAACATTTACATGTTCCATAAATGTGAAAATTTGCATAAGCTGCACAGAGGCACAGAACACATCAGGAAAAACTGTCATGCTCAAAAAAAAACATTGTGAGGTTGCAAAATATAATTTTCTTCTCAATTACTGGTTACTACCAGGAATTAACAAACAACATAAGGACCATTCCAAGTGTATCTACAAATACAAGATTTCAGCCAAATTTAGGAGGTTCAGAATGCATGTGAAATAATAATATGAATATATATGAAATACTTTATATTGCCAGGCATTGTTCTTGGTATTCCATTTTCACTGACTGATAAACTGTTTGCAGTGATCCTGAAAGGAGGACCTGGCTGCAATTACCATATCTTAGATTAGAGTACTGAGGAAAGCAGCCATGGATTAACTGCCTGAAGTCACACACCCAGTGCGTGGAGGGAGATGGGCCCAAGCCGAGGCATCTGGCTCAACAGTGGGCATGCTTACTCTGTCTCTACTGCTTCTTATAAGAAATGAATGATCTCAGAGGAAATGGATAAAGAAATGAATAAGAAAACACTACAAACTACCAATACATACCAATTTGGTAGGTAAAAAGTTTAATAGTTTTATATTTATATTAAAATTAAAGAAACATAAGTATCAAGCCATGTTTTTTTCCACTGGTGAGTTACATCAAACATTGGCAAATGGATTACACACCTTCTAGTATCTTCTAAAAGGCACAGCCAAAAGGCGTGTATGTCTTACTCAA
>NW_004524696.1:6489186-6535587 GCF_000260255.1 Octodon degus | reverse complement strand
TATTTATTTATTTATTTTTCATTTTAGTACGGGGCCTACAATACAGTGTCTACAGGGTCACACTGCATAGATCTGACTTATAGTGATCCAGCCTCCCAAGTGCTTGGATTACAGGCCTGCGCCACCACACCCAGTCTCAATCACTGTCTCAGCGCACCCCAGGGACAGGACCGGCACAGCAGGCCCAGAGATTGAACTCCTGGCCCCTGTATCTGCCTAAGCAGTGCTTTAATTCGCTGAGCTATGTGGCCAGCACCAAAGCTATTTTTAAAAGTCAGAAAATGATACAAAAAGGTAATGGAACAAAGTACACACATCAATGATAAGCCCAAGAAAAGATGTTTAGTGCTGTATTTTATGGGTTAAGTAATAACCCCAGTAATGCTGTATTTGCATTAGAAGGCTAAAATCCTAAAGATAAAACCAATAATTAGAGTATAAAACAGAAGAAACTCCTGTTTCTGGTAGGAAAATGGTGTTATCGGCTGGACAAAACCCTTTTGTGATTCTGTTACTGAAGCAAACAGTCTTACCATGTGAAGCTGTAGCTGGGCTTCTTTGTATTTTTCTGAGTGATTTGAAAAGGCTACATCTGTGACAAAACAGAAAGGTGAGTAGGGTCGCAGTATTCAAAATAACCCAAACTGGTAACAATTATGATTCCCTTCCAGGCCTTAATAAACAATCAGAAAAGCTTAATTCCACCAATAGGAGAACACAAAGTAGCGTATGTGAATATTCTAACTTCAGTGAGATGAACCCTACTCTCGCCAATTCATTAATTATGAGATAAATATAATGACTCCTTTTCAAGGAGCACAGGGTGGGGAGACAGAAGACAGTCACCTCACCCTGACAATTGTTCCTGGATAAGTGTGCAGGAAGGTCGGTGTTGGCAGTGCTGACAGCGTGCATCTTCACTGTGATGTAGTGAGTGTGATCTGTCACAGTTCTGGCCTTCTTCCCCCAAGCCATGACTCTAGCTAAATCCTGAGGAAAGCATCAGACTAGTGAAATGGGACATTCCATCAAATACCTGACTGACAGTTCTCAAAGATGTCAAACTAATCCAAAATGGGAAGATTGAGAAATAGTCACAGTCAGGAGAAACTTTAACATGGTGACTAGACTAAAAGCAACGTCAGACCCTAAAGGGTTCAGAAACCAAAAAGGAAGATTAGGTAAAAATTAAGGCACTCTAAAAAATCAGGAGCTTCAGCTACTAATAATGTTTCTACTTTGCTTACTTCATGGTAACAAAACACTACTTGATGCAAGATATAAATAGTGGGAAATTGTGAGAATTATGAATCTGTACACTATCTTCACAGATTTCTGGAAACCTAAACCTAGGCCTAATTATTTAAAATAGCTTTTAAGAGGGAAGGTAAAATGGTTTTTAAAATTGAAAAATGATGAGGTTTGATTTCTGTTTCTCTTAATCCTATACATCTTCATCCTATAAGCTCTGTTAAAATTTTCCCTTAATAAGGAAAATTTCCAAGTTCTTCTTATGAAATGAGTACAATTTAAGTTCCAGAAAGGCAGTGATTGCATAGCTTTACTTGCACAAAAGCCCTTTACCAAATTCATAATTATCAATGCTAAAAGAACTTACTTGCAATATTGGCAGCGCTTCTGTTTGAGGGGCCTGGCCGGGTTCATTCCAGACTGCAGTGTTCCGGTCTCTACAGTAGCATGAGGGTGTTTTTCTGTCCTGGTCCTGCTTACCCTCCACTACCTCTGCCTCTCTTTGTACCTAAAGTAGCTGCTCCATCTAGCTTCAGGAAATTTCTCATGCATGGGTAGAGCAACCCTCTCTGCTAAGGACTTGTGAGGATGAGCGTGCCGCTTTCTGAGCCCTGTCTACTCTATGTGTAATATATACTACATACTACAAGCCCTGGGGCCACCCCAAGCTGTGTTTTCCTGCTCAGCTCAGAGAATCACTGCACTGAACTTTGGCTTCTAGTCACCTGGGCTGTGACCAGGAAGCTATTTTCTACCACAGCCATGTGTCCATAGGCTTTCCTTGTCATTTTTATTTCCTGTCCTCTAATGTCCGTAGTCTAACTCCTGGACTCTGATACACCATTTATGGTAGCTGCAGGGAGGGCTGATTCTACATGAGCAACTCTAAAGCCTGAGAATGACAACTGTGGTCAAGACAAACAAGGAGACACAGAGATAATCCTTAAAATATGATGGTGAGGAATGAGGTTTGTAGGTAAGAAAAACCATGAGAGCTTGCTATCAGCAGAACTGTGCTGAGGAAACCCTATAGGCAGTTTCATGACTCCATGTGGAAAGGATGGTCAGAGGAGGTTATCACTGCAAGGACCTGGGATTTCCAGGAAACACGCAGACACTGCTTCAAAACACTTCTGTTTTTGAGTATAATTATATTGTGGTTATGTCATGAATATTAAAATAAAAGAATTAAACATCACGCACATACATTTGCCACCATTAAGGTAGTAAATAGTTATGCTAGGAGTTTTATGAGAAGCTTTTAACAACATGTAAGGTTAAAATAAAGACCTGAGCTGTTGTGAAATTGTTGACTAGGATATTCTGCCAAAGCAGGCGATTAAGGGATCAGAACTGGGGACAAGGAAAAGCCCTAATGGGTGTGTGTCTGGACAGATTAACCTTCTTCAGCCTGCAAGATACCCTGACTGGCACACATGCTGAATTTAGAGACCAGTAGATCTTCTTCCTCCATCACCCCTGGCAGCGGGGGGTGGGGGGAGGGAGCAATAGAGGAAATGGTTTCACTGTGGCTTATGTGAGAAATGGAATTAAAGATGCTGCAATGAAAAGTAAGACATTTTCTTATATCAGAAACTAGGACCCAAGTCGGAGGAACAGAGAGACATAGGTCAAAGGGCACTCACTTTTAGTTATGAGATGAGCAGGTCTGGGATGCCTGCGCAACCTGGGGACTGAAGTTAGTTGGATGGAATTGTACACTAAGGTTTGGTGAGAACAGATTTCAAATATCTCTACAGCAAACAATTAAAATAACTCTATGAAGTAACATGTGTTAGCTTGACTTTAGCAAATATTGTGCAACATATGCTTATATTAAAAATCATATTATACACTCTTAATTATATATTTTTTAATAATTTTTTAAAATATATACAGTAAGAAAGCTGTAAAAATAAGTTTGTTTGGTACCACTATATTCAAAATTTATTTTATTTTACTTTATTTTTATTTTATATTTGCAGTACTGGAGATTGAACTCAGGGCCTTGCACTTGCCAGGCAAGTGCTTATTCTACTGAGCTATCTCGCTGGCCCCATTCATTCAGAATTTATACTGGCTTCAAATTTTATTTTCTTTATCACTTAGTTACCACATTTTTTACAAATTTATTTTAAAGTAATAAAACTATATGTAACCATTAGTCAGGTGGGGATTCACTGATTCAGAAAACACCTTTGATTCCTCTCTTTATGTTTAATAGCAAGCTTAATCACAGATAAGGAGGTGCCATGAGCTTGTGTTATTTTGTGCTACTTTGGAAGAACGATAGCTCTGGAGCTAAGCTGTTAGATTTCCAGATACCTGGCAGTTAGCTTAATCAGAGCTACCTATCTCTTCCACACACCCTAGGCATCCTAGGTCATCGGGTCCTTTGCAGTTAGGTGTGAGGCAGTGTTAATTAGTGTGTATTAGAATCGCAATCAGATTCACTTTGCTCCTCTAGTTCTGCCTGAACCTCACTGAGGAGAGAACCAGATGCTGTGGCCCGTCCTATTGTCTTTCTCACAGCAGTCATGGGTGCAGTTCAGGTGATTGGTTCATGAGAAAATCATTAAAAATGGATAGGTTGGAATTTATCCAACACTAGTCATCAATAGTCAGTGCCAGGACCTTAGAAGGATAGGACATGGAGTGGGGGAGGTTCTCTTTTTATGGATGGGCAAGAAAAAACGATCAATTGTGCCATCTCATTGGAAAGTAACACTTCATGCAAATAAGGAGAGGGGATCTGAGCAAAAGAGAGCATCAGTGAGAGTGACGTAGGTGCATGGTTTATCGACTGCATCGCGCACACCAGCGTGCAGCCCACACGTCGCACAGGTGAAGTGGGCGCATGAGGACCATCGGAGCTGTGAATTTTCCCAGTGAGTTACAGTTACCGAACCATGCCGCATAATGTGAGGCAGATTCATAGCTGAAGAATTCTTGAAGGAATGCCTACAATTACACCTGTGCCTCATTAGCTAAATTGATATTTGTCACATTGGAGGGAGAGCAAAATAGACTTCAGAGCTCTTCTATTAGAATCCAGAAAAAGCACGAAAATACTTGTCAGACTGGGAAAAATATCTAAAATTCTCCCATGTAGTATAAAACAGAAGAACAAAGACTCAGAGCTATCGGAGCCCAGGAGCCTCTGAATCACAAACAATTGCATTTTGTTAATAAGTCACAGGCGGGCACTCACGAGCAGGGAGCTCAAGCGACTGCGAACGGCGGCGCATGCAGCGTGCGGAAGTCCCGGGCGATACCTGGGATGCTGTTCTCCTCCAAGGCGTTCTGCCGGGTGTGCAGGTTTGTTCACTCTGTGGTTGTGAAGACAAAAGCCACTCTCCTCTTTACATCTGAAGGTCTAGTGGAAGACGTGTGTGGGCCTGACAAGCGCCATGGAAAGGTAGCCTGGTTGGGGCCTGAAAGGCATCGCCAAGCGTCACTTGTGAGCCCTGGGGGCTCCTAAGTCTAACTTTTAGCTTTTCAGGCAAATTTCATACATGGAGGAATAAAAAGTCAGGAAAGCTACCTCTAAGGACTCTGGGATAGCTCAAAACTTTAAGGCAATCCATATCTCGGAAAGAAATATCTAGGTCACTACTACTTTTATTCAAATACAGTATTGTACCACTGCTTAAGCACATATCTGTTAAATATCGGGTTGTTTTTGTTGTTGTTGTTGTTGTTGTTTTTATTTTTTTATTTTTTATTTTTTATTTTTTTTTTGGTTTTTTGGATTTTTTTTTCTGTATGAACTGGCCACATACACTGAGCTGTCACTTAGTTGGTGGAATAATATACCAGCAGTCCTTTCAAAATAAGTCACATGATTTAGAAAAAATAAAATTGTTCTCCAAGGCAAAAGTGAATCTGGGTCAAATGATGCCCGCCTCTGCGCAGCTGTTGATCTGGCCGTGCTAACCTAGACGGTGGGGCTAGCTGCTCTGAGCCTCAACAAGAGAAGATAGTTAGGGGATCCTAGGCTGTGATGTGGGGTGCCAAGAAGCTTTGTGGGAGTGAGAAATGATGAGACAGGGGTGTGGGGCAAGGACCTAGCCTTGCAGGTTGTCTGAGGTTTCTCTCCAATCATCTGGGCGGAGACTTTGGGACCCAGCAGGAGCTGATGGCCACTACCTTAGAAGGCTAAGAAGCCCACGCTGTGGGAGCCTCTGCTCTGGCGAGCGCCACTGCCTGGGGGCTATGCCTCTGTGTTGCAGGGGCTCTCTCTGTGTGTGCCTGGGGCGACACTTCTGATCCTCAGGATTTCTAGCCTGGCCTGCTGCAGTCTGAAACAGATAATCTAGCCACCAAATACCTTTGTATCCAAGAAAATTAAGGTAATAGTTAATCTAAAATATATATTTATGTTTAAAATATATAAATTTATGATTGCTGTAAAGAAAATTCACTGGGAATCAGTACAGATAGAAATAGGGCCCTCTGTAAATTCTGTATGGGGATTAGTGTTCGCTGATGTATTATGAATATGACATATATAGATTCAGATATTCTTGGTGGGTTGTCACAAACACCAGGCCCCGTGATAGTCTGGAGCTCTGAGAAGTAGCACGTGTGCATGCTAGTGCCTCTGGCCTTGGGCCCTGCTCTAGGAAGAGCAAGAGACCTTTGGGAAGGAAAGCTGGTAATGAACATCAAGGACACAGTGTGAATAAATTTGTTTTAACTAATAAAATAATTGTTTATGAACACACTCCTGCTCCCCAAAGCCAGCAGGGCACAGCCCTTTCTTTCTTGACCTCTGGAAGAGGAAATTACCACCAACCTCCTCACCAGAAGCACGGGCTCCTGGGCTGTGTGGGCAACAGCTGCACTCCTGGGCCCTGGGGCAAGGCCGCCCCGTGGGTAGGCTGCATCCCCACCTCTGTGGCAGCTAGCTAGCCTCTCTCCCTTCCTCACATTGTAATGTAGATTGACCACCCCACGGTCAGGTGGTTAATCACTCTATAAACCTATCTGGACATGAGTCCAAGGAGGCTGTTATGGCTTGCTCTGTTAAATTGTTGTAAAGATTGTTGCTAGATTATCTGTTTCATATTTAACAGATATGTGCTTAAGCAGTGGTACAATACTGTATTTGAATAAAAGTAATAGTGACCTAGATATTTCTTTCTGAGATGTGGATTGCCTTAAATTTTTGAGCTATCCTAGAGTCCTTAGAGGTAGCTTTCCTGACTTTAATCCTTCATGTATGAAATTTTCCTGACAAGCTAACAGTTAAATTTAGGAGCACCCAGAGCTGACAAATGATGCTTGGTGATGCCTCATGCAGTGACGGGGTAGCTTCTAGAATTTGTGATTTATTATCGCAGGGGTGAGTGCTATACCTGACCCTGGGGTTGCTGATATACATTACAATGTAAGGAGGGGAGAGAGGCTAGCTAGCCGCCAGAGCTGCTGCTTCTCTCTTTGTTCTGTGCTCTTTGCTGCCTGGCTGCTTTCTGTCATGTGCTCCTCTGCCTTTGAGCCAGCCAAGTGTGGACTGAAGCCTCCACTAACTGTGAGTTAAATAAACCTTTTCTTCCTTAATTTTGTTCCAGCAATGAGAGAAGAGTAACTAAGACAGAGGCATGGATGAGATAATGTGGAGTCATGGTGAAAACTGGAAGAAAACTGATATTTGGCGACCTCTTGAAATGACCCTAGGTGACAACAGACATTGAGTAGTAGACATTTATGGGATATAGATGAACTGAAAAAGCTCTAAGACAGGCCCTTGACATTTAGTTTTCTCTGTATAATTTCATTCAGTCTCTCTCTCTCTCTCTCTCTCTCTCTCTCTCTCTCTCTCTCCCTCTCTCTCTGTCTCTGTATACTGGCTATTGATTGCACCCAGAACATTACATTGAGCTACATCTCCATCCATTTTCATATTAATTGTTTTACATTTGAGACAGGATTTTTCAAAGTACCTAAGTTGCCCAGGCTGGATTTTAACTTGCCATCCTCTTTTCTCAGCTTGTCAGAGTATACAGGACCATGCCACCAGATTTCACTTAATTTAATCTTTATAAAAACCCTATGTTGTTGAGGCCACTGTTCATTCCATTGCTGTTCACTGATGTGTACTCTCACATTCTCATCCTAACGAGACAGTGCATTCCTAATGTATTCCTCCTTGTCACGCTAAAAGTGGACATATGACCAGCCATGACCAAAGTGTGAGCATATATACTAAATCCTGATAATGTCATTTGGGGAAGGGACATGTCATTAGATCAGCACCTGGAGATATGAAATGAGGCAGGAACCAGTAACAGTTTCTGTTTAGTTAGGTTCCTTGGGGCCAATCTTAGTATATTTATGTGCTGGAAACATATATCATATAATATATAATATTATGTATCTGCTGAATTCCTGGCATCTAGAAAGGGAAACCAAAGAAAATGATGCCTGAAATGACTAGCTCAGGCAGGGATGGAACCATAAGGGCCGACAGCACTGTTGGCATGCTGCCCCATGTTTCTGGGTGGTGCATCCTGGAAGTTAATAACTTTCGTAAAGCCTTTATCTGGCTTGGACCCTGCAACTCTTTATTGATTTCTACTTTGTTCTTAAACTGAAATATATGCTCTGTTTCCACTGAACAAGAGGTGTGTCTCACACCGTGCTCTCTGCCTTTGTTATTTTCCTGCTCAGCCCAAAATTAAAAGGAAAGGAGTTTCCTGGCCAAAAACTTATAGCCAATATGCAAACGAAGTGATCTGGAGCTGTTGGACCCCAGGTCCTCTTTCTGGCATTTCTGTGTGCACAGAAAACGTCAGCTGAGCTTCTGGTGCTGGCACCTTCACTAGAGGCCTGCTCTGGGAAGGAAGGCCCTACTGGAAAATAGGCGGTACAAGCAGAAAGCATCTTCCCTCCTGTCTGGCAAAGCACTAAGACGCTGGGCCTGTGGGCCCCCAGCCTGCATCCATGCTTTCGCATGCCCTGCACACGTGCGTTCTGTGGGTGTTTCCAAGAGCTGGCTGAATTCCACCATGGAGAGCCACATGGGTGTGCCTCTCACGTGTCTCCAAAGACAGAGACCCACTCTTCCTGGCTGCAGCTCAGATATGCTACTGACAGCCAGGCTCCATCTCATAGACTAATGGGTTAAAATTGACATCTTTTTAGTATTTTAGGTTTATTTTCTCTATCAGTGTGACTTTCATGCTCAGAGTGCTCTTGCTACAATATTCTTTTAAGAGTACACTTGTCAGGGTCCATTTGCGACCAGCTACCTTGATGGTGACATCAGCCGTGCCTGTGGTTTACCTTTTGACCTTACAGAGACAGCAGATGGGTCCAGTAATAAATCCCTATTATTAGTGAAGGAGCCAATAGCTCAGAAAGGCAGAAATAAAAGTCGGACAGCTTTGCACTGTGATTCTCGTTATCTACTCTGACATGGCGTTGTGAGCCCTGTCAGGGAGGGAGAAGTGGCTCGGGACTGTCATTACCCTTCGCCCACCTGCCTCCTGTCCTCCTTTCTTCTAGCTCCAGCTTCTCTTCTCTCTTTCCTTCCTTTTCTTTCCCATGTTGCTTTTTCCCCCTTCCAACTTTCCTCTGCTTACCCTTCATTTCTTCCTTCCACATCTGACAAAGGATGACATTCTCTTTGTGTTTCACAAATTCACATCAAGCTGACAGTCACAGCACATTGCCATGTGTGCTCTCATCTGGTCACGTGCCACAATCTCCATGTTTCACATCTACTAGCAACCCTAGTAATTTATGGATTGAAGAAATACATTCTTGGTATGTCTCATGCCTTTTAAGAAATGTAAGAATTTCATTATTTCTTGTTTCTGTTTTTGTTTTTTTAAATCTTTTTACATGAAGCACTCACAAAATAACTTCCAGGCCTGGACGCCAACCATGGGTTTCAGTCAAGCGACCAGTGCCATCTAAGCTGTGGGGAAAAGGTTCCTGTCCTTAATTCACAGCTAAGCAGTGGCTCAGCAAAGAAGGCTTAGCTAGCAGACAGGATGAGTATCTTAAAAATTTTTAGTTGTTCATGTTATATACTACTAGCAAAAACATATGTTAGGGTTATAACTCATTCATACATAAAAATTGACATTTTATAATAAGATAAAATTGGAACAAATCTCTCTGAAAATCCTTTTTATAAATGAACCTTAGGTGATAATACATCAAGAGATATTATTGAGATTGATGGGTCACATTAATATCCAAAGAGGATTTATCCCAAGTTGGCCAGACCTAGTAGAAATCTCCAGCCTGTGTTCTTTCACAACTTGTGAGTATGGATTACTGAGCATATCTTCAAAGATTTTGAAAATAACAGAGATAAGTATTATTTTTGCAAGTTTTCTTTACTTTTGAGTTCCCTCCTAAGCTAACAGTTTGGACACTTCTCTTTTAACCCCATGGCTTCTATAAGAGAATAACAGCTCACTCGGTTGGCATCCGGGCCTTCAGAGGCACAGTGCAGGCCTGCAGGTGGGCACACATGGCAAGAGCGCGGTGGAGTCCACAGCCGAGCAGCAGGCTTGTGCATGACTATACGGAAGTGATCGGAGGTAACACTCGGGAAAGAGCATGCAAACTAGACTCATCAAGTGCCACCTTGTCAAAATCTGGGTTTTTTTTTCCCCCATAAAGTTAATGTCTACAAAAAATAGTAATATGTAAAACAGCATCTTAATGCCACAAATTGTCCTGTCATTTTTTAGGAACTGTTTTTTCATTGCGTTGTTTTTTTCAACATCTTTCTTGATGTTGAAACTTAGCAAGTGAATTATATTGTTTCATTAATTATCATAGCAAGTAGTCTGGTTATAAGATTTTATGTGAATATGAATTTAATAAATAAGTAGATGGATTGAGCCAAAGTGTAATCTGATAGTTATGCTTCATAAATAAAAACAGAAAGAGAAACTGTCACTTAGACATGGAAGGAGTGGTCCAGAGGAAAAATATTCAACCTCAAACGTTGGTATTTATTAATATATGTATGATAGACATTCTGAAATTGTAAATCTGTGCAATGCAAAATCATTAGTTTTACTTTTTCAGCCTAGAATTGCATAAATCATTTTCATTCTGTGTGAAAATCAGATGCTTATTAGCTCGAAGTAAAATGTGTGTGAAGGTATGCATAAAATTGTGCACACCTGTGCACATGCTAGTGTGTATGGCTTCTCTGTGCATATGCCTGTATGCAGTATGCATGTGTTTAGATTATACTGGTGAGTATGTTTAAGCCCATAAGTGTGTGCCAGTGCATGTTTGCATGCTCATTTAAATCTGTGCGGGGTTTTTTTGTGTGTAAATACCCACAATTTTTTTTTAACATATCAGGTGATTTTTTTTTTCCTATCCTCTTTGCAGAAACAAAACCAGTGAAGACCCCAGGGCTAATGCACTAATTATCAGTGACTGCACACACCTTACCGAAACATCTCTTCTGTAACCCCTGGAAAAATTCTGACATATTATAAACTGTTTGAATTAGCGTAAATCAGTAAACAGCAAATCAGTGCCAGTCCAATAATGGAAGAATACGATGCATACTAAGTGAGTTGGTTTGACAAAGCCAAAGTTAACCACAGTGCATGTCAATTTAATTCAACCCATAGTATTTATGAGTTTCCAGAATGTGGAATGTGTAGATGTTCCAGGGATCCCAGAGAAATCAGACATACACGTGATTCCTCATGCAGTTCATGCAGGTATATGTGGGTGTGCACACGAATGAGTGTGCAGGTGAAGGTGGTACAGCAGAAATGTTCAGGGAGGCACTGAGAGAGAGAGAGCTACCATCAGGGCACACAGAGCCACTGTGCTTGTTCATTCTTAAATACAGCAATTCTAAGTGTTTAAGAAGAATAGTTATAACTAAAGCACACATATGGCCAAGCTATAATTCTCTACAATAAACATCCTCTGTAGTCTACACAATTGGGAGAATTAAGAAATAATTATCTCTTAATATTTATAAAATATTCATATTTCTCTTTGAAAACATTTCCTATAACTTTTAATCCCTCCCCAGTGCTTAAATTTTCTTGTGCTGATAACAAAGCCTTCTAACTGAATAATGATCATTTTTTATTCCATCAGGGCTTTACATGTATTTCAAATTTATTTTACTATTTTTGACATATGTAATTTGGTTTAAATATATCCTGAAGGATTTGACTATGCAATAAATTACAGCTTTTTCTAATCGTATTCATCAAGTTTATTTGTAATTAAGTTGCCACAAACTAAACTATAATAGATGCTCAATCAGCTGCATAGTACTTTTAATTTCTTTAGACAAAACATGAGAGAGGGAAGAAGTAGTCTTTAACTTTCAGGTAAGTTTAGAAGTGGACTAATTATATGTCTTTTTTTCTAGATACTGAATTCTCACTATGACAGAAAAAAGTCCTTATTTCTTTGTTTTTTTCTATCAAGCTAAACACAATGGTGGATGCCAAGGAGAAGTTCAGGACAGTGTTTCTAAATAAATAAATAAATATCTTATGTGATAAATGAATCTGATAATTATGTGTCCAATCAATCCTAGGTTACTTTGTTAAAGAGTTTTACTATTTATGAAGTCAAGGCTCTCCTGGTATGAGGGCCAGCCAAATAGCTCAGCGGATTAAAGTGCCTGCTTAGGCAGACACAGGAGCCAGGAGTTCAATCCCCAGTCCTGCCGTGCTGGCCATGCCCCTGGGGTGTGCTGAGATGGTAATTGAGACTGGGCATGGTGGCGGGAGCCTGTAATCCTAGCACTTGGGAGACTGTAAACAGGAGGGCCACTATGAGTCCGATCTATACATTGGGACCCTGTAGATCCTGTACTAAATACAAAAAAGAAGAAAAAAAGACTCTCCTGGTGTGAAAGGTTAAGGAAAATAAGGCATCCGGTGGAGGAAGATGCTGAGGCTGCTGGCATTCACAGGACCTGTGCCTGTGGGTAGACTTAGGGTACTTAAGAGATGAGGGTCATGGACATATGGTGTAATCATGGTATATTTAAGCTTTTCTTTATCTGCTTAAGAATTCATTTTTCCTCTAATTTGGTTTATTGTTAGTACTCAGATTTGAATCTGTTCATCTTTCCTGAGAGGAAATGCACACGTGTTTAATATTCATGTAATTTATGATTTTTGGCATTTTAAAATAAAGTACGGGGTGTCACAAGCTCTCTGCAGTTTGTCCAGCTCTGTGCTGGGACCAGCCTGGCCTATGTGGGCGAGCCTGGCTTACAACAAGCACAGGAATCCTAAGAGGAAGACAATGGGGGGGCAAAATGGCCTGCGATGCAGATCCTTGTGTTGCCATGTCGGTGTCTGTGCAGTGCCCCCTGTTTCCTAAAGCTAGGTCTTATTACCAGGCTCAACAAGTCCCTTTCCTTCAGAGTGGATTGAAGGAAGTGACAGGAGTGCCATGCAGCAAGGTCGCAAGCCCCTGCGTCATACTGCTGCTGCTTTTGTGTTAGCAGGCTCTAACAGGAGAGAGGACTCTAACTCTGCATAGTGACAGACCTGTCTGGAGGTGGAGACAGGCCCAGAAGCCTTGACTTTTAGGCACCATACCATCTCAGAAAGCAGAGACCCTGCCCACAGTGAGTTTCACACCTTTGCAAAGCTGTCCAATATAGTGGAGAAGTAGAGGAGGTCTGGATCCAATGGGTAAGAGGAAGCTCTAAGCAAGACAGCTAGCTGGTGGTCACACACAGAAAACAAGCTTGTCTGTGAATTTCTCTTTTAACAGGAAACACCACAGGGGTGTGTGCCCTGATGAGGTGGGAGCTATGACTTCTTTTGGGTTGATCTGTATGAAATTTCTGTGGTCCTCATGAAATGTTAACCATTGCTAACCTGGAAAAAGAGCTATTTCACATGCTCCAAACCAGTAAGCTTATAAATGTACACTCGAGGGCTGGAAATGTCATATGGTATGTGCTCAGCATGCATGAATCCTTGGGCTCAATAACAGATCCAAAAGAAAACAAACATCAAACTTAAAAAATGTTTAAAAACAGACATCTCTACTCTCCAGTTGCCCAAAGTTGAGAGAAAAACAGTGGTGAACACTGTGTTCATAACACTGATGAGGGTATCCTGAGCTTTGCAGATATGAAGGGATCCAGGACAAATGTTCATGAGCCACATGTGTGACAGGAGGGAGAAAGAGTGATCGACAGACCTCTCAAGGTGCAGTAGGTGGGACATGCAGCTGTAGTTAGACAATGGCTAGGAACGTGACTGAGACTGAACCAGTCAGATGCTGACAACAGTCCTTGGAATATGGGGAGGTAGGATAATTCAGGAAGAGCAGAGGGTCCCAAGGAGGGAAGGCTGGGAACATGGCAGTCCAGAAGCAGGCAAAGGAAGCATCCCAGAAAGGCCTGGGTGGACTGCAGGCATGTGTCCATGTTGTGTAGGGTTGAGCTTCTGGAACTCTGGAATCCTGACCTCTGTGGCTGACTCTGAATCTCTGACTTATTGGGTGTCAACATCTGGCCCATGTTGCAGAGGTCTCCTAAGTATTTTTGAGTCAGAACTGTGAAGATGATGGAGCTTCTACCATCAGATGTGAACAGTTTAATGCCACCTTCCTTCAGATTCCTAGTTCCCTGCATCTGGAGTGTGGGACAGGCCCACACCACTTCCACTTTGCCATCATTGGCACAGTTGCAGAGGCCTTCTCTCAGATGCTACACAAGAGCTCAAAGGATTCTCCTAAGCTAGACATCCCCAGTCTCCTCACCAGGTCTGCTGCCCTGCATGGAAATAGCTTTCTATGCTACTGCCCACAAGATGCAATAAGTTCAAGTCCAGGGGCTGTGTCTTCCATGGTTTTGTGTCCAGACCCAGCGATGATGGAAACAACAATGGTTCACTCTTATCTTTTCTCTCTATATTCTCAGGATTGATCAAAGTGCTTCACTTATATTAACTCACTTAATCAATACCTGATTAATTTCACCACTTGATAAATGCAGTACCTGAAGGCTAGAGGACATTCAGGAAATGTTTATTGAATGAGTGATTATACAAAATAATGAGATCCAGTAAAGGTTTTTAGAATTTAAATGGTGTTAACCATTGTTTTCACATGAACAAAATACCTTGCCCCATAGATAGCTTCTCATTTAATAACACATATGTAACAATGAAATCCCACTCATGAGAGACCAGCACATAGCAGGAAGACCAATAGACATTGGAATCACCCTCCAGCAGGAGTGGTTAGAGTGTATATGCACAACCGATGTGTAAAGAGTGCAAGTGCATAGAATCTGCAGAGTGGGGGTGAGAGAAGGGCATCCCCCAGAGAAAACTAACAGACAAAGCATGATGGGTTGATGAATTCTAGAAACCCAAGCTGTTACTAGAACTGGATGGAAACTGACATTTGGAACTATGTTCCAACCCCAGGGGTCAGCTTCTCTATGAAAGGTTTGGAGAGGGTTAAAGAAAAAAACACAAAAATTTAGTAATTAACTGAAGAGAAGCTGGTAGGTCATTGCCTTGCGATGGGCAAAGACTAAGAACTCTTCAGCTGATTCACTTATAGTTTTTCTAATGAGAAGAACATCTCAGGGTGGGGGCAGGGATGGGAAAGCATACTTTTCCTGGAACAGCCTGAAAGTAGTAGTGGAGTGTGCAAGTTTAACCTCATAATTAAAAGAAGTTTCGATCCTTTCCCAGGGGGTAGTAGAGTCCTCCCTGCACTGCCTTTCAGCAGTTCTCGTCCTGTCCCATGGGCACCTGAGGAAGCAAGGGATTGGGAGGAGGGCATGCTTTGACATTCCAAACCAGCCCACAGGGCAAGGCAAGGATGGCCTCAGACATCCTCTAGACCTAATTTATAATTTGTGATCCCAAATGCCCATGCAGAAAAGTCTGATAAAGGTCAGAGAAGGAAGGGAGGTACATTCCATAGAAAAGGCCATAAGAGAAGAACTAAACAACTATCCCACAAATTAAGACTATTACAGATATTTTAAAGAAAGTAGCCTTTATTTGTACCTTAATCCTTAACAATGTTTTCACTGAAATTGTATAAATATATTTAACATTTAAGGTTTTTTACAAAATCATATTTTACATATAATTTTTATACACTTTGCTGAGGTTAGCTAAAATGACATTAGGAATCAAATATCAAGCATTAGGAGTGAGTGTAATTGGGGAATTCCTCAATTATTTTCTGGGCAGAACATCTCACTTGCTGATGAGTTATTGACTGCTTGAGTTTGTTTTCATTTTTACCATCTATGTTTTTTTTTTTTTTTTATAAATTCCACCTCTCTTAGAAAGCCTTACTGATTGCATGGAACAAAAAGTAAATATAATAGAAATATCTAAGAGAATTATCTCTGCTCATACACGAAGCAGCTTATTAGAAAATAGGCATGGATTTCACAAACAGAAATGAGTAGGAAGATCAGCCCACTGTGTGCAAGGATTGCTCACACTAACAGTACCTGAAAATCTGCTCCCTGTGGAGGAACAAAGGAAAGCTGACAATTATCTCATCAGGTAGGTACTGAGAGCAAGTTTCTTTGGGTCCAGGGAAGCAATGGCTGCAGTCTTACCTCAAGTATTTGTCTGACTCCTCTGAGCTCTGGGAAAAGCAGTCACTTCCAGCAAGAATGGGCTGCCATCCTGGGAAGTCTCACAGACTCAAGGAGGCTAGGAGGAGTCCAGAATGGCACACCCACTCCCCTCCTGGCCTAGATCACATTTCCTCATATCTACATTTTCCTAAGTGGTTTCAGTATTGACTGATTGATTTTAAACTCATTTTATGGAAATCTTGTGCTTTAATTAGAAGGCTTTCCAAGGACCTGATCGTCATGCTTTTCATTAGTAACAAGTGCTGCATGGCCATAGAAGAGGCTGTTGGAGGTCCTAAAAGCCAGTTTCATACACAGTCGATCAAAAGCCAGAGACAGCCCATCCGAGAGCTGGTCTGCACGCATGGCCACCTCATCAATTAGGAGTGAATGGCCAAGAAAAGATGTATTCTTAGCATCTGAGTAAATAATGGAGATGGGTAAATGAAATTTGCTAAATCAAGATGAAATACATCTCCGAGTCTCTGTCAGCCTTGCTCTTGATTGGAGAGTAGAAATAAAATTGATCAACTGGTTTCCACTCAGAAGGGAAGGCTGCACTGGAGGCCACTTGTGCTCTAGTTAATGGCATGCTGTAAATGACCAGACAGGGAAGGGGTTATCTGGAGCTCATCGCTTGGAGTTGTTTCTGGTTGCTGATTCTCTCTCTTGACAATGTGCTAAAAGCTAGCATGGACTGACTTTCCTCAGAAATCTCAAAAACACTCTTGGATAAGTTCAGACTGAAAATTCTACCCCATAACCCACACTTAAGTGTTGCGTACAATCTGTGCATAGTGGCAGATACTTGGGCATCTTGAGAGGGAAGCAGAAAACTCGTGGTGGCCCTGATGTCAAAGGCACAGCACAGAAGACAGTCACAGAGCAGTTTCTGTTAGCACAGGTGACTCCAAGGACTAGTTTCACATACATTTTCAGTTTTACTGATAATACAACACTTTTTCTGTATTTATAATAAGAACCCTCTAAATTGAATTCATTTGATAGCAAGAAATAGAAAATCAAGAGTAATCTTGTGAGCAGGCTTAAAAGAGATTTACCCAGTGCTTCTTCATCCCAGGACATGTGGAGGTTTGGGCAGCTCCCTGAGTCACCCGGGATTCCAGGCTTCTGAAAATGTACAGAGCACAATGTGGCTTGGGTCTTAGTTGTTCTCATTATAAGATGACACTAGATACCGGGATCCTCTCAGCAAAGATCTAAATGTCACCTTGGAGAAAGAGAAGGTGTCCCTTAGCCCTGCTTGTACAAATTTCTGGGGTTCCTACCAGGTCTTTATCCTCACTCAGATTTCTATGGTGTGTCTCAAAGACTTTGGCCACCCTAATGAATAAATCAGTGGTCAGTCATCCTTGAAAACACATTCTAAGCATTGTGTCACCAGCCAGGAGTGGATTTCATGAGCAGGTCAGACCAGCTTGCAGAATGATGGAAGCATCAAGTGTTAAAGAGCTTTCACTCTATGCTTGAAAGCATACAAAATGTTCCTAAGAATGTTCTAGAAGTGTAATAGATTGTTCAGTTGCTAACAACCTTGGTGAGACAAGGTGAGGATGTATCAATGGCATCAGGTCATAGGGGGACAAGTCTCTCACAGTGTCACTGGGTCCTGGAATATCTTCTCAATGCTAGTGCTGCTTTGGAAAAGGTAGAGGATAAAGCAGTGGAGATACCTGGCCCTGTATCCTTGCCTAAAACCTGAGAGTGTCACCCTGTCTGTTCTCCTGGGAAAGGCTTTTTTGGTGGGAGGTGACATGGTCAAAATGGAACCAGCTCATGATTAGCTCAGACATTGTCTCTTGCTTGGAAAGTAAAAAAATGTACTTGTTTTCAACTCCAGTGGCTTGGAGAAGAGGACAAGCACACACTCCAAGAAGACTGGTCCTACTGGTAGCTGGCCAATGGCAGATGCAGAACTCGGTCTTTATTGACAAGCTTGGTAACAGAAAGAGGTAGCTAGGCACAGTGGGATGAATAAGAGGGCAGCCATGGCAGCAGATCCATGTGCTGGAGAGCCCCCATGGTGGATACAGAAGGAAAGTTTGAGGGACAGCACCTGAGTGCTGTCTTAGCCCAACCTCTGCCCCTGGGAGGAGCTTTAGCTTTTCTGACTGACAAGCCAGTAAGAAAAGCTAAGGAAAACTCTTCCTTGTACGTCACTAGGGACACATTTTTAACACGGTTACCTGACTCAGAAGTTGTCTGTGTGAACAACCCAGAAAAGAAGAAATGTCCATCTCTCTGTCTGAGAGCTGAGGATCAAGTCTGAACAGATAGATCATAGGCAGGACCATGGATGAGTTCCTCATTTCCCAAAATGCATGCTTGGAGTAGGGCAAGAATAAATGAACAGAGTTCATGTCTAACCATGAAATAATCACAGACAAAATGATAGCGTGCTGAGCATAGAGGATGGATTGATATGGCACAAGTCATGGGTGTTTAACAACAATCAGAAGGCTGGAAGGAGCCAGAATAAAGCTAGTCCTTCCCTTACTCCTGCTTAAGGGTTCTAGGATTTCCACAGCATGTCACGACATCTGTCTAAACCACACTGTATGGCTCATGACAAGAGCAGGCTGAATCATTGGGAATGGTTCTGAATCTTCCAATGGGCAGGTGTGGGCCGAGTGTTTGTCCCTTCCCCAAATGTAACCAGCACTTCCTTTCTACCCATACTCTACAGCGTTCAGCTACATCAAAGGGTAGGAATAAAATTTGCACTTTGGCGCTTGCCTCGGTTTACAACTTTTCCAGTATGCAGTGATCCTGTGAAAGCCCTCCATTCATCTCACCTTGGCTAAGAAAAGCCATCATGAGAGCCTGTGTGAGAAGCTCCGATGTGAAGGAGAAACACTACACTGGTCAGATCCAAATTCCAGTTACCATGGAATGAAGACAGGAGCCAGCAAAATTAGCCTTATTGGAGAAACTTTGGAGAGAGTGTATGGTCAGCTACAGGAGTCCGTAACTTTTTTCTGTGGGGCACATTCTTAACTTTATGGCATGCCCTGATTCTTTACCAAATACGCAGAGGCCAAGGGACATTAATTCACTGTGGAACTAGTTAGCAGAAATAGAGTTTGGGACTCTGACACCTCTCCTCATGTTTGGTTGTGCCTTCAATGGGCACATGTTCTGACCCTGACAGATGAATGGTATGGATATCATCACCATTATTTTTCTTATTTTTCTGGATATCATCTTGTCCTAGATTAGAGGGTGATGAATGGAAACAAGAGTCTTCATGAATCTCTGGTAAAGACATTTGTTTTGTGTAAGAATTTGCACAGGCAGCTAGCACAGAATGGTTACACATAGGCAAATCTTTTTTTTTTTTTTTTTTTTTTTTTTTTGGAGGAATTGGGGATTGAACTCAGGTCCTTGTGCTTGCCAGGGAAGCGCTTATTCCACTGAGCCATCTCCCTGGCCCCTGACATAGGCAAATGTTATGAGCCCTGGAAGGGAAGGCAACCCCAAACCTGAAGAAAACACGCAGGAGCAGGGGAAGGTGGCGGGGAATCAAGTGAATGTCAGAGCAGAACTGCTTCCTGTTCAAACTGCCCCTTTCCTATTGCCGCCCATGTGGCCATAAACTGCCTACTCAACTTCTAAAATTTTCATCTTCCAATCAGCCAACATGGGACCAGAGTAGTGTTTTTCTTCTCTCTATAAACAACTAAGTGAAGACAACGCTATGCAATACAACAAATACTGTCAAATTCATTTTATTTTGTTTAGTGAAATTTTGTATCATTTCTAATTTTTGTAACTGTTTTGTATTGCCTTTTAAAAAAAATACATAGCTACAATTTCCCATGTGGAAAAATGCCTGACAAGCACTGGGAAGTACAGAGGAAACTCCACAGCCTTCCTAGCTAGGCAGTGATGATGGCACAGTCTTGGCTGTGACATTAAAAGTCTTCCTTGTGGCCATGTAGGCCCAACTTGAAATTATTTTTAAAAATTTATGTGTGTTAGTACATGTTCATTGTACATAATGATTGCATTCATTGTGCTCAGTGTGAGGAGCTGATACATACAGATACGTGTAGCTTCATAGGTTCCAACCCTCACTCTTGACCTTTGACATCAGATCATATAAATTGCCACTGTGGGTATCTGCCTTAAAGTTCATGTAGAAGATAGCTTGAATATGTGCCAGCTTGAATATGTGATGGCTCAACTATTGATTCTTTTTTTTTTTTTTTTTCGGTACCAGGGATTGAATTCAGGACCCTGTGCTTCCAGGCAAGTGCTTATTCTACTGAGCTATCTCCCCGGCCTCCAACTATTGATTCTGAAAATAATTTTAAATTCTAGGAAACAAGAATTAACAGAGGCAGTTAAGTGTTAATAGTGAAAATGTATGGTATAAAGTAAATACTTTTCTTTAAAAATTATTGTAACTAAAGGAACACAGGTATTCACTGGATGGCATGTCTATTTTGCAAACAGCATGACCCTATGTGAGGCCTCTCTGGATACCTTTTCAGCTCCCAAATATCTAACAAATGGACTTTATTGCATCTTTCCAAGTCTTCTGTTAGAAGGCTTTCAGCATGAATTTTTTTTTTTTAATTTGCTTCTGTGTATCCCTGGTCTGAAACTATTAATCTGGATTTCAGTTCAGACTTTTCTCAGGAAGTGTTGGTATAGAAAAAAGAAATATCAATGTGAGGCAGAAAACTTGTCTGACTTTATGAATAGCTGTGACCAGAGTTAGCACACACACGGGGACATTTGTGCAGTTTGTCACACAAAGCAGGGACAGAGCAAGTGACATTCAGGTGGCCAACCAAGGACTGGGAGCATGAAGGAGTACAGGAGTACGGGAGCCCAGTCACTTGCCTGTGATGCACTACGCTAACCCATCCAGGTTGCCCTGCCATTTATTAAACATTTTAACCAGAAAGGAACATTAAAGGGGCCTTGAGATTAGGAACACAATTGAAAAACCTCTAAGAAAGGAAATATCTTATTAATTCATTAAGTCAAACTGCTTGTATCTACACTTGTATGACTAGAATTATGGTTCATTAACTTCATTTCTTTATATGAGTTAATTAGCTCAGAGGAGGCCAGAAATTAATTACCAGCTTATATAGTTTGTGCAGAATGGCATTCTGTTTATTTAGTTTCTCCTATTAACTTTTAATCTCTTCAAACAATAAAAGAGGTAATTAGTATTTTATAAACAAAAATGAATGCAACAAAGGCAAATAATTTGCCAAATACTGAAGCTTCTGTGAGGACCCCGATAGTTGGGTGGTGGAAGTTACAGACCTTCTTTGGTATTAACTATGGGCATGAGGAGCCAGTGCATGTGGGTGGGCCTGAGGTGGGACCCACCATCCATCACTGGAGAAGGGATATCCAGAAGCACCTCATGGAGCAGAAACACCAGCCTTAAAATGTTTCCTGCTGTTTGAAAATAATTGCCCATGTATTCAACTACAGTTGCTATGTAAACCCTTTCTACAGACATGAGAGAATCTGCTCCTATACAGACAAAAGGCGTGCAGGGGAAGCCTGCTAACTACCCAATGCCTCTCTTGCTATGTACCTTTCGGCAAACAAATTTACAGTAGTAGGCAAGCTAGGCTTATATCCTGGGACAGATCAGTTAATATAATAACTTAATATGCCTTAGGCAGTACATTATATCTATTAAAAGGAAAAGATGATACAGAATTAAAGTTTCACTTTAAACTGAAGTCTTTCCTTCTAGAGTAAGAGACATATGCATTTTATAAAAACAAATATATGGTTTTGAAAAAAAGTGAGGTCACTGCTCTTTGCAATGTAGTATACTGTGTGAATTTATAATCACGAGATACTTGGAAAATTTCCAAGGGTATTTTCATAATATGTGTATATTGTCATTTTTCTAGTGAGATATTTAATGAATTACAGGAATTATTTAATCAATATATTTTGTTAGCATAACATTAATATTAATTAACTGTTCATTAAAAAAAATTGGAACCTTAACAGCGTGACCCCAGGAGCTCTGAGTGTGGTGCTCAAACTTCAGCTCAGCATGACACAGCTTCCCCATGAAGCTCTTATCAGATAAACTTGGATTAGTTGCAAATATCCTACAAGTTCCTTTGACACATATTATTGCCTGAAAAATAATAAGTTGCACTGAAAAGGTCCACTGCATTTGATTCCCTTTATGCAGCCTGATACAGGCACTCTGCTTCTCCCAAGCTCAGTCCTGCCAGGTTGCTTGTGCTCAGCTGGGTCCTGTCAGATGACGGGAGAAAGAGAAACCAACCTGCCAAATCTTTCAGGTCTGATAATAAGTTCAAGAGGAAAACACTGACCATATTGTCACTTCAGGGAGGAGCAAAAAACACAACTGAAGCTTACTAAAGGAAAATTTTAACCTAGACAAATAAGGACAGGATGCCCTTTCTTTCGGACACTGGCTAGAGAGAGCCTGGTAGATGCAAACGTTTTCCAAGACAGTCCACATATGTAGAGTTCTAGAGCTGACCCATTTCACACCATAGGAAGGAAACACTATGTTTTTCACTAGTTATATGGAGAGCATTAAATTCTTCATCAGAAGGGTTTGAATCATCGAAATTGATTTTAACCTGTGACAACGAGGAATTTTTCTTCCTGGGCTCTGCTTTGCCCTGCACTTCCTTCTGCTTTTGTATTGCAATCATCCTGATGGGAAGCAGCTGCCATCTTCCCTGATTAACAGACAGGCATAGGTGCTTTATCACCAGCATTACTCTCTCAGCACAAATCACAGAGCTTCTGTCCCAGACTTGGAGCAACAGAGGCAGTTAAGTGTCAACAGGAGCTCTCTGAAACTCCCTGAAACCAGGCTCTCTGGAAAACACTTTCCAATGGTTCTCCCTGTAGGAGAGAGCATGGCATTTCCACAATGACATCCTGTCCCTGGGGAACAGGAAACAAACAATATCGCTGTGAGTGCATGTGTGTGTTCCCTGTGGGAGGCCAGGCTGTATTCATATTGTGTTCCATTACCTGCACAAAGTGCTACACCTGTCACTGTAGAATAAGAGAAAATTCTAGATTATCTTGTCTATAAATTGCACCCTTGAGACTCTATGACCTTATGGAGGTCAGAAAATTAACATTCATGCTAGGGCTACTTTCTGCATGTGTCCCACTTTGCCAAGCTAATGGAGCAGCATACACAAGATTCCATATGAACCTGAGAAGTCCCATTATCTTGAATACCCACTGTTCTTACATTTTTAGAATTAAGTAAAACCCTTTAGGACTACTCAGCACTCTTGGTCCATGAGTCTATGGTTCAAAAAGCTACAAATAGCCCTGCTTTGGCAACTACTATGCTGCCGCATAGCTTCTCCTCATATCTAATTCTGTGTTTTAGCTTCATGTACTTACTCCTCTTAAAATATACTGGTAGTTTCTCGCTGTTTTTGAAATAGAGCTAATCTGTAGAAATCTACCCACAAATTCTCTGCTATAGTACCAGAGCCTGTGCTGTAGATATACCTGCTGTATGCTCTCACATCCAGCATTCAGGGGCAAAGGACTCGCTGCAATTGCACAGAATCACAGAGGACAGAGTGAGAGACCTTTCTTATTTCACTTAATGGAAAATGTCTCATCAACTGCCCTATAGCTGTGTGGATTTTTTTTCCCTAAAGAGAAGGAAACCCTTGGTAACACTTGTGAACACCTGGGTCATTCCCTGTACCACCACTTCCAAAGGTGAGACTATTTTAGCTTAATTTAGGCTAGAGGAGGTGATA
The DNA here is from genome assembly GCF_000260255.1 of Octodon degus. NCBI lineage: Eukaryota > Metazoa > Chordata > Mammalia > Rodentia > Octodontidae > Octodon > Octodon degus. The sequence continues at coordinate 6,511,944 of NW_004524696.1, read as the reverse complement.
AAAAAAAATCACATCTGTATGGGATGATCTATTAGGATTCTATCTGAGGTCACTGTCACATTTTTGTAAAATAATAAATTGATATTTTGTGTGACACACACTAATTTCTTGTCCAGATTCATAGATATCCCTGATGTTCTCTTAAGAGAAAAAACCCACCCATGTGAGTGCTGGGAGCTATAACCTTACTCAGTAGGTGACAGGAGACACAAGTGACTCATATACACATAATGTGGTTGAACACCTGGTCCTCATAGCTGGTCTTACACCAGGACAACCTCTCTCAGCATAGAGGGTGTACTTTTCTGCCCTCTTTCAGCCTTCTGCCTTCTTTCTATGACCTCTACAGAGAGATCTATCATCCTTATCCAAGTTGTCACCACAGTCTCCAGCATCTACAAAACAGGTACACGTCAGGGCCACATAGTATTCAGGTGTGGCTTAGGAATACTGTACTAACTCCTAGAGTTTTAGGGCCTGGCCAGCCTGTTTCTCCCTTCCTGAAAACCTTAGGAGGACTCCCTTGGAAGTACCCAGAGCACTGAGCTTTTTCAGACCTTCAGTTCCTCTGCAGTCAGGAGGAAATGAAATCCTCACTGGCATTTCTTAGGCAATTGGTTTCTCTAAGACTTCTCAGAATGCCTGTGGTTTCACACGTAGTAAAGATGCCTAGAGGAGCAGAGTAAAGGTCAGTTTCTTTTTCTACTTTATGGTTTCAGAAGAATGATATTTTATAGACATAGGAAGACCAACAGTTGAGCAAATATAAGTAACTGTGTTCTTTATATTTGTTTAAGTCTATCTATGAAGAGGAGAAAAGTGAAGATGTGCACATTTTATCAATACAGAACCTCCATATCTCACTATTGAAGGCTCTTGGAGTCTCCATGAAAATGGATGCTAAGACAGGCAGGAATGATGCATTGTTAAGGATTTCCAAAGTAGGGTAATAAGGAGATTTTAAGACAATTTTGTTAGAATGAACTTTTAATTTATCTAAAACCTTATACTCTATGAAAATGCACTCCTAAAAAAGTGGTGTTCTAAAGCATTGCCCAAAGAGATTGACTGAATAAATACACTGTCATAAGATATAACATACTTGCTACATTCAAATATATTTAAGAGAAATAGGAATTTTTAAAAGCATATTATGGAACCCACTACATCTCATTTTCAAGTATATAGACCTTGGTACCATATTTTAAGCCTTTGTTATTGTTGTTTGTAGGGATTAAATTAAATAAGATTGTAATCTCATTTACATAGATAGTGGTTGGCATGTAGCAAACACACAACTAATGATATTTTGCATTATAGTTACTGAGAAAACAAATTATTCACATTTCTAACCTCTGATATCCCACTCTGCTCCCTTTGTACATAGTTCATCCTGTTGTGCACACGGAAATCTTGCTCATTCGATTGATTTATGAAATTATTCCTTTAAAAGAAAACACAATTTTTCCTCTGTATTCTATTTTTGATTGTTTTCTTTCTATTCATTCATTCTGAGGTAGACAGAACAAGATTAAGGAGACACACCTCCGTGGAGAAATACCACGTTCCAGGCCCAGGAAGCAGTGACCACAAGTGGTGAGGTAAAGACTACAGGTGAGACAGAGGTTGTTAATCAGTGGGCCTTAAAGAGAGGCATTGCCTTGACCACCTGTGTGGCCCTTCCATGTAGAGGGGAGGGCAGGAGTGGTGGAATCTGACACAGGCAGCAAGGAAGGCTCAGCTGGTGCAGCTGGTTCCAAAGATGAGGACTTCTGAAGCTGAAAGAGGAAAGGAATGAATACTCTCAACTTTTCAGAAGAGCACCAGCCCTGTAGAAGTGGTAATTTAGCCTAGGGACACCCATGTTGACTTCTGCTTTCCAAAACTCAGATAATCCATGTGTGCTATAAAGCACTAAATTCAAGGCATTTTTTTCCCCACTAGCATTAAGAAATGAATACCCCCCCTTCACTGACTCCTGGATTACTGCAATCTTTTCCCACTCTGAATATTATAGCTTCATTTCTCTTGAATCCGTTCTGCACACATCTGCACTAATATTTTAAGGTATTTCAATGACTTCCCTGCTCAAGAACCTTCAGTTCCTTTCCCTGTCTTTGCTATGAAGTGAAAACTTCTATCTTGGTTCTGTGAGGACGATGTCATTTCATTTTCTCGATACGAAGTCCTGCTTTTCCGCTAAGGAAGGGATATACGGTGCCCTTCCCTGGAGCCTGGCTTCCTTGTCCTCACTGTGCCTGTGGGTCGTGCAGAAGCCCCGCCCCTCCCACCAAGTATTCTCTGATTTCTACTCCCAAATATTGGAGCAATTCATACAGTCAAGATGTAAATATAGCTCAGAGGTGGTTGCTTGCTAAGGCCATAAAATAAACAATTAGCTATAGGAGAAAACAAAGGTAATAGCAGGAAGAAACTGGAGTTTCCTATGGCCCAAGCCCAAAGAAAATTTATTTGATAGATAATTTAAGTCATTCAAAATATTTCATTGGAATATATTTCACGTGATCTGTTGAGCACAATTGTAATAATATAGCTACAATAAAATGCATTTGCTTCATTTTACTCTGTTGGATTTTTTTCTTATGTTATAGCAAGATCTTATGCACACGTTCAGTTCCTAGTGTACACACAGGCCCACAGTTCTAAGGCACAGTGTCATTTGGACACTATCTCAAGCAGCACCTGAGAAGTCTGACGACGAATGCAGAGCATGTTTTGTGGCCCTTCCCACGCTGAGTGTCAGTCTTGGCTCACCTGGAAGCTTCCCGGCGTCTTTCGTGCCAACCTGGAGGCCTCCACAATCTTGAAGTACTGCTACGCACACCAAGGCCAGCAGGCACCAGTGGGCCGTTACCCGTGAGTGGAGGGCAGGATCTCTTCCCTTTATTCTCACTCTGGACCAAGCTTGTTCTCTTTATCATGGGCGCACTTTATTGAGTGGTGCCAAACGAGATGAATAGAAGCAAATGCTGACAGGACTGCGGTGATGAAGCACGAGGTGGGGTCGCCAGGGTTTCACAGTGAACGAATTGAGTCACATCTACTTCTCATCCATTATTTAGGGGTGATTGGCCAGGCTTGGCTTCTATAGATTTGATAATCATTCAGATGTCCATATTTAATATGTAACATAAATTTCTCATTTGGATGTCGATGACTTGTCACCACTGAACAACAATGCATAAAAGGAGAGGTAACGTATGGATTCTCAGAAATATTTGACATAAATAAATATGTGAAAGGGAGATAATAAAATCTGCTTCTGTCTGCCTGCCAGCTAGCCTCCATGTCAGACTGGACAGCCGTCTAGTGCCGTGATCGTCGGCAGCTGTATCCTATGAATATTGGCCTGCACACTGGAGATTAACGCACAGCAGATGTTTCTCTGCGGGCTAACAGATATATCACCCCTGATAACGGATGACAAATGTTGTTCCATATTGTGTCAGACAAAACCAGGGCTCTTGTAAAACAAGTGTTACAGCTGGAATAGGATATTTTAACACAGTTACCTAAGGAGAAGACAAACAGACAGTCTCCTGCTCAGAAGGCATGCGAATGCTGAGCTGGGTCTGCGGCACTGCCAGCCAGGCGGGGTGGAGGACAGCCCGGGATGGGAGATGCTGGTAATTAAGAGCAAGGGTCTGCCGGAAGTGGCCCTGATTCCCAAGATCAAGGCCCAGGTTTTGGGTGAGTTTTCAATTATTCCCCAGTGTCTCTCTCTCCGTGAGGCCCTCAGCACAGATTAGAAAATGCTTTCAGGTTGTTGGTGGGGAGCAACGGGTCTAGGATAGCAAAGAATCTATGATCAGAATAGCTAATCACTTTATTTACTCACAATCTCAGAAGCAGCCAGCTGGATTTACGAACCATTGACAGTTAAATGTCAATGGGATGAGACACACGAAAATTATAAATGCTCCCTATACGTGAAATATCACACAAGGCTGATCAGCAAATGTAGTGATTACTCGTTGCCACTACTTCTCCTTTGGCCATCTCTGGCACATGTGCCATCCTGTGACCTGTCTTCCACTGCATCTGTGGCAGAGCTGAGGTAATATTAATCTGTCCCTCTGCCCATTTGTTTATAAATTCTATGTCTTTTCCTTTCATTGCAAAAAAATAAATAATTAACTGTACCCATAAATAAATTCTGTCCTGTAACCTTCACAACCAACAGATTTCCAGCCCACTCAGCAGTTGCAGAGCTGGGCATCAGCTTTTATCCCTTGTGTTTCCTTGCACTGGACCGTTCCCTCTCTGGGAATCCTGAACTGTCTACCAGACAGCGTACCTGAGGAATCACGTCTTCTTGGTTGCTGGCAAAGCTGCTGGCTAGGCAAGAAGCTTGTAGAACAACAGGGCAACTTTCAGTCACTTTCTGACTCGGTAATGAACTTTTCCTCACCTCCCCCTCCTGACTGAGACTTCAGTTTCCAGGTACCATGTTTTCCCCAAGCAATTTTATACAACGAGACGGTAACAGTTGTTTGTCTGATAAAGCACGTACTATTTAGAACACAGATGTTTGATTATTATTTATTTCTCTCTGAAGCCCACTAATTCGGTCCCAGATGATCTCTTTTTCCCTTTTGCTTAAATTTAATTTGGAATGTATGTTGTTGGTAAGTGACAGATAGTTTAATTATTAATAGGATGCTAGAATGCAGTGCACCATAGTTTTAAACTCTTTAGGGGCCAAAGCACCACCACCCCCTTTCTCCCTTATGCTGCTAGGACTCCTTGATGAGTACAAAGGTAATTACAAAGTGCGTGACAAATCTGCACGCACGATCTTTTCTCTTCAACATTTGTGCTTGCCTATGATCTTATCGCATGCCAGCCATTCAAACTGCAGGGCATCCATGAAACAGTGAGGCTGTCTGTGTGTCCTTCCCTCCCAGACTGTGGTGCTCACATGTGCTGCGTATGCACCTAACTGTTTTTCCACATAGGTGTATGGTCATTGCCTTTATGAACACAGAAGGCTTCAAACAAACCTCTACTTCTCAAAGGTCAGGACAAAGCTGTCAGTAAAGAAGCTGTAGTTGGAGGAGGTTTTTGCACAGGTGTGAATGTAGAACAAATCAAGGAAAGAAATTCCTAACCCTCAGTGTCATCTAGAATGGAGTAGTCAGCTGGATTTCTGTGGTTTGTTAGCTCGGTTGGAGTTGATGGTGATAAAGCAGCCATGGGTTTGAGCCCTGTATGGGCCAGTTAGTTTCACAGGCTGCCTCCCTAATCACAGCTGCAGTTGCACAAATGCTTGCTATCGGTCAGAGGAGGCTGGACCAGGAGTGTTTAAGAGGCAGCCTAGCTCATCACTCCACAGAGGCAGGGAGACACAGCGCAGGCAAGCCTCCATGGTCCTGGCCACCTCAGACGTGGTGGCAGGAGTCCCCAGAGGCCAGGGAGCACAGGCCAGGGCAGATGCTGGCCCTGAGATGGTCCCAGCAATGACAGCTCTGATCATATTTCTTACATTCCTTGATGTACATCTTTAACAAAATGAAGCTTTTGTTTTCTTCTAAAAGGAAACAAGGATTGTCCAGAGGAGCTAATTGTCCTTTGTTCACCCCTTGGCCACATACAAGACCCCTCCCAGTGCATGTGCTGTTCTGTGTTCCTAATATGCTTGCAAAATTGGCTGGCTCCTCACTGACATCACTCTCTAACCCTCCACTTCCTAAAGCAGACAGGTTTTCTATGTCAGATTTTGCCACTTATTATGTGGGTGTTGCCAGCCTGCCTGCTTTCTCCTCCGATGCTTAAAATGTCTTCTCACTGGTGAGTTCAGTGTGTAACACAGAAACTACTGGGGGGTAGTTGCTCAACAAAATGTGCAATTTGTAATCAAGGTCTTCAGCTGCATTTTAAATATAAATTATGTGCATGAGTGCCTAAATACAAATTATGTATGTGTGTTTTGAAGGTTCTAGAGTCACTAGGGGAATATGGCATAAGGAGGAAGCCCATAAGATGAAGGATTCAAACAAGCAGATTGAAAGCAGCCATCTCAGCATTCTTAACAGCAATAATATATGTTTTAAAACACAGAGCTTGCCACTTTTACCCACAAGTGATTGGCAGAAGACACAGGCTGTGGTGAAGCCAAGACATTCCCCTGGACTATCCATAGAGATGCTAAGTTTTTCAAGCAGGACTCTTCCCAGGAGACACGGAAAGACTGAATAGTGTAAGCAGAGAGGTCCACACCGAAGTTATGCCCATAAACACTTGATTCAGGTCTACTTTTCAGGAGCCTTGTGTCCAGAGTCCATGGAGCATGGGGAACAAAAAATACGACTTCACCATATGTTGTTCAAAAGTCACTACAAATAAAGAGAGCACAGAGATTTTTAAGGCTCAAATACCACGTGGTAAATTAGTAGAATGCAAACCATTGCATTTAAAACTCTGCATGCTGTTTCTTTATTCTTGCTAAAGTGTGTAGGCATAAAAATTTCACAACCTTAGAGATATTTTAATGTATGTATAGTCATTATTGTGACATCAGAAATTTGATATATTGCATGGTGTGTCATTTTATTTCTTTTTAATAGAAAATGAATGAATTAAATTTTAGTGATTTGCACACAAGACAGAGTGTGCCAAGAGGTGAATGTCTGGAACCTCTTGGGGTACAGCCTGCTCACAAGCTTTCAAAATCAGGTCTTCAGTAGGAAAGATCACCAACAAGATCACCTTCAGTAGGACATATTACCCCTCGAGGATGGGGCTTGACACCACAAAACGCATCGTAGGAATGTGGCATCTTATCACTCTCCCATGGGAAGAGTCAACCAGAACAATAATATCTGGTCCATTCCCACTCTGCCAGACTTGGAGATTCTGCGCCTTAGACACAAACAAATGAAGTCCTATGAATTCACGACTTTGGGCTTCACGTCTATGTTCCTCTGATTCTTTTATTGTGAGCCTAAACAGGATTTCTCAGAAGATATGTGGATTTGATAAGTATTACCAACTCCATAGTCTCCATTTATTGAAGATTCACAACCACCTAACCAACTATTAGAAAGGCAATTTTATTTCTCACAAAACCTATAAACAGAGTTAACATAACATCATATCTGTGCAATTAAAACTATTTTGTGTGAAATTGAAACACTGATTTACTCCAAGATTTCCCTCCAAGATAATCTAAGAATTGAAACATAATACATATTTTAACAACTGTTTCATTATACATGGTATGCATTCAGAAAATGAGTTATTTTTCACATTTATGCTATCTTAAATGCAGTCTCTTCAGCTCTAGGTTTTACTTTCCCCGTCTTACCTCATTATTAAAACTTGAAAATCAAAGTAATTGAACTTTTTCTCTGGTATACATAATATGTAGAAAATAGTGCATGATTGTGCTATTGTGTAGAGACCCTTATGACGTAGGAATATCTCTGCTCCTGGAATGTGTCAAACTGGGCCAATTATAGACAGCTGTATGCAGTTCACAGACCCTGCTGCAGTGGTGCTAAGGGCTGGGGGGTTCAGAGACAGGCTGCACAGGGACAGGCACTAGGATTCTGCTGCCCACCTGTGGCCTTAGTGCTTTCCCCTTAAGCTGCCAATTCTGCATTTGTGAGGAAGTGAATGACTTGGCTTCAGTTTTCTGCATGTGTGTACCCAAACAGATAAAGTGTGTGAGTAAATGTTTAGCTGTGAAGTGTTGCACACGTTAAGGTATCACTGAATATAAAGAGTTGTAAGAAGTATGGGGGAGCATTCTGTAAAAACCCTGCTCCCCAGTGAGAATGCCGAGAGCACATTACACCGTCATGTTATATTAGTTTTCCAAATTTGATTTCCAGTTTCCAGTTCACTGCTAATGGGGAACCTTAAGCCATGAGAAGGAATGAACCCCTGAATGATGATCCGCCCTACTTTTCTGTTTTGCCATAACCATTAGAGAGTGGAATTACTAGCTCCGTCGCATGAAGAAGGGACAGGATTCGCAGAAACAGGCATTGTGCTTCACTTGCCTATGGTAAAAATGGGAAACACGACTTTTGTCTCCAGACTAAAGCGCTGTTCCTCTGACGATCATTCTCCAGTGGGGCTTGTCTTAGATGAGCTTGTGTTGCCAGATTACCAAAAGCCCAAAGGGGTTTATTTTTGATCTTCAAACTATCTCAATCTTTTAAGGCAGCAAATTTACACGAAATGTATATTTTCTATCATAAATCATGGTCAAATATAAAAATGGTTGGAAAAAAAAGCAGAAGACATGAAGCAGAAGTCAGAAGTCACTTCTCGCAGCACGTTAACTGTGATTTTGGACTTATTCCCCAAGATTGCTAGGCTTCAGTTTCTCATCTTCCCGCAAGCCTTTGCATAGCCAGTGGGCCGCACACTATGTCCCCTTCTGGATGGCAAATTGTGCAGTTGGGGGAGGGCTTTGGCCTGTTTTGATTTGAACTGTAGTCGTTTACAGCAAGCCAATTAAGATGACGTAACTTTGATTAACATAACTTTCAAGAGATGTGACTGCCATCCTAATTGCTGCTTAGTCTATTAGTATATCATACTATCTTTATTGAATGTCTGGCTTTTGCATCACAGAGATACCTGGTCCTGACGATGGGAGTGGTGGCAAGAGGGGATTGGAAGGGAGGGTGATGCAGATGACAGCGAGGAACAGCAGTGGACACTTGTCCATTTTGCATCAAGTGATCTCACACCCTGACTTTTCTTCCATGCCTTATCTTGTCACCACATTCGTGGTGTAGGAGGTAAACATGAAATGAAATCAAGGATATTTTCTCTGCTAGTCCAAGCAGGTTATTTTCATTGTTTTACAACATAAGTGATAAAATTGATTTCATAGGTTCTCACAATCCTAGTCTGACAAAATGTCAGGTAGCATAACAATCCTGAAGTCCTTTTGGAAATCTCATTTTTTGTTTCAAGAAAATTAAATCTGTGTAGTCCTGGGTTGCAAAAAATAAACTGCTCTCAGTGAAACGTGATTTACTTCCATGGCCATTTGTTAAACGCATTTCATTGTTCTCTCATAATGGTTTCAATTCTCTCTCCATCACTTTTTCTAGCCTTTCTCTGTGATAGATACTCCAAAGTACTTAAAAACTTGGAGCCACTTTTGCCTAAAACTTCCTTCTGCGCTGTACTTGGCTATACATTAAATCTGCCCCATCCAGAGCCACAGTGGAGAGAAAGATGAGAAAATGAAGAAAGATTGCAAGTGAAGTTCTTCAATGGAACAGGAACCACCGCCTTGCTCTGCCCCACTCCCTGTGTGCCCTGAGAAAAGCACTGGAGAAGTGCTGACCCAGATGTGTGCTGCAGGCAAGGGATAAGAGCCCTGGGAATGGCGGACCAGAGCAGCCTGGGCAGGAACAGCGGTCCAGGACAGCCTGGATGAGGGCCTATGAGCAGAGCTGGACAGGCCATGCAGGGGCAGGAGCCAGCTCCGAGCATGACACCCGTCTTGTGGCCCCTTGCTGGCTATGTCTGTGGGGAGTCAGACCTTGACATTCACTCTAACTCTTTACCAGGGAGGATTCAGCAGTCATAGTTGATATACACAGACTCCATCCATAAGGTCTCTGAGGAGCTGTCCTGACGTGCAGTCTTGGGCTGCCTGCCTGTCCTTTTTTACCAGAACTCTCTGACTGTACCTAAATACACCTGTGATGCCCGGTGTGGTGTAGAAAAAAGTTGGGAGATAAAATAAGGCCCATTCTAGTTTTTCACTGTATGATGACAGGTTGATTAGTACTTTTGAGTATTACAAGATCAACTGTTAATGATACTATCACAATGACTAAACAGCCTAAGCTACTAATGTTTAAAAAGTTGGACAGCTTTACCAGCAGTGGTGAACCAATGGCATTTATGCTGCAGCAGGCTGCTATCGCTGAAAGCCCTAAAAGGTTCACCACCACTGGTTGCTGTATATCTAAATTCCTAATACCGTATATATTTAATCACATAAACCTTCTGGAAAACATACACTTAGATGAAAATCTTGCTGTTTTCTCTCATCTCTTATGTATTTTCATTCTTAAGTTGATAAATGTAAGTAGAGTTTTATTGAAACTAAAAGACATTGAGGAAAATGAGATTCCAGAAAGAAGGTGGCTATGAAATCTTCATTCCCGTGTGCGTGGCCTGTTACATATTCTGCACCCTGCCTCTTTCTTGGAGGAATGCAAATTGCTGGAGGATTCCTTGCAAAGACAGCTAGAGGGTATAGAGCAACCCATGAAGCTTCAGTATGCTGAAGTTATTCTTCCAGGGTTCTGGTAGTTGATTCATAAAGTCATGAGGAGAAATGGTTTTTTTAAAAAACCCACTCCTGTTTCTTTCTGTGCTGATCGGGACTCTACTTGCAAAGCTACGAGTTTTTCAAACAATTCAGTTTTATTCCACTTGCACATGCTTATTAGGTTTCTCTGAGGGCTCTTCCCTTCGGATCCTCCACTCACATGGGGATGCCCTTGCAAGGACAATGTGTGGGAGAGGACAGTGGCCCCACATTGGCTGAGGAGGCAGTGGGGTCTTTTTCTGGAAAGTTTCTTTCTTTCTTTTTTGGATTTTAGGGAAGGGTCTACAGGATGTTTAGGTTCTCACTACTAGATTAGACTTGTAGTGATCCACCTATCTACAGGCTCCCAAGAGCTGGGATTACAGGTGTGTGCCACCAAACCCTGTCTCAATCCCCATCTCAGCGTGTCCCGGTGGCGGGGCTGGCATGGCAGGCTGGGGGGATTGAACCCCCCTGCCACTATTTGGCCAGCCCTTGGAAAGTTGCAAAGTGAACATATAGTTCACTTATGTGATGTACAACAAAGCTCTGAATTTCTGAGTGCTGAGATTACAGGTGTGTGCTGCCATTATTATTATTATTATTATTATTATTATTATTATTATTACTAATATTATTATTATTTTATATTATTTTATTTTTGTGGAACTGGGGATTGAATTCAGGCCCTTGCACTTGCCAGGCAAACGCTTATTCTACTGAGCCATCTCCCTGGCCCCTGAATTTCAACATATTGTCTTTTAGTCAAAGTTTCTGTGCTGTCATTTAATTTTACAAGGTGAATTTGCCCCACTTTTAATTAGAAGGCTAAAGAAAACATAACCTGCTTTTATAAACAGGAAGAGAGCTTCCACCATCTGCAGGATAAATCTTCATGACAGGAGCCAGAATTTATTCTTAAATTAGTCATACTCATTGACTTGTTGTCCAAAAATATTAGCCAACCTATTTGTTTTTCATGTTTTAAATTTATCAATAATATTATGAAAGCCTATAATATGTAGGACTAACATAAAAATAGGAGGGCTCCCAAGCGAATCCTTAGCAACTGTTATATCTAATTGTCCTCGATAAACACAGGTTGTACAGTTTATTCTCAGAAAATTCAAAATGCAAATTGCATCATTATTTCCCTGAAGGTTTTTTCTTAATAGTGCTCTTTCCTTCTCAGCCGTTGATGCTGCTGACCCAGATTCTTAATGTAAATGTGCTGGCTGTGTGTAGGATGGGGGCTGTAGACCCGCTGCTGCCTGTGGCCTTCGGAGTCCCCAGGCCAGTGCAGCTGAAGCAGAGCTGTCCGCACACCTGCCTCATCTCTGTCATCAACAAGCCAGGCCGAGATGAAGGGACTAGTTTTTGGAGGAACCCACCTCTGGAGGATCTGTGGGCCCAGTTAATTACAGTTTGGAACTACCTGCTTGGTGCAGGGCCCCATGTCCCGTGAATCATTAGAGCCAGGTTATAGGATTTGGTTTAGCAGCTCCAACCTGAAAGCTATGCACCCATCATGAAAATGGGAAATACATCGTGGTGTGCTTTTTGGAACCAGGAGAGGCAGGGAGATTTACTTTCCTTTCTGCAAAATACAAACTGAAATAATCTGCCACTCATGACACAACACAGCACTGAATCCTGAAGAAGAAACAGATGTCCGTTTATGACAGTTTTGCTGAATTCCATCAATTCTAAATCAGCACTATATTGACAGAAAAAAAAAAAAAAAAGCTTAGCTGATGCATGATTGGTCTTTAATCTATAAGTGGATGGTGGATTTGCTTCAAAGACAGTCCATATCTCAGCACTGTCACACCAGCCCTGAGAATGAGGACTCTACCTGAAGGAGTGCACAGGGAGACCTCTCTTTATTTCAAGGAATCGGCAACCTAAGGTCTCACCTAGAAGTGTTCTGAATAATGGAGCACCTAGCTGAGAGACTGCTCCCTGAGGGGGACGATGAGGATACGAAGGGCTCTTTTCTGCGGCAGTGTGAGGGCGATGAGATGCAACATGGGCTGACGAGGTGCATGGTGGGAAGCTCGAGCCCTGCCTTCCATGCGTCGCCCTGCCCTGCCCTTCCTCCTGGAGCAGGCTGGGCCAGGGAGGTGCCGCTAGGTTTCCTTGAATCCTGGGAAGGGAGCCTCGGTGTCTCCCAGCCCCCTCCCCTCATTTCCGGCCAGATCATCTTGGCACGAGCCGCACAAACAAACTTTGTTAACGGCTTTAAACTTGGAAGGCTCGCTTTTTAAATATTTGCCGCTACATAATTGAAACAGCTGTTTTAATGAGATACCTACTGTCATCATTTTACCCTGGCTGAGCTGGGTGACAACAAAGCAGTAATAACGAATTCAATAATAATTAACTCGGGTCATCTGCTCATCTGTCACGGCCCATCAGCTTTAGGGAGAAAAATCCCAGTGAACTTCTCTCTTTTGTGAGCTTTCCAAAACTCTGTAATAAAACGCTTAGAGAGGACTCTAGGTAGCCCTTCAAAAGTTCTAAGCAAACTGGTAAGTAGGTTAATTAAATTTTATGCATGTTTAAATGCTAATGATTACATTCCTGACATTACAGTGTAATCTGATATGGAATGATGTCATGCAAGCAGTGGTTTTAGTGCCTAAACACATCTCCATCCCCAGCCGACAGCAGCAGCAGCTTGGATCATTTATTGAAGGGCAGGAAGTTGACAGCAGCAGTGGAAAGCCAGGTTCCACTTAGGTCCCTTAACTTGTCTGATGCATGCTAATCAGGGAAGTTGCAGAAAACAACTGTTCTAAACCCAACAGCAAGCCAGGCAGTGTTCAAAGATCTGTTTTTTTGTACCGTGCTTCTACATCGACCCCCCAGCACAAGAGTAAAGAAATATTCTGCTTGCCGGCGAGCATTCTAAATGTGAGAGTGAGGTCAGGTGTCTTACTTAAGCATGGAGTCTGTGTTCTGCTGGGCTCCCCCTCCTCAGTTGTACAGTGTGAACCAAGGTGTCAGAGTTCTGAGCAAGGGGAAAACGTGGATTCACAGGCTTTGGACTAGGCAGAAGAAAGGGCAGATATTTTCAATTAGGTAGGCAAATGCTTCCTATTTCTCTGATGACTCAAGACAGGATTTCTGAAGCCGTGCAGAGCAGAGCGACCACCCGAAGTGGTGAGATGCAGACTGTGGTCCAGCTAGATTAGGGTCTAGCCTGGGAGCAGCTGCCTGAGAAGTGTGCCATGACTTAAAGACTGCAAGGTACAACATGGACCCTCCTCCAAAACAGGAAGAGCTGGAAACGCCCAGGCACCCCTAAATTTTGGGCCACTTTGATTCACATTTTGTTAGTTTTTTGCATAGTTTTGAACTCACCATAATTTCTAAATTAGTTTCCTTAATTCCACACAGGACATCTAATCTGAGCAGAACCATCCTCTGTGCAGGAAGCTGGATCTTCCTGTTCTATCATTAAGCTAGTGTTTAGAGTTTCTGCTTTTTCCTTAGAACAAAGCTTACCTGAGAGAGTACTGCTTTAATGAGTAATATGAAAATAGAAACTACAATACATTGAGCCATCAGTCATTCAGTGAAATTCTAATAGGACTGCACAAACACTACATCTTCTGTGGTGGGCAGTTAAATTTCAATGTTATCAAAAGGGTAAATTCTTGGTAATGTGTCAGCATTTTGCTGGATTGTGATAGGAAGCTTACAACTCAAAACCAAATGGACCACATACTGCTAAATGCTTCGTTCATAATGCAACTTTTCATTAAGCAGCATTGTGATGCTGTTTTCTTTCCCAAAGAACACTCAGTTCAACATTTCTGTGAGTGGGGTTGGAATCAGGGCATTTAAGATAAATGGTACCAACAGGGCACACGTATGGCAGAGTCCCCAGTCACTAGTATATAGCTCCACAGTAGCTATAACCCTTCTTCCTGATGCACCGAAACACCTTAAAGTACCCAGCATGTGTCAGAGCACCAAGATCAGAACGCAGCAGTAAGCTATCATGAGCACAATGGCTGAATTTCACTGTTAAACACTGTCTCTTGGTGCCAGCAGCTACTTGGAGAGGTACAGAAGAGCACATAGTTTTGCATTTTAACATAAGCATGGGGACAAAGAACAGAGTTGCAAGCATTGTTTTCCTTGTTCTGTACAAAAACAGGGAAAGATTTTGTTTCCTTCCAGGGAGGTATTTGTACTATAGGAGTGCCAGTATGATGAGAGAGCCTGAGATTTGGCAAATCCCACGGTATTAGCTATTTATGTAGCACTTGATTAGATTGTTTAAGAAAAAGGGCTTCTGATGAGAGGCTAGGAGAAGAAATACAACCTTGTAGTGAAGAAGAGCTCACATCAGTCACTAACATAAGAGCTAGTACTGTGAAGCTCTTTCAAGAAAGGAGAATGAAAACTTTATGATACTGGATTTAGAACTATTTCTTGGACATGCCACCTAAATCTCAGGCAGCAGATAAACTGGAATTGATCAAATTTTAAAAATTATTCCCACTAAGGACACTACCAACAGAGGGGAAAAGCGACTCACAAAAATGGGGGGAAAAGTCAGCAATTCAGATAACTATGGATTTATATCCTAAAATCATAATGGCTTCATAATACTAAACCAAAACAATCCATTTTCAAAAGGCAGAAAATATGAAGAGACAGATTTTTTCCAAGAAGATACACAAATAGTCAATAAACACATGACAAGAAGAGAAATGCAAATCAAACTAAAATTTGATATCATACTTATTAGGAGGACTATGACTAAAGAAAAAAAAAAAAACAGAAAAAGAGCCAACGTGAAGAGGATATGGCAAAGTTAGAGCCCTTGCACTTGAAGGTGGGAACACAGATGGTGCAGTTGTTATGGAAAAGAGTACGGGGTTCCTCAGAAAGTGAGGCACGGAATTACTGTGTCATCCAGAAACCCCATCCCTGGGTGTGTGGATAAAAGCAGATAGCTGAGCCTCAGCACTCATAGAATTAGTTGCGACAGCCCAAAGTTGGGAACAGCCTAAGTGCCTGTCAACTGATGAATGGATAGATTAAGTGTAGCACATGCAGAAAAAGGAAGAATATTCTTCCTTGACAGAAAATGATTTTGTTGCCTGTTACACTATACATGAACTCTGAAGACATTATGATGAGTAAAATAACCCCATCACACTTCCTTGTGGTACATAGAAAAATCAAACTCATAAAGACAGAAGGTAGAATGGTACTTGTCCAGAGCCAAATGCAAAGATATGGAGAGTTAGTATTTAATGTGGACAGTTTCAGTTTAGAAGGATGAAAAAATTCTGGAGGAAGGTGGACAGTGATAAATGTTGCTCAGCAATGTAACTATGATTAAGGTCACAGTACTTTCACTTAAGACGCTTAATGTAGTCCAACCATGTTCTATGTACTTCAGCAATATCCAAGTCTTCCCGAAAGGAGGGAAGATGGCAGGAGGATGGAGGTGTCCACCTAGGCTCTGAGGCAAGAATGGAATCTGTGGCCTTCTTCCCACCACCTGCGCAAGGCTCACCGTGGGATGCACAGAGAAGCACTTAGGTGCGGCAAGGCAAGCACGTTGCAGCACACTCTGGCCACCAGGCCGCGGAGGTGAGGGGTGCAGGCAAGAAGGTGCAGACACAGGGATGGATGCTGTTTCATGTCGTGCTTGTTTGTATGCAGGATTGTCCATTTACATTTATCGCATGTACATACATATGTGTGTCCTACTTTTAGTCACCTGTGCAACATATCACGACTTCTGCACTGGTCACATTCTTGGCAGTCAGGAAACAGCACACGGCCCTGGTGCTCACAAATCTGATGGATGGAAAACTAGTGATAGGAGCAAAACAAAATGTGCCTAGTGCCCCAAGAAACCCCAAGGTCAGAGGAAAGATGTTTACTCTTGGCTATGTGGGTATAAGTCTATGTATGGATGTGACCAATTATTGTTATGGCTTGTATCTAGATGTCATCTTAAAGTCTCTTCCACTCATGGGTGTGAAGTTTTGAAGGTGGCTGGATTTAGGGTATGTAAATGTGGGTTAATGGACACAGCTATACTGGGATTAGATGCACAGATAAGAGAATCCTACGCTGAGTATGGGTGGCATCAAGCAATAGGCCCATAACCTGGATGGGATGTAAAGGACAGAAAGAAGGCAGGTTTGCTTCCACCGCTTGCTGCTGCTTTCATGCTTTCTGCTTGCCACACCAGGACCTGTTCCTTCTCTGCGATGATCCTCTCCATGCCGCCCGGACTTGGACCAAGCCAGCTACGGACTCAAACCTCCACAGACTGAGCAGAAATAAACCTCTCATCTATTAAACTTGTAGATGTTGAATATTTTGTCTCAGCAGTGAGAAAGTAACCAAGGAGTTTATTAAGCACTTACTATGTTCTAGCGTGAGCCTGGGCCAACACTGTGAGGGTCTTTCTTGTGGACCTGGTGAGGAGAAGTGCTTTGGCCTGTGCAGAGACATTTGATGTCTAGGCACAGAGAAGACACACAAGAACCAGGGACACGAATGCCTCTGAGAGCCTCTGCAGAGTGCAAACCGAGGAAGTTATTATAGCAGGTCTGCAAATGTGCCTTTCAACCTGGTCACCTAGGGGAGTGATGGCAAACCTTGCAGAGCTTTCAGTGATAAAAAATAGCCCACTTCGGTGCATGTGCCATGGATTTTCCACCGTGGACTAGGACAACTTTTAAGGTGCCAAGAGCCCTGATTTGAGGAACTGGTGAGAAATTCTTCAGCTAAGCTAAACGCAGCCACGTAGCAGTGATGCTGACACGGTATATTAGTTCCATTGCAAAAGGAAAGCCGCAGTGTGAGAGCTACAAAGGAATCTGTGTTATGTAAGGGACCTGGGGCTGCAAGCAACAGGAGTCCCACAGCAATATTTTTCTCAATTGTCATTAGTAAAGAGTCTAAATATTTTTTAAAATAGTGTCATTTGAACATTTTAAAGTTCAAATGCTAACCCAAAATGAGGCTGGTATGCCACTATCTGTTAGGAGCTCTGCTGGAAGGAATAGGTAAAAGTTTAATTAGCATATGAATTGTTTGCACGGAAGTATAATCACCAAATGACTAAAAATAGTTTGGCCTATTAAGCAGGTGAAATCTTTGCTTTGAAACAGCCTTAATAACCGACAATGATATATTCTTTCTTCTATGTTGTATAAGGACATGATTTTCCGAGTGATCTCCAATTCCAAATTAGCACATGGGCTTTGAGGCTCAGGTCTACCTTGCTTTTGTAGCCTCTGATTTGTTTGCTGTTATGGTCTTTAACACTTATGTGTATTTTAATCCTCAGGAGCATTTTAATGAAACACAGGTGCCCACGTTCTTCTTCAGGGACTGAAATTCAGTTGCTCTGAATTAGGGCCCAAGAACTCTTTTTCCAGCACCAATGCCAATGTATTGCTAGACTTCTCCAAGACAAAGTATTTCTAACAAACAAGACTTTTCCCAGATCTCTCTCCGTTTAACTGGTCATTTGAGGACTTCCTCACATGAAGATTAGTTTGTAAAAGTTCTAGCCATGCTTTCCAAAGAAGTTGTATCCCCAAATAATATTTTCACCCATGTGGTCAAGTAATTATTTCCAATAGTTACAAGTAAAGCAGGCAGAACACTGAGCTTCTCTGCTGAGCGTGTCAGGACTCTCAGTATAAAGCATTTTATCTGGTGCATCGTCCATGGGACAGGCCAGTGATGCTGATGTAAGAAGTGCTTCTCAGCTGAGTGAACAATGAAGAGGCCTTTCTGAGATGTATGCCCATGCTATAGCCTTGCTACAGCCGGCCAGCAGGCTGCTAGAACTGGAATCGCCCACTGGTGTTTCAGAGCAGGTAGAGTGGGACAGAAGTTTACCCACTGTTCTGATCTTTGGAGCTGTAAATTAGAGAACCAGATGTGTAGTCTGGAATTTTTCCAAATTCATTTTTAGAAAAGGTGAACTCCTCAGCAGCATCAGCCGTATCATGAGAAGCATTTTTTATTTCTGCAATACAGCCTGTCAGTGTTCCAACAGGCAAGCCAGGAAGGCATACTACTTGCTGCCTAGTGAGCACGTTGTTCCAAGGGAACACCGGAGAGTTGAACACTAGCTGTCCCTCACTGGGGCCAGTGTTTTTGCCCTTTCCACAGGATGCTTCAAGCTCTCTGCCCTCTTCCAGAGGACTATACCCTTTGAGCCTGCTTTCCTCATTTGCAATAGACACACTGTACTATGTCCACCTTCTAGTGCTGTTCCATGCCAATTATCTTGCCCAGAGTCAGAGATTTAACTGTGTCTCCCCAAAAGTTATACATTGGAACTCTCACTCTCAATATCATTGTATTTGGTAACAGGAGACTTACAAAGGTAACTACTGTTAAATGAGGTTGTAAAGATGGGCTGTGATGAAGAGGTAGGGCCAACGTGACCCAGGCACACACAGTCAGCCTCTTCTTTCTTTTTCCTCTGCCTCCTGAGAGGCTGAGGCCCACAGTTCCATCCCTTGATGGCACATCCTTGCTTAAATAAAAAAAATAGATCTGTAAATTTAATTGATGTTTTGCTGTATTTTTCTATTGC
This sequence comes from Octodon degus, assembly GCF_000260255.1. Lineage (NCBI taxonomy): Eukaryota > Metazoa > Chordata > Mammalia > Rodentia > Octodontidae > Octodon > Octodon degus. The sequence goes on along the minus strand of NW_004524696.1, from coordinate 6,493,030 downwards.
AAATAATTTCTACTCTTCAAAGCACTAAATCCACTTTAATTCCAACTACTTGTTTTTCTTAAACCTCCTTGAAAATATCAAATTAATCCCACTGAAACTCCAGTCCTGCCTTTTAATTCATTTTCTTGGTGAGAAAGAATTTTTTCAAAATTTCTCTTTCATCCCATGATGAAGATTTTCTTTTCTAGTTATTTTTAAGACCTTGGTCTAGTAGAGTTTTTTGTGTGTTTGTTTGTTTGTTTTGTTTTGTTTTGGTTTGTTTGTTTGTTTTTGGTGGAACTGGGGATTGAACTCAGGCCCTTGTGCTTGCCAGGGAAACGCTTATTCCACTGTGAATAATTCCTTTCCTTACTCTTTCTATAAAAATATATGAGCCTTTTAGTTTTCACTGCCATTTAAAATCAGAGCTATCATCATCACTGTTCTATTGACAAAACAATTCTGGATAAAAAGAGGAAATCAAAAATTTTTATTAAAAAATTAGAGAATTTTGATCATGGGGAAAACTGCAACAGTAGATACTGAGTGGCAGGGCAGGAGAAATGGCTCAGTAGAATAAGCACTTGCCTGGTGAGCATGAGGGCCTGAATTCAATCCCTGGTTCTGAAAAAAAAAAAAAACAAAAAAACAACAACAACAACAACAAAAAACCGCCTGAGTGGCAACTGAGACCTTCTTCCCTGGCACAGACCAGCTGCTACTATGATTGTGTGTAGAACCAGAGAGGAAGACTCTTTTGAAGTCTTCCTCTGATCATGAGGTATAGGAACAAAAGGTAGCACTGACCTTGTCTTGGAGAAGTCTATTGTACCTTATTATTGCAAGAGGAAGACTCTTTTGAAGCCTTGGTGTTTTGAAGCCATGTACTCTGTCTCCAAGAATCCCCCAGGGGAGCTGCCTGGTGTCAATGACACGCAGCTTGCCCTCCAGAGCTAGACAGACTATAGGTGAAAGGATAGAAGTTAGTCCCATCCTGAGGAAGGGCAACTCTTCACCTATTTCATTTTTGGAAAGGAATGACCAAGGAGGAGAGCTTAGTATTACACTATGTTCCACCTCCCAAGTAGGCCTCAAGTTGTAGCAATAATGTGGGTTATATGCAAAAGAGTATCGAGGCTCAGGCATTTTCCTAGGAAGCCAGGAGAGATGCTTAGTGTGGAGACAAAAACAAGGACACAAGAAGAACTGTTTCATACTGACATTAAACACATACAGCCCCTTGCCTGTTTAGCTTGAGTACCACAAGAAAGGCCTATTCAGCCTAGTTTCTACACATGGCGGATCATGTTTAGCTTTCAACAACAAAAATAAAGTCATGAAAGGCAAAGAAAAATAATGGTTGAAGACTAAAAGTTAAAAAACCAGAGCAATTATGACACATACTTTGGATTTATCAGATGGAAATTTAAAAACAAGTGTGACTAAAATGTTTAGACTGATAGTATAAAAAGTGCAACATTAAAGAAGAGATTGATGATTTAAGCAAAGAAACAAACTCTAAGGAAAAATAAAAAAGAAATGGTAGAAATGAAAAGCACCATAACAGAAATGAAGAATGTTCTTAATGGGCTCGTCAGTTGACTGTACAGTCAGGGAAAGAACTAGGGGTAGGAGAGAGGAGTTGGCGATAAAGAATGTGTATTATGCATGATGTGTATTATACATAAATAATGTATATTAATATTAATGAAAAGTAATGCAGAAGGCAAACAAGCCCATGAAAATTGCAAATTAAAATTGTAATGATATACCACTATATACAATTTACTAGTTAAAATGAAAAAAAACTGAATAATATCATTTGTTATGATAGACAATTGGTAATAGGAGCTCTTTTTTCATTGCTAGAGAGAAAGCAAAATGGTACAACTATTTTTTATTATTGTTTTTCTTTTATTAAATTTATGTACTTGGTATGGGGTCTCACTATGCAGCTTGGACTCTTAGTGATCCTCTTGTTTTCAGCCTTCCCAGTGCTGAGATTAAAGGAGTGTGCCACCATGCCCAGACTTGATCCTTGGTCACCAGCTCAGTGTGCCCAGGGATGGGGCTGACACCTCATGCTGTACAAGAGATCAAACCCCAGTCCCTGTGCTTGCCTAAAAAGGTGCTTAGTCCACTGAGCTATCTCACTGGACTTTGCACAACTACTTTGAAAAACAGGTTAGTTGATAGTACTTTGGATGCTAAACATAGTCTTACCACACAATCTAGTAATTATGCTCATAAGTGTTATCTCAACTATTAAAATTTTATGTTTGCTGATGAAGGGACATATGCAAATATTTACAAAAGCTTCATTCATAATTCCAACTATTTGGGAACAAACATGGTGTCCTTCAATAGATGAACAAATAAAAAATAAACTAAGCTATAATGTATGCACACAGTGGAAAATATTCATCAATAAATGTAATTATTCAGTCATAAAAATCATGAATAAATTGTAAATGCATATTGAGAGGTAAAAGAAGCCAATGTTAAAACAAGAAACCATATTGTATAATTTGATGGGGACTGGCCATAACTACATAGAAATGCTAAAATGATCAGTAATTGACAGGGAATAAAGGGTGGAGAAGGCAGACTAGGTGAAACCTGAGATGTATTTTAGGATAATAGAAGCATTTTCTGAGATTTGGTACCAGTGACAATATGATGCTATGTACTTGTTAAATCCATGCAATTGGGGCTGGGGAGATAGCTCAGTAGAATAAGTGCTTGTCTGGCAAGCATAAGGTCCTGAGTTCAACCTCTGGTACTGAAAAAAAAAATCCATGCAATTTTTTAGCATGAAAACATCGGTGCATGAAAATTTAAAGAAAGAGTCATAGAGGACCCATGGATTGAATGATTGTAATACAAAACTGCCTGATCATGAAGTATAGGAACAAAAGGTAGCACTGACCTAAGCGACTTTGGGATGTATAGAGGCTGCTGGACCGAAGGCTTACAGACCCCTGTAACCTGCTGCCTCCTCCCTCAAGTGGAATTCCTTGAACTGTGCTTTAACAATTCTGAGTTTGCTGTACTGCACACTGGAACAGGATAACTAAGTCATGGGTGCTAAGGAGGGGACCTTGTTTCCTGTTACTTGAGTAACAGTTCAGAGTTGAGCAAAGTCCTGAATGGCCCCTTTACTATGTTTGGAGATGGAATTTGGCACAGGGATTCTAATTCTACTTAGATACAGATGGATGCATGTAGAAATGTCTGTGGATGTGTGTATATGCATACACATTCTCCTGCTTTGTCTGAGGAAGGGGCTCATAGTAGGGACTACTCAGTGAAGAATGCTTCACAGCCTGGGTGTAGCTCTTGATTTCTAGCCCCATTGTCCAATGGAAGGGACTGGGCAGATTCTAGGATTGTGCAGGGCATAAGCAAATTTCAGTGAATACAGGAAGTGACTGAAGATGTTCTCGATGCAGACTTGGAACAATGTGAACAACAAATTAACTTAAATTAGGTTGTAGTAACACTAAAACTCTGTATTCATATAAAGTGATTGAACAAATAAATGAGGAGTAAAGACCAGGCACCCATGCAGAAGAATCTTTCATGGATATTTTCCCACCCTTTCTGCCTCAGACTCTAGTAGTTAATAAGGGAAAGAGGAAACTTTCTGTGGAGATGACTCACATACACACCTGCACTAGAACTCTTATTCTGCTCCTGACAGAATAAGACAGGGAAAAGCATGACCTAGTTATCTCCAGACCAAGGGGAGGAAAACAGGGCTTTGGAAGGAGTTTAGGCTGCTGATAAGGGAGGAGGCTATACAAAGAATTTGGATATAGACATAGAAAGCTAAACAGGGTCCCTTACTCTGACATTACTGGAT